>NC_028358.1:34354443-34362167 GCF_000741045.1 Vigna radiata var. radiata
ATATATATATATATATATATATATATATATATATATATATATATATATATATAAAAGGTGATCTTTAACATCATCTATATATTACAACTTGAATAAAAGATAAGATGACTTGAATATGTACACTAACAACATTGTCCCAATCAAGGATAACTAATGAAAAACTAAGATGGTTCAACGTATAAGTAAATCCTAACTCAGTCTTAAAAACAATGATAATAATAAACTGCACATTAATTTATATTCTCTTTTTTTTTTCTTTCTTTATATTGATACAGATTTTTTATTAAAAAAATAATAAATTAATATAGTAAAAACCTTACGACATATAAAATGAATATTTTTTCTTAATATTGTTTATAACTATCTTTCACCATCAAACTTTCAAAATTATTTTTTGGAAATTTCAGTAACAGCTTTTGACATTGGTTTTTTGCGGATATATAAAGAAATATTTGTACAAATGGGTGTACCTAAAATATACAACTTTTAAAAAATGAGGAATTGTCTTATAGTCAGATGATATGGGACATTAGTCGTATAATTTTTTTATCATATGTCTGGAATTTCAAAACTTCAAGATATGTCACTGAGATTTATTTTCTGATTATCGATGGTATCTTAGAAAAATGTACAACTTGCATACATGAAACTAGCTAATAGAACAGCAAGCCAGATATATTCAATGTATATAAAAATTTAATTATGTTTCCAAGACATGATTAGTGAAATTTATGCCAATGAAGATACGATAATAACGTCCGAAAGACAATGAAAAAGGAAAGAACTAGCATATATATATATATATATATATATATATATATATATATATATATATATATATATATATGTGTGTGTGTGTGTGTTTTTTTTTTATTGCCATAGCTGGAGAATGGCTGTAAAGCATAAAATAGTCATTCTAACGGTGATCAAATCTGAGGGCGATATTAATAAAATATTATTTGAAGTGCTAACATCACAGTATTGTGTTATTTTATTACTTAGTAATGTATTCCTATTTTTATTATTTTCACAATTTATATAAAAATTAAATGAAAATTAATTTTTTACAATGTTGTATATAATTTTAAAGAGAAATTGACATCTGATACTGTAATTTATATTCCACCTTCTAATTTTATCTTGTGGGCATCAAACATAAATTATGCTTAGCTAATTAGAATAATGAAGAAAGTGTAATATTTGACAATTATACAAATTTAAAAAAATATGACACGATTCATATAATATTATTTTACAGGAAAAATAAGAGGAAGGAGAATCTCAATCTTCTTTCATAAAATGGGTATATATAAATATTACATTTTCAATTAAATTAAATATTTTAAAAATACTTTATTTCAGTTTATCTTTGTTAGAATAAACTCCGCAGTTTTTGTATAAGTTTCTTATAAAAAAATATATTTACTTCAATATATTTTTTTAATCATGCAGTGAACTGTAAACTATCATAGACGACTTTATTTTATTATTTCATATTATAGGTTATATATGGATGGGTGTCCAAGATCTTGTAAAAGAAACCTTAATCATTAACATTCACAAATTAAACTTTGCTTTTGCACTTCAATGAGAAAATTCATTTTGTATTTTACTTCATGCAATAAGAATACCAGCAACAAAAAATAACGTGAAGTTGATATCATGCCTTCATATAATCCAACTAAATCATAAGAAATATATATATATATATATATATATATATATATATATATATATATATATATATATATTACATTTTGATGAAAGTTTAATATTTTTTAATAATAATAATCCTCTTTCAGGATTTTAAATATCTTAAAATGTATGAATTACACTCGTGTAATAAATGGAGTGTCAAAGTGTTAGAAAAAGTTTCCATATAGAACCAAGAACATATCACGATCAAAACTACTCTTTGAGATAAAAAAAAAATAATATATACAGAATCAGAAATAAGGAAAGTAATGAGATCCGATTTTTCAAATGTAAAGCATTTTATATTTTTTGGTTGATTTTTTCTTTTTCTAATCGAGACGAAAAGAAACAAATAGAAATAATTAATTACATATATATAGTTTTTACAATTACATTCATAATTTTAAATATTTTTAATTTAACTTTTCATTAAATTAAAAATACAATATATAATATCTACACAATTAACCTTTTATAATATATATGTCTTTAGTTATAGCGTTATATTAATTAGATTAATATATATATATATATATATATATATATATATATATATATATATATATATATGTTAAAACACGTATGCCTGTTTTTTAGTAGGTACGTTTTAACACTGTGTACCGAATTATAGTAGACAAAAATATACTCATTTATCATGATTCTAAGTTTTAAGGTATATTTAAATAATTTTCATTCTCAAAACTAAAAAAACTCCCAAACCCATACTCTCCTCCCTCATTCTTCTCAACCCTTTCTCTTTCATCTCTTTCATCCCAACATTTTCTCTGTCTACTGTTGTCCTAATTGAAAAAAAAATCATACAATTTTCAATTCTAGGTTGTAATCTTACATCATGTATACCATACCAAAAGAGAAAGGAAAAAGAAACATTTTGTGTAAAGGGAAAAGGACAATAAAGGGAAATATCTTGTTTTTTAAAAATATAATGAAATGTGGTGTAGACGTGTAAATGAGATATGAAAATTTAATTGATTTATGAAGGTTTTATTTACATGATTTAATTTAAAAATGAAATTTAATAATAATAAGAANGGAAAATATATAACACATCCTCCAAATGAACGAACAGAGCAACAAATTACGATGTCGCGGGTTGTTGTGTGTGGCTAAGAGAGAGGGTAGAGACGAGAGATAAACAAATTGGATAACCGAGGAAGGTGGATTAGGGTTAGACAAGGGTTTCTGATTTTGAAAGAATTGAAAGAATTGTATTCCTAGGGAGCTCTTCTATACCTATTTCTTTAATTTCCTTATGTCCCTTTTTTACCACTGAATCAACCTCTGTAGGCGTTTAGAATAAACTTTTTAGAATAAACTTTTGGCAAGGGTTTCTGATTTTTTTTTTGACAATAGAGATGACAGAGAAAATGTTGGAGAGAGAGATGAGAGAAAGGGTTGAGAGGAATGAGGGAGGTGAGTATGAGTTTGGAGTTTCTTTTGTTTTAGTTTTGAAAATGAAAATTATTTAAATATCCTTAACCTTAAAACTTAGAATCCATGATAAATTAGGTATTTTTGTCTACTATAATCTGGTACACATAGTTAAAACATAAAACGGGCGTACGCGTGTTAACAAATCTCTCTATATGTATATATAGCTAAAAATAGAATAGTAAATGTATTTTTTAATATTTTGAAACAAGTTAAAGAAAAAAAATACCACAATTAAACTATACAGAGAGAATAAAGTTAGTATATTATGATAAGAGAGGGTTGTGTGAAATTTTACGTTTTAAACTTTACCACAGAAATTGTGGTTGACAAATTTGATAGAACAATATTATAAAAACTTGATAAGTGATATATTATTTTAATAGAAGATAAGTGATAACTTTGGAAGGAATGAGCTTTTGTTTGTAACAAAAAGAAATAAAATAACAACTTATGAAACAATTACATTTTTTTTTATTAAAATAATTGCTTGGCGTGTGCGGCCACTGACATCTATTACGGGAAGCCTTTTTTTTAATTGTTTGTTTGCTTTACTTCCATTCTTGAAAAGTAAAAAAAAAATACAAAACAAAATTGAAAATTCGAAGTTGGGGCTCTCACGATTTCAATTTCCGTTTCTTTCACAGACTCCGATTCTCCTTGTAAACAGCAGTGCCAGGTTCGATCTTTTCGTTCTTTGATGGTTAATGTATTTTGCACGTTGTATCGATCTGTTAACTGTGTAATTGACCCAACGCAAGTTTGATCGAAAATCTGATTTTCAGATACTTCGTGTTCCCGGGTTTGTCTGTTGATTGTATAGGATTTCTTTAAGAAGTACATAGAGGATGGGGGCATTGATGTCGAGGTTCTGGTTCATGTTATTCCCTGCAAAAGAGTATAAGATTGTTGTTGTTGGATTAGATAACGCTGGAAAAACCACGACCCTTTACAAATTGCATCTGGGTGAGGTTGTAACTACCAATCCTACTGTTGGTAGCAACGTCGAAGAGCTCGTTTACAAGAATATACGATTTGAGGTCCGTTCACCTAACACTTGTTTATTTTATTCATGCATTTTGTTTCATCGTCTTGATTTTGCTAGGAGGGTTTCATGTTATCTTTGTTGTTGCCTAATATATGTATTTGTCTGTGAGGGCTTGTCTCTGCTTACTTTGTTATTAATCTTATTAGTAAATCATAGGCTCTAAGTAGATAAATTTGCCAGCACTCCTATTTAAATTCAACTATAATAGAAAAATTCAAAAATTAGCCATTTGACTCACCACAATGACTGTTAGTGTTCCATATGGTTCGGTGTCCTTGGACCAGACATATAACTTTGTCTTGCTTCTATTTCTAATGTGTTTGGGTGAGATGTGTCAAAAAGGACGCGTTTGGGTGATTTCTTGCAAACTTGATTTTGAATGACCTAGATTTTGTAAAATTGATTTTGTTAAAAGTAATTTTGAAATTATCTTGTTAAAAAAGAATGTTTGATAAAAATCACTTTTAGGTGTGTAATTATACTACATCAACAACAACTAAGCCTTCTCCCATTGCATTGAGTTGGCTTGCACCATAAAGTTCTGTCATTATTATGTGGAAAGACATGCAATTTACCTCTAAATGTATCCCAATGGTTTGATTTGTAAATTTCTTCATACCTTTAAGCATTGGGTTATCTTGCATGAGCGGTCAACTGCCTCCTCGTGTACCCAAACCATCAAAGACAAAGTTTTACCAATTTTTCTGCTCTGGGAGGTCTCTACTTTCTCTCTATTGATTGTGCTCATTCTCAATCTTGTCTTGAGTGACCTCTCATTCGTTGTAGCATTCTCATTTTCCGCCATTAAACTTGCCAACCCTTCTTGATGTTGACATATAAAGGCTATTACACTATGAGCATTGGGTTATCTTGCATGAGCGGTCAACTGCCTCCTCATGTGCCCAAACCATCAAAGACAAAATTTTACCAATTTTTCTGCTCTGGGAGGTCTCTACTTTCTCTCTATTGATTGTGTTCATTCTCAATCTTGTGTTGATTGACCTCTCATTCGTTGTAGCATTCTCATTTTCCTCCTTTAAACTTGCCAACCCTTCTTGATGTTGACATATAAAGGCTATTACACTATGCTTACATGCAAGGAATACTATTATTAAGGATGGATATGAACGAATTCGAGAGGATGGGTTGAGTTTGTTTAAGCTGATTTTCAGGGATTTGAAAAGAAAGAGTTGTAGCCCCCCTTGCTTTAGCTCTCTGCGGATTGAAGAGATTTGTAGGGATAGCCACACTAGAAGGTGGCCATGAGAGAGAAAGAAGAAGTGAGAACCTTCATTTTAGGCAAAAATGCAACATAATAGACTATGTTTAATCGATTATGTATTTTGTTGCATACATAATCAATTATGTTACTAAAACAAAAAGTGTATTCTGTATGCATAATTGATTATGAGGCATCCTTAATTGAAATTGGGTGTTTTTTTTTTCACTTTTTAACAGTAAGTAATTAAAAAATAATATTAAAAATAATAAATAAAATTATTAATGGCAAATAAAACCATCTTACATTTTCACTCATTTCATTTCCACTTTCTTTCAACTCATCCAAATAACCTTACTTTCACCAATTCTCTTTCTTTTTTTCACTCCACTTTCTTTCACACCATTTAAACGAAGGCTTAAAGTAACATACTCATATTGAATTTTGGAGTGAAGGGTTTTGCTTTTCAATGCGAAAGTGACATGTCAAAACTGTGGTTTGAAGGGCAAAATTGAGTGCTTACAGTTTTGCTGTAAGTGTTGGGATAGTGAACAACATGTGTTTGCGTCCACTGAAATAGCTTTTATGGATGTCAACATTTTTCCAAATGCTGGCTGATGCTTGGCTGCTTTGGTTCTTTACAAGCTCCAACCACAATTTGGCATTTGATGATTAAGGAGGCTAGTTGTTTCTTTATGAGCGCCATGTGTTTGCGTCCACTGAAATAGCTTTTATGGATGTCAACATTTTTCCAAATGCTGGCTGATGCTTGACTGTTTTGATTCTTTACAAACTCCAACCACAATTTGGAATTTGATGATTAAGGACGCTAGTTGTTTGGTTTTTGCGCGGGCCATCATTTTCTCTCCTTCCTGGTGAAAGAATGGATATGGCTTTGATAGCAATCCACATTAATGTTTTTAAACTACATTTTGTTGTATTCTAATTTTTACTACTGCGTAGGTTGAAGCATTATTTACTCCATGTTGTCATTCATTTCAGGTCTGGGATCTTGGTGGACAAGAAAGACTGAGGACATCGTGGGCAACATATTACCGAGGAACTCATGCTGTTATTGCGGTGATAGACAGCAGTGATAGAGCCAGGATCTCTGTGATGAAGGATGAACTTTTTAGGTTGCTGGGGCACGAAGATTTGCAACATTCTGTCGTTCTTGTCTTTGCTAATAAACAAGATATCAAGGATGCTATGACTCCTGCTGAGATCACTGATGCATTATCTCTTCACAGTATCAAGGATCATGATTGGCATATACAGGCTTGTTGTGCCCTGACTGGAGAAGGGCTCTATGATGGTCTTGGATGGATTGCCCAGCGAGTAACTGGCAAAGCCCCAACATGATGTAGGGCTGCGGGAATCCTGAGATATTCATTTTTCATGTATTGAATTTATATGACGAGGGACAAAACTCTTATGTATCATTTATACTTCAAAGAGTCAAGCAAAGATAATGTGTTTGATTTGCTATGATATGAAGAGAAAGGTTATTCAATAATCTGATTAAGACATGTTAATTCTCAATCAAGTTTATTATTCAGGTGAGAGGAATATGTGAAAGGAGTGAATTTTAATCATGTTATTCGAATTGTTGGTTTAAAGATCCGAAGAGCTCTTTAAAACAATTTTGATCATCCATGTGGTAATTTGAGAAATTTTCTCATTTGCACGACGTATGCTCTGTATGTGTGACAACATGTGTTTGATGGAAGTATTTGATATCACAAAATTATTCATGCTATTGTTTGGTTTGAAAACTTTATGAACATCCTATATTTCTTTGATAACGAGAAGCTTCTGCACTTGTAGTCGTCAGTTTCTGCTACTATGTAACTCCGGCTTATTATACGCCCCACTTATTTTCTCAGTATATTGGATTTCTTTTTATGCAATAAAAGATTGCATTAAACTTACAATAACGAAATAACGAAATTTATGTGGTACAAAACTAAAATCATGTGAATGAATTTAAGCTAAACCAAATATAACCAAGACCAAATATTACTCTAGAACTAAGGGAGAATTGTAAATACTATTTACTCGGTTGCTACATTTTTAATTCTCTTCTCAATGTTTAAAACTAAGACATAAGACTTAAAACCTACACTTACAATATATATATATATATATATATATATATATGGGGTTTGCTAACTTGCGTACGCCTGTTTTTCAGTTGGTACATTTTAGCAATGTGTACCGGATTTCAGTAGACAAAAATACCCCTATATATCATGAATTCTAAGTTTTAAGGTTAAGGGTATTTTAATAATTTTCATTCTCAAAATTAAA
>NC_028358.1:34363202-34477960 GCF_000741045.1 Vigna radiata var. radiata
TATATATATATATATATATATATATATATATATATATATATATATATATATATTGAGTTTGTTAATTTATGTAAAGACTTTTTTAGTTGATACATTTAAGTAGAGTGTATCAAGTTTTAGGTTACAAAAAAGTCTTTGTTAAAAAAAAACTAACAGTAAATTCAAGGGTATTTTAATAATTTTATAATTAAAAAAAATAAAAAATATTTATTTTTTGTATGATTGGTTTGTAGATGGATACTTATTACATTTTATTATATATTTTTTAAAACGTAATTGTTTTTTAAAATAAAAAATAAAATAAAAGGTAATTGTTTTTTAAAATAAAAAATAAAATAAAAGGTAATAATTACCCGGACTAATAAGATGACAAATAAATAATTTTTATTTTTATTTATTTTAAATTAAATTTTAAAATTATTAAAATACCCTTGATTTAAAGTTAGTTTTTTTTTAACAGGGACTTTTTTGTAACCTAAAACTTGGTACACTCTACTAAAATGTACCAATTAAAAAAAACTCCTTAAGTAAATTAACAAACTCATATATATATATATATATATATATATATATATATATATATATATATATATATATATATATGGGTTGGCTAACTTGTGTATGTTTTTTTTTTCAATTGGTACATTTTAGCGATATGTACCGTAGTAGACAAAAATATCCTTATATATCATGTACCGAGTTTTAGTAGACAAAAATACCCTTATATATCATGGATTCTAAGATTTAAGGTTAAGGGTATTTTAATAATTTTCATTCTCAAAATTAAAAAATAAAAAACAAGAAACCCTCAAACCCTTGCTCAATTCCCTCATTCCTCTCAATCCTTTCTCTTTCATCTCTCTCACTCCAACATTTTTTGTCATCCTTACATGGTAGACTCAACTGAAAAAAATCAGAAACACTCGTCTAACCCTAATCTACCTTCCTCGCTTAACCCTGAGAACTTGGATAAATAAGTAGGAATAGAAATATTACAGGAAGTAGGAGGCGATCCTTTTCAGAAACAACCTCTCTTATATTGATGAAAGAAATTAATTTTTTTTTCTCCCTTAATAAGATTAGATAGCAATTATGAAGAAATGATTCAAAGCTCCTCCTTGAAAAATGAAGAACGTTTGGAAGAGAAGCTTTTGATTGGATAAGAAGCCTTCATTGCCATGCCTAAGTCCCTTTGCATTCTAATATAACCATTTTTTCCCCATTCGGATCCCTACCAGTTCTTCACTGTCCAATATTTTGTTCCATCTTGAGTTGTTCCTTACCCCACAATTGTTACCTCATGATTTAGACCAATGCCACAAAATCCGCGTAAATACTTCATGCACTTAATTATTTTCAAGCTATGATCACACTCAAAACCATTTTCTTTCCAAAACTAGATAATTAAGAACCATGTTTTGTGCTTTAAAATTATAAATTCACAAAATAAGTTATGAGGAAGAGGTTGATTAGAATTAATAATACTAACAGTTCGTAGGTTTTTTTTTTGAGTAAAACTATAACTTGATTCTTTGAAGGTTTCATATTGAACAGTGAAGGAAAGTAGATTAGGGTTAAGCGAGTGTTTCTGATTTTTTCAGTTGGGACTACCATAACGATGACAAAGAAACTGTTGGAGTGAGAGAGGGGGAAAAAGAAAGGGTTAAGGAGAATAAAGGAGATGAGTAAGGGTTGTGGGGTTTCTTGTTTTTTTTTTTTTTAATTTTTAGAATGAAAATTATTAAAATACCTTTAACATTAAAGCTTAAAATCCACGATATAGAAGGATATATTTATCTACTAAAATCCAATACACATTGTTAGAATGTATCAACTAAATGTACGCAAATTAATAAGTCCATATATATATTAAATATAATTTGTTTTTAGATATAAAATTGAAATTTATTCACCTCGATAATATGATCTTCAAACTTTATAAATAATAAATATAAGCATTCTAATTCAAGTGACATCTATATTTATACTATTAACATATTTCAATTCAAATATTATTGAATTAAAAGAATTATATTTGTTATCTTTTAAATTTGCGGAACAAAATACATTAAAATTTTAAATTTAAAAAGTAAAATATATTAAAATTTGAGACAGTGAAAATTTTCAATTTTATTTCAAATTTACAAACAAAAGCCATAGTCCTACTTAAAGATGTTCTTTGTTTTTTTATGGAGAATTTGATCTTGAAATGGAAGAGGCTCTCTAAGTAAAAACTTTGGGTCACATGATACAGTCTAATTAAAATATTTAAAGAAAACACTTTCCCATGAAAAAATAAAAGGTGCAGATGTCTATCACCTGAACGGTTCTCCTAACAAATTAAATTCATGGTTTACACTAATAACGATGAAAGGGATTCAAGTTTTTTAACAATTGAATCCGGCAAAAGCTAATGTGCTTCTGAACTGAACAGTATTTTTAATACCTCGTAAATAAACACTAAAAAACAACTCATAAAAAATGTTCTCATGTTGTAGTTCACCAATACTCCAATATGTTAAACTAATCATCGAATATAACTTAGTTAAAATAATCGTTTTTCATGCAATCAATACTCTGTCATCACTCTTATCCATACGAAAATGAGCAAAAGGAGCACAATATTTTGTTGACTCCTCCATACATAGCTCACGAATGCTGAGGCAGTCTAGCACATGGTCTATATGTCAACTAAAGACAAGCATTATCCACAGCCACACTTCAATATTGCACTGAACATAAAAGGTAAACAAGCTTCCAAATAAAGTATATTATTACGTTTATTGATGAACATTGACCTTCATTGTACACTGATATAAGGTGATATTTAGAAGAGTTTGTTGGAAAAGATCTTTTTTATGAGGTTCTTGATAAAGTTTATAAGGTAACAAGAGTTTGTTAAATAAACATCTGATAGTGTTTATCCAAACGCATCTAAGTCACTAGCACACAATCTTCGTTGAGAAAATCAAGTTGATTCCCTTATTAAATAGGAAAATGATATTTTAACACCAATTTTTGACACTATTTTGACACTACATACGTGTCAAAATGTGATTGGACGATTTCAAATTAAAAAAAGCTGAAACGAGGGCATATTTTTGAAATATTCCAATCACATTTTGACATGTGTACAGTGTCAAAATAATGTCAAAAAATTGGTGTTAAAATATCATTTTCCTATTAAATAATACTTTAAAGTCTGAACTGCTAAAAAGTAGCTGCGATGCACAACACAAGTTTTTTGAAACCATTCAATATGCTCTTCCTCAAGTCTGAAAATAATGTAGAAAACCAAAAGTTGGGTATATTGGACCTATAATACAAGTTTTGCCTCCTTATTATCAGCACTCTGTATGCGTCCTTATTGTCATCGTGCACATAAAGGAAAACAGTAAAGTTATCTCACTAACACTCAAGACAAAATAACCAAACCCCAAATCTCAATTGCAGCATAGTAAGTGTGAGTGATGCAGTAACCCCATATCGGTGTTGACATTAGAAAGTAGATTTTTTAACCTCATTCAATCTCACAAACTAATTTGCATAATTACACGACAAGGATTGCATCCTTCTTATATAATGAATTGTTCTTTATTTCTAATACTTCTAATAGTTGAGAACAAGTCTTTCTAGATAATCACTCTTAAGTGCTATGATTTGACTTATTTTTACATTAATAGACTATTTATAAGTTGCTTGGCATGATCTTCAACTACATGCATTAATTATAACTACCACACTTGATGAACTTTAGTATACCTTTTCATCATTATTACTAGAAGTACTTCTAACCTTTATTGTTTTTAAGATAATTAATATAACAACATGAGGTTTTTTATAAGAGATGCAGGAAAGGTTCAGCATAAAGCAAACCTATATTAGAGTATTTATATATTAATTGTCTTCCTCATCTTTATTTAAGTAACTTTCAAATCACATTAAATTTCTAACCTATTATGTCACTAGTGAATTTTGTATTTTCAACTCCTCTAAGGAGATATACTGGAGATGGATTAATGAATTTTCATTCTTATATGAAACTATTTTTTCATTTATACCCAATGTGAAACTTAGATTTAGATTTAGATTCTTAACAGAAGTGACAACAATTAAATATTAGAACGTGAGTTTAGGCCTAACTCAACCCTACAAAACTTCCAACACACTCCTTTCACGCCGAGGTATAGACATCTCGTGCGTGATATTAGAAATTGGGTGGTCCAATAGCGGCCCGACAACGGGTGGAAACAAAATTGCCCACTTAAAACTCGCTAGGATAGGCTCTAACCATGGCTTTGATACCATATTAGAATGTGAGTTTAGGCCTAACTCAACCTCACAAAACCAGCTTGTAAGGTGAGGTTTGCACCTCAGTTATATATTATAAATTGGCCTTATCTCTAGTCCACTTGGACTTCCAACATTAAAAAAGTTAGAGAAATACTACGGTTGAGTGCTGTTATTATATCATGGAAACTAGACAAGGATGGTTTGGACATTGTAAGTGAATAGGAAATGGTAATTAAGGCTTACTAAGGATTATGCAGAAAAAGATGGAGGAAGATACGGAACTTGGTGCTGCAGCAATAATTAAGTGGTTACGCACCACTCAACATAAGCTAGCGCTGATCAGTTTTTCCTGGTGGTACTTGTGAATCTCTTGTTCTATTCACCACTGAACTGTTGACATCATATGATACCTCTATTTCTTGCATTTTTCTTTTCATTTCAGTTTTTTGTGCAGTTAATACGCACAGGCACAACCATTGTTTCCAATTGCGGTCGCTTCATGCTTCATACTGCAAGAAAATTACAGATAAATGTCATTGATTGCTGTAGCCATAACGGGATTGCAGATTGTAGACCACAATTTAAAGCATCAGCTAGCAGAGATTAATTAATGAGGGAATAAAGGAACACATATAGAACAAATTTTAATAATTTATTACACAGATAAGACAACATATAGTTATGGTCAACCTTAAACTTTAGTATAGAACAAATATTAATAAAAGAAATTAAACAATACAACACATAATTATGTATATGAGATCCTAAGTAGTCAACCTTAAACTATAATATAAAACAGATTGTAATAAACTTTTAAACATATTTTAACCTAAACAATTTATTTATCATCATACTTTACATTCATTATTTACACATACTTTACATTCATTATTTTGTTTTCAATCTCTTTCTTTCTTTACAAATATAAAAATTAACGTTTTTTTAGTAACCAAAATACTCTTAAAATTGAATTACAAGTAGTGGATCTGGTGTAAAAAAAACATTTTCCTTCTCCTTTTTCAAATATTACCAATAAACAGAGCCATTGTTTTAGAAAGCTGCAAGCAAGTGACAGCTACAAAACAAGAATTGTAGCCTAAATGAAAGCAACATCGGGAAGAGTGAGAATCTACTCCAGCTAGTCGGGTACGAATTTGTCCATGACAGTTATCTGTTCATGATCATGAAAAGCAGACACAATAATTGCCCTGAAGAAAAGTTCATCCCAAGCAGTACATAAATTATTTAGACAGAGATAACACCATTTTACTCTTCAATGCACACAGAAATAAATTGAAGGCAGTGAATATGATGTGGAATCAGCTTCATATTTCGATCTACTATTCTATCTACATATACGAAGAAGAAAAATTAAAGCAAACATGATAGTATAACGAGAATCCGCAAAAAGTGGGAGTAGTAGCAGCATTAGTCAAAGGCCGTAATCATAAAGAACGAAGAAAAAACATTGGAAAAGCTTAGAGCATGATGATCATAGTGCCAAATTAGAATAAGGACAAACATTTAATAGCTTATTAGGCGGTTGGAATAATAAGGAGACCAATAAGCTGCTGCTAGCTGTACATTTCCATAGAATGCTCAATGATGGAAATGAGATTGTTGCTCAAAATCTAACATAATGAATTCATAAGGCATCTTAAGAGGGCCAAGCCAACTTCACTCCACAACAGCCATATACTACTAGTAACATTTTTTCCAAAAGGTATGTATATGACTTTACATAAAGCAAAAGGAACGTAGAAAGTGTTCTTTCCTGTGCTGCAACATGCTTAAAGAAAATGTCTTCAAAGAAACAGTTAACAGAAGGTTTCACACATGAAATCATGTATATATGTGATGAGGGCAATGGTAGCGCAGACCAAGGCAATCACAAGAATCCCAGATGAAGGGTGTTTTCATTAAAGGCTACAAATGTTTTTCTCAATTTCAAAAGTTGGTTTTGTTCATACTTTATTATACCTGTGAAAAAGCTCAAACTCTCAAATTCAAAAGTTAAACAACATTTAGTCTAAGTTGGGTCCAGTGAGATAAACACTAAGAAATTCTAATTTTGTTGAATTGTTATTGGTTGGTCTTTCACCTAATGCATTTGTTGTGAAGATGGAGATGGATTAGTTGCTTTAGTACCTAAAGTGTCACGCGTGGTTTTGGTTCGTTGACCATGAAGAGGGCCATTAACAACACAATTCTTTTTTACATTTTCTTGTTCTTGAATGAAATTATATACTTAAACTATGATATACCTTATCTCTATACATTACACAAATAACATCTTGGGACTCGCCGATCTTCAAAAGAAATATATGAAACATGGAATATATGAATGTAAATGAACTCATATTTAGTTATTCATCATCTCATAACTAGATATGAAACATCTTCTAGAAGACTGATATATCTTAAATTCACCAAATCTTAGTTGATCTATTATGTCAAGGTAATTCGTTGACTAGTAACATAACAAAATAATAATATCTGACAATGGTGCAAATTTCACCTTTAAAACTAATTTTATAAAGTTAAATTAAGCATAAACTTACTTTAAAATGATTAAAAATCTATTTTAATCTCCAATTAATTTTATTGAAATTATCGTGTCATTCATTATTGGATTTTAAATTTATAAACATGTATAATTTATTTTAAAATCTGATGCTAAAATATTATCATGTCTCATAAAATTCAGTTAAATTTATTAAATAAGAAAAAATTAAGTTTGCTGCTTTAATTTTAAATTTATTTAATTTTAAATATTTCATTATAATAAATCATTTAAATTTCTTGTAGTGGATATCGCTTAGTAATTTTAAATAATTTTATGATTGAACCAAAATATTAAATATGTGAAAAGGCAAAATATTGAATTAAGTTTTATTGTGTATAGAGCAAAAGGTGGAAATAGACGTAAAAGAGAATACATTAAAGTGATATGTGAGATTATTAAAAGTGGTGGGACATGTGAAGAGCAGGTTCTTGGTAAAATAATGTCCTTTTAGTACTGTACTACGTCAAAGTTTGGAAAATCAAACGGAATAGCGAATATTTAATTTTATATATAATGAATATGTGATTGTGATTAATTCACGTTGAAAATTGCATTGTTTTGTGCTAAATATGTGTGGTGGACTTTAGGATATTGTGGATGTATCATACGACTGATTTGGCATAAAGGGTAATGATGTTTGAACAATTTTTTTTATAATAATTAAACATTATTTACATGTCATTATGTTATTGGTTCACGATAGTATTTATAATTATTATTATTGATTGTGAAATAATTTTAGACCAATCACGTAAATAATATTTAAATGTTATCAAAAAATATTATTTAAGTATCATTATTTGATATGTTAATAATATTTTTTTTTACCTTGATTGATGTGGTTTTTGAATTAAAAGTCTAGAAGGATGGATACCGCAAACGAGTAATTCGATAGATATGGATTATATAGACTCATTCCATAAGTATTTTATTTGTTTAGTGATGACATACGTTAGAAAAGGAAAGTTTTTTTTTTCCTGGATGAGTGATTGTTAAGTGAGAATAAATTTATGAAAGTTAGAAAAGTAGAGTGTGTCTTTAGACGAGATTTTGAAAAAATTTATAGTGATTTTATTCATTTAGTAAGGAACATGTTTATTGTGCGAATTTTTGAAGGATTTTTTTTCATGCTTATATACTGGATGAGCAATGGTGTCACTCATTGATATAATAAGATTTTAAGTATAATATATTTTTTTATTATTGTAAAGAAATAAATGTTTAATTTGAGTTGAATGATGATTGAAAATTTAAAATGTAATGCTTGAATTACATGTAATGTAAATGAGTTTATAGTATAAATATGTGTGGTGGTATGGTTTGTAGATAATACAAAGATTTTCAAAATATTACATTGATATTATGTTATGAAGGATTGAGATGTTGATTTTTTGAACGAAATATCTTAATTTTATAAGCATCTTATTCATATAAAAGAAGATATCTAATTGTAAAAATTAAAAGAGATTCTATGTATGAAATGTTGGTGATTGATCAAAATTGTAAATATAGAATTTACTTTTTTATACTATGTAAATGGGAAATGGTTTTATCTTAATATAAATCATTAGTGATTAACGTCAATTATTTTGGGTTTTTAACGTCAGATCTTGAACCGATGTCTATTCGAGTGACGTTAAATGAGATGTTGGACTCTATAGGTCAGACGTCTATATAGACGTTGGACTATACAGGTCAGACGTCTATATAGATGTCGGACTCTATAGATCAGACGTCTAAAATGTCGTCGTATTTGATAGGATCTTTCTCCACTTGAGGCCTCTCGAGTTATTCCTAAGTCATGGTGATTCGAATTTACAACTTTATATTTTAGTTCAAGAGAATGGATTGTATGTTCTTATTTTGTATTGGACGATTTTGATAATGTAGTGGAGGGAATTGGAGGAGTGTAAAACGCAAGAAATCGCCATCTAAGAATGCTACCTAAGGACATGAGCAAAACTGCACAAAAACTCAATAAAACGCATTTTAATCGATTCAAATGAAAAATAATTCATCAAAGAGTAATGTAATCGGAGTAAAATTAATTTTAAACGGTGCAAAAGTGAGAAAACGAACCTGAAAAACGTAGCCCGTGCAGAGAAAACACGAGGAAGATGATGAACAATGAGTCTGTGTAACTACTGCCTCGCATTCACATTGTTTTAATGCAGACATTTAGACGTCGATTCCCCTTACAACAGACGTCTAACGTGCTTTAGAAGTCGGAGTGGCAAGATTATACATCTAAATGGAGTCAAAAAGTGACTTTTTAAATTTCTGGATTTAGGGTTTAGACGTCGGTTCCCATAATAACAGACGTCTAAAGTGCTTTAGAAGTCGGAGTGGCGGGATCAGACATTTAAATGAAGTCAAAAAGTGACTTTTTACATGTCTGGATTTAGGGTTTAGACGTCGGTTCCCCCAATAATAGAGTCTATAATATTTTAGACGTCGGGGCCCCTCTTAACTGACGTCTATATGTCTGATAGGTAGGTGAATAGCCATTAATTTCTGTCATATAAACGTCGGGGCCCCTCCTAACCGACGTCTATATGACTGAAAGAAATGACTTTTCATCCACCTGTCAGACATATAGACGTTAGTTAAGAGGGGTCTCGACGTCTAAAATATTATAAACGTCAGGTTACCTTCTAACTAACGTCTGTATGACCAACTTATTTACGAAAATGCCACTGTACGTCGTGCTTATCCTTAACTGACGTCTAAGGGATAACGTTAAATAGCGTTTTTGCAGTAGTGAATATAAATTCTACAAGACAAGAATAAGATAAAATAAGTGCATGATCTATAAGTTTACATAATACATATTTCTTTTGAAAATAAAATCAAAAGTTAATATTTTGTTTTGAAGTAAACATTGAATTATATGATATTATTTAAGTTAAATGATAAGAATGTGATTATATAATGTTTATTTAGTAATACGTAACTTACTCTCTTTTGCGTGTTTGATATGTGATTTACTCATACATTATAATCATATGATATACATAAATTAATGTGTTGATATTTGTTTTAAATTACATGGGAGATTTTATCAATTATATACATACGTGTATACTTTCTATGACAATATATTCGATATATTTAAAATTGTATATATTGATAATTATAGGATGTTACAATATTCAAGTTAAAAAAAATAATATCCATATTTTGAATTCAAATAGGTTTAGTTTTGTTTTCTTAAATTTCTTTTGCTTTGTTTTTATCTTTTTAAAATTTTAAATTGAGAAAATACTTAAATTAGTCAACGGAAGATTGGGACATAAAATAATGAGTTTTTCTTTACAAAAATTTAGATTTAATTAAGTTTTAAATCTTTTATAAATTTTAAATTAAATTTTTTCATCCATTGAGTATTGAAACTAATTATTTTTCAATTGCAATTCTATCATTTAATTTTTTTTATTAATTGGATGACATGATTATTAATTTATTATTATTTTGTCTCTTCGTTTTAATTTATTATCTTGTGTTAAGAAATTTGAATAAAATCTTAAATTTCTTAATATATGGAGACATTAAGATAACATGTACCTCACTCAATTAATAAAAAAAAATTTAACATTAAAAATTCAATTAAAAAAATTAAATATCTAATAGACAACTTTATTTTATAATAACTCTCAATTGAAAATACTTAAATTATGAAAAAATTATAACTTAACCAAATCTAGATTTTATGTAAATTTATCACTAAAATATTTATTTATTTTATTACATATAATTTTTTCTTTTAGTTAGACTTTCTGGGAGAGAAGTTCATATATAGGATAACATTTTTCAGTCTTATTGGTTTGACACAGTTGAATGATGCTTAATGCATTTATTATATTTACAACCAAAAGTTATTAAGGAATCTATAAGCCACAATCTCAATCTTTCAAGAACTAAATTTTGTCTAAAAAATTATCTCTAGTATTACACTAATTAACAATTTATATGTTAAACAAAAGTTTAAATAATAATTCAAAATGACAAATAGTAATGTTGTAATATAATATTAAGTGTACATCTACAAACGACATCAATTAGGATTAATAGTCTAAGCATAATTACCTGGATAATTTGATTGATTAATTTAGAGATGATATACTATTAAAAATAACGGATTGTGTCAATCCGGGTCTATTTTAAGAAGAAAAGCCCACCAAAACTTTATAAATAGATTTAAAAGTTTGTTATGTAAAGACAAAATAAATAGTTTTTATTACCCGTTATTAAAATACTAACTTGACATTTGGAGAATACCAACCACCTTGACTTAAATAAAAAACGCTAACATATCTTATTTAAGAAAATATTTAGATTTGTAAAATGAGTACTATTAGTATATCTTAAAATGAATATTATAAATTATAAATAATGATTGAAAATTTTGGACGGTTGAAATTAAGAAATATATTTTACAGCGATTAAAATCAAAACTCACATAAAAAACTATTTCAAATTTAATAAGATAAAAAAAATCAATTAAAGCTCGTCAATTTTACATAAATTGAACTAAATCATCTGAAAAAAAACAACTTCAATGAAGTTGCTATTTTATCCGTTTGGTTCATATTGTTTGAGACACGGAAGTTGAAAAATCAAATCACTCTATACAATGGTGTATTAATCTATTGAATTCAACTTGCTTATAACATGTTTTTTTTTTTTTTTTTTTTTTTTTTTTTTTTAATGGAAATAGGATACTAATACTTTCTCACATTTTTTACCATCTTCGTTTATCTATTTATTTTTTTACTTTTTAATTATTTTTTAATCAAATAGTTTTAATTTCCTCTCACACTATAATAAAATCATTAAATAGTTTTTTTAATATTAGCTAACTAAAATTTTGGTAATTAAAATTATAGATCAATTTAAAATTTAATTTATAAATTAATTATAAATCTTTATTATTAATAAAATTATTTTAGATATGAATAATAATTTTTAATTTATAGAATGATAATTAATTTACTAAAAATTACTTTTATATCTAAAATTTGATAATTTTATTGGAGGGTCATTTCATTCACTTTTATATTTTTATAAATTCTCTTCCTTTTTCTTTTTATCCGGCGCACGAGAACTCAAATAATGGTCGGTTTTAATTTATTGTACTAACTTTTTCATTGTGAAAAGTAAATTACAGTGTCTGAATTTAAAAACTCTTGATATTTAATGACATGGTATATTTTTTCCAATAAAATTAATAAAATATCTTAGTTAAATTTTGTAATAATTATGTTGAAAATATCTTTAATTAATTTATATTGTAATAATATATAGTAACAATTCATATATTAAGACACTTACATTACATCTATAATACAGAAATAGACATTGCTGTGAGTATTAAAGTGATATTTTCTGATAATACTCATTTTCCATTTTACGGAAGAGTATCAAAAGGAAATATAGCAAAAGAATGGTAGAAAGATGTTTCAAAATCTGTATTTTCTTTTTCCAGCTTATGTGGGGTTTACCTGTTTTATGCTATTATGAAAATTCAGCTTCAATTCAAAGAGTCTTACTCAAGGGATAAGATTAGTATTCCACAAATAGAAACAAAATAGTATTTTGCATACAGAATAATCAATTCTCAGTTGATATTATAGAAAACAAATACTCAATTTTTTTTTCTATATCTCTTTTTATCTGTTTCCATTCCTTCTATATTTTTTTGTTAATCAGAAACAGCTAATCTATCCTCTAAGAGTGTAAAATCTCATATGGTGAAAATTCCAGATGAAGAACAAATGGAAAGTGAAAAGGAACAGTAACTTTAGTTTGTTTGTTTGTGTTAAAAGAAAAACACATTACAGTAGGTAATACCAGAAATAGCATTTTACTGTTCTGTTTTCACACGCACAAAAAAAAATAAAAATTAGGCAGTGAGAAAGCGAAGTGGTCACAGTAAACAGAGTGAAAACACCGTCACCGCGTGACACTGGAAGAAAATTAATAAAAGAAAGAGTCTGAAAGTCAGAAAGAGAGAGAGATAGAGAGAGGGTTTTGAAGACAAAAAAGACAGAAAAAATGAGAAACTAAAAAGAAAACCAACTTTGTTGTTGTGTTCCAATTCCAACAACAGAGCCCAAAAACGACAACTTGAAGTTGAACACAATACTTGAAGCCAAGTTTTTCTTTTTCAGCCAATTTTCCGCTCTACTCTCAATCCTTTCAAACTTCACTCAAAATACCCTTATTTCTTTCTCTCTCTCTTTCTCTTATGTTCTTCCCCAAACAAACACAACAACACCCTTCTGACCTGTCTCTTTCTCTGCGTTTTCAGTACGCTTAGATCCTGCTCTATTGTTTTCTGAACCCCTCCACCCTGCTTCTATGGCCATCCCTTGATCATGGGGTCCATCAAGATTTATTCCAGAATGCAATCAAATTCAATCACTTCTCTTTCATAATCATAATAAACTCTTTCAAACCTAGGGATTTTAGATTTTGGATTTTAGATTTTAGATTTTCCATTGCCACCACCTCACTCTCACAGAATGCAATCGGGTGGGCCTGAATCCGCTAGCCCCGTGACCCACAGGGTTCAGTCTCTATCTTCCGCAGATACCAGAGGGAAACATAGGATACATGCTGAACTCAAACGCTTGGAGCAGGAAGCAAGATTTTTAGAGGTACGTACTTTTTCTTTAAAATCATCATAATCTATTGGGGTGTTTTGGTCGTTGCTGAAGCTTGATTTTTTCTGCTACTTTGTTTTCTCTCTGTGTCGTTTTTTTTCTGTTGGCCTTTTGCTTTTTGATGGGTGTACTTTTTGTTCTTCTGTGTGTCGAAGAGAGATAGTAAAATGAGTTGGGAAAGGTTTAACTTTTCTTTATTCTTGTGTCGGTATTATCAGAGACAAATGTCATCTGTTAGACTGATGAAGTTGCCTACAGATTAACAAAAATAAAGATTTGTTTAGTTGATTGCTGGGGTATTTCTCTGTCACCTGGATTTATGAGTTTTGCTTGTGGAAACACTGTTTAAGAAATTAATGTTCAGATAGGAGGAGAGGTACTTGTTACTGTGGTGCGGGAACCTGAAGTCTTGGGGTACCTTCCTCCTGATAGTTAAATAGGGTAGTTGTTTTTATTAAATGCATAGTTCTCCAAAGATACACTGACATTTACATCAATTTGGTCCTACAAGATTTTTGACATCCAATCAGCCCTCCCAATGTTCAACGGTGTGTTTGGATTGACAGTAGGAATCAACTTGTAATAAAAAAAATCACGGTGAAATCAGCACAAAAGCAACTATTTTGTTGAACCTATGCAGTACCAAACACGCACTAAATTGACATCCAAGTGGTTGAAGTTGATGCCGTATATAGCTCGAGAGAAGGGTTGTTTTGGTGTATACTTTAATCTAAGGACTATTTTTTATGTTTAAAACCTTTGTAGGATGAGATTGATGTCAGGTGTATCTTTGGAGGGCCAAACTACCAGTTTGGTCAATTGTTTTCCCCAATGAATATTTTCTGGTAATCGCATTTAATGTTTTGCATTAATTATTACGCAGTTACAGTTAACAGCATTTCTGTTTAGATTGCCAAATATTCTTAGCGAAAAAGATGCACTTTTAGCTGGCAAATTTGTCTTTTGAAAGACATTTCAACATTTCAGTTGAAGATCAATCTTCGGTAGTTCCTGAGTCTGCATTTAGGAAGCTTCATTTGTTGATGCTATGTGGATTAATCTGTCATTACAGCGATAGAAGCTTGATTATTGAGATAGTATAACTAAACCGATGTTCTTCTTTTCACTCTAATTTTTTGTCGTTTCTTGCTTATTACTGTCGAGAGTTGTGGGCGTGGACAAGTTTGTATTTTCTTTTGTAGGCAACTTCTACAAAGTCCATTAAGTTGCATGAAAGAGCATAGTTTTTTATATTTTCGATATTTTGTAACTTCCTTTTATTCCCTAAAGCTAGACCATGACACTTGTAGGGCTGTCATTCATCGGGATAGCTAATTAATTTAAGGTTTGCACTCTGTATTGAATAATCAATGATGAAATATCAGTAATTATTTTGTTGTCTCTTGCTCTCCAAATGTTTGGTTCTAGTATATAGTAGCCATTCATATGTTTGCTTCCTAAAATTGGTGCTTTCATTCCTCCTACTGTATCGCTTGGAGGACTGCCTCCAAAGTATTGTGGCAGAATTAGATGCTCTACCAATCTCAGTTTAATTGTTCTTTGAGATGTCCCTGAGACAATCTATTTTATCTCTCTTTTTAAAACCATATATAATGGTAATTATAAAAAAATAATGAATATGAACCTTGACTTTTGAATTGTATTGGTTGCTGAAACTCAGCAGCTGCACCATGTTATGCAATTTTGGGTTTTACCTATAGTGAGGGAGCGTGACTGAAATCTAGGTTACCAAATAACTGTCTACCTACAAAGACTCATTTTTAAAAAATGAAATTTTGGGTGACTTTGCGCAAA
The DNA here is from genome assembly GCF_000741045.1 of Vigna radiata var. radiata. NCBI lineage: Eukaryota > Viridiplantae > Streptophyta > Magnoliopsida > Fabales > Fabaceae > Vigna > Vigna radiata. Next base: position 34,378,542 of record NC_028358.1, read on the forward strand.
TCAACTTTAGTATTTTGTGTTTATGTGATAAAGTTGGCATTTTCAGGGAGTGTACAAGTCTTTTTGGCTCTGAGTACTTCTGTAGTCAGCACAAAGTAAAACGTTGGAGAATTTTAGCTAGTCTACCTCTCTGTATGTATAATTGCAATCAGCACAGTTGGCTTAATATATGAATGTACCTTCTTTGTTAGGTTACCTTCTGATGAGTGTTTATTAGGATTGGCAGGTACTAATTTCATGCAATAGGGCCTCCATCCATTCCAATATAAATCCTGTTTGACTTTGCTTCTCTTTTATCAATAATTTATTACTTTTTGTTTTTATACAGTTTGTTTAATTATAAGAATTAATAATTTTACTGTTTCAATTCAACTCCGTTTGGGAATAACTGAGATTCCATTCTCAACTAGCAATAGATAGAATATGATTTATCACCAAGATCCCTTCAAATTTATGATAACTGTTCTTATATGTGAGCTGGCAAAGTTTTAGTTTCGATCATGAATTCTAAGTTCTATGACAAAATAGAAAACTGAAAAATAATAATTTATTAGATCACTTACAGGAGGCACTGGATATTGAATTGGAGGATGCTCGAAGAATGTAAGTTAGATGTTTAACTCAATCAAACTGTAATTAGACCCTGCTGCCTGCAATTATCCTTATTCCTTACCAACCTTAAAATTTCAAATTTAGGTTTGAAGGAAACATAGAAACATCAGATTGGGGGTTTGTCAAACTTAAAAGATTGTTGCCAAACCTTTCTGAGCCCTGTTCTGCTTGGTTAAGTATATGCAATCAAACAATTATGATATCGTCATTGAATGTTCAAAGAACTAGCAAAGTCCCATGCTATTAGCTTCATGAGCATCAATGGATACTAGTTTTGCCAACTCATTTCTTAGTGGGTAGCACCTTTGGACAGGAACGATCAAAACGTTTTTGGACATGCCTGGGAAACTGCTTCCTTCCATTCATTATATGCCCCCTTGTTGTTGGCATAAGCTCATTGTTAGGACTTAGGAGTCTTGCATTACTCTTACGTCTGAACAAATGGTTTGATTGTTTTCCCTTTGTATCTTAATCTTAAGGGAGATGGATATTAAAATTCTCTGGACATTAAATCTCTTTTGTGCATATTATTTGACAGGTATAACTTTCAGAATACCATGTGGAATATTCTATTCCTGTCAGCATCACTAGATATAGGTTCCTAAAGTCAAAGGGGAAGGTAATTTTGTAGCACTAAACAAAAGGGCAGTCCAATCCTCTCCTGAGTAGTGTTGTTTAAATTGCCCTTTTCCATTTTCCACCTTTTTTCCCCTTATGTTGAAAGGAAACCTTTCTAGCACTTGCAGTAAGGGATATGGGCATTTGATCTATGGCTTAGATTCCTTAGTCTTTGATGAACCCATCTGGTTGGCTTTTCATTGGAAGGTTGATTGGATTCTTAGCCTCTTTTATGAATGACTTGTATTTATATCCAGTTTTCAAATTTGGGTTGCAAGTGTCAATAGTCACTATAAAATGAATGCAGGAAGAGCTGGAAAAACTTGAAAGGATGGAGAAGGCGTCTACAGCGTGCAAAGGGTAAGTTTAAAGGTAGAATGTGATACCGTAGTGAATAATCGGTGTTGGTTTAACTTTAATTTATAAATTTGGTGTCTGTTTTGCCAGACTGCTCAGCAACGTGGAAACAAAACCTGATCCATTACTACCATCGTAAGATCTCTCATCGGAACTTGTTCTATTTATGTTGCAACGACATGTTATGTTATGTTTTATGTGTGACAAAAAATGTATATATTTTTTCTTTGACAGAACAATTGGACCCGTAAGTCCTACATGGGATCGATGGTTTGAGGGCCCCCAAGATTCTAAAGGCTGCTGTAGATGCTGGATTCTCTGATGAACAATGCTAATTGCCAACCCTTCCATCTTCCCTTTTTTAATCCAAGATTGGTTTAGAAATTGTGAGTTTTGAAACAATATTGTTATTGGCAATTTTTCATGATTGTTCCTATGTGCGGATGACAATTATAGCAAATACATAGCTTTTATGTTTCAGTTGACAGTTTAATTACTGAGACGATAACTACCAAGCCAGGATGACAGTATATATGTATATAATTTTTTTTTTCAATTGCAAATCATGTGGTAGACGATGTTCGTTTAGACAAAGTAGACTGGAAAAGAATCTACATACTTGCTTGGCTCGTTGAAGTATAAATGATACAAGAAAAATTAATCTCGTTCTAAGTTTTCAGCAACCTAACCTCTTGGGAGGGCACAGCAAGATCATACTAAGAAAGATTAGTGAACCAGTGATCATGACCCTCGGAAATAAGCTAACTATGATGTTCTTTCTTGTCGACCTGAAATGAATGACAAGGACGAATGAGTAATATTTGAATCCTGCAGAATCGAAAGACCTCGGAATATTCATGCCAAATGTTGTTTACACACACATATTCAAGTATTGATTTACAGTTCTTCCTTTATAGTTTTTTATAACTTCACTATTTTGTTTTTAATCAAATAAATATTTTTTTCTATATTAGTGATGCATTTTGTTTTTCGAGAAAATAGAAGAATGAGTCTTCAACTAATTTTCACCCAAAAAAACAACTCATTAAATGAATACAATACTTTTTCCTGTTCAATTTTAAGGGGCATGCAGTACACTACTGAGATTATCTAATGTCCATTTCACAACCAAATTAACTGTTTGATATGTATAATAATTTTCTATACTTAGTGATTTGTTAAAAAGAAAAATGATATTATTTAACATTAAAATTATTAAACATCTTTTTTGATTTTGATTAAATAGAATAATGTAATTAAAGTATTATTGTAAAATTGATATTGGAGGCATGTAAGTAAACTTAGAAAGCTAGTGTAGATAAATACAGGGACGGTGGCATTTACCCTAACGAGAAAACGCAGGTCTTAGACAGCACAAAACAGAACAGAGCGCGCCTCGTAGTTTCCGCAGTTCCGTTTGGAGGGAGACAAGTGCAACTCCGTTAGTAACGCCCAACACTCCAAAAACTGAGACACAGTTTCTCCTAACTTCACATTCGCTCTTCGTTTCATTTCGTTCCGCTCTGTTTCTCTCTCTCTCTCTCTCTCTGCCACGCGCCACCATGTCGGTCTCGCATTCCCTCAACCTTCGCCTCTTTGCCCCTTCTCCCACCGCCATTCCCACCCACGCATCCCTCCCCCCTCCCACCCTTCTCTTCCCTCGCCATCGTCGTCTCCCCTACCTCCGCGCCTCTTCCTCCCCGGAAATCCTCGTCTCTGACAACAACGGCGTCCCGGCTCCGCTCTCCGATCCGAGCTCCATCGAGGTGGACTCCGTGACGGAGGCAGAGCTTAAGGAGAACGGATTCCGCAGCACGCGGAGGACCAAGCTGGTGTGCACGGTGGGCCCCGCCACTTGCGGGTTCGAGCAGCTGGAGGCCCTGGCTGTTGGAGGCATGAACGTGGCGCGAATTAACATGTGCCACGGCACGAGGGAGTGGCACAAGGAGGTTATTGACCGCGTCCGGCGGCTGAACCACGAGAAGGGCTTCGCCGTTGCCATCATGATGGACACTGAAGGCAGCGAGATTCACATGGGTGATCTCGGTGGCGCTTCCTCTGTCAAAGCCGATGTACTTATTTATTACCCTGTCCTCTATCACTCCTTTCCGTCCTTTGCTTCCTCTTCAACACTCACTCATTCTATTTTATCACTCTCTTGCTTTCAGGACGGTGAGATCTGGACCTTCAGTGTGAGAGCCTTCGATTCAACTCTCCCCCAACACACCATCAATGTCAATTATGAAGGCTTTGCCGAAGGTTAACCAACTTCTTTAAACATTTTATTTTTGTTATTAGTTCTGAACTGCTGGGAGGTTGTTGATGGAATGTGATGTGATGTGGCAGATGTGCAAGTGGGGGATGAACTTTTGGTGGATGGAGGAATGGTTAGGTTTGAGGTGATTCAAAAAATTGGCCCAGATGTTGAATGCCGTTGCACTGATCCTGGCTTATTGCTTCCGCGAGCCAATCTCACTTTCTGGAGGAATGGTAGTTTAGTGCGAGAAAGGAATGCCATGCTCCCTACTATTTCTTCCAAGGTTGCTTATCCCCCCTTTGCCTTTTGCTTACTTGCATCTCTTTATTGCTAATTTTGTTTACGTGCATATCTTTAATTTTGTCATTTACTTTACTTTTATCAAACAAACAAAGCTTTTCAATGCTGTAGTATTACTATCACAGTGTTATCCAATCCAAGGTGACAGTTGGGAGTAATTGGTGCCCATGGGCTCATAATTCTGGCAACCATGAGTAATCGAGTTATAATAGTGAGATTTATTGTTGTAGAACTCTGACATCCCCCTCGCTGTGTTTGTTGGATACAAGATACATTAACCATGCAACTTACAGAGCAATATGCTTCCTAATTTTCATTTCAACTGTTAATTGGTATCTTGTATTCCATGTTATTCCTACTTAGTGAGAAACACTCCACAAGAGACATGCATTGACGCTTGGGCTCTTAGATATGCCCACTGCCTGATTAGTATGCTTAATGCCTGAGTAAAAAGGAGTCGACCCAAGTTTACCATTTCTGCTAACCTTACACTGATTGTGTTGTTGGAAAATGTTTTGAAACATCTCTGTGAGTTTCCAAACTGGTTATCGTAACATGTACATTTTTTTATGGCAATAAAGACATGCTATACAAATTCCTACATTCTAAGAGTGAATTTTAGAACAAAAGAATGTCTCATATTCTTGAATTATGTAAATAAAAGTATAACTTTGACATTTTGTAGTTTTGAACTCCAAAGTGTATTATGTTGTTTAATTAAATAGTTGTAGCAATAAGTTTTTATATTGGCTTTTTATCCTTTTTTATACCTAAAGATAATGTTACCCCTGAAAAGCTGTCTCTCACCTAGATAAATGCTTAGTATCTTAACTATCTAATATGTTCTAGTTATCACTTAAAAGACTTACATGAGTAAAATACTTTAAACACACTCTGCTTTAATTTAAACTTTCCGAACATTTTTTGTGTACCATCATTATTCTATAGTTTTGTGTTGGTTGGTTCTAGGCATGTCATATGTAACTAGCACTTCTCTTGATTAAGGGCAATTTTGGGAGAGTTTATTCATAGTTTATTTCGACTTATTCTATGACAAACACTTTTGTAACGTGTTTAAGTAAACTAAAATAGTATGTATCTCTATAACCTATTTCCAGCTTATTTCCTATAAAACACAGTTTTTAGAAAAACATTTTAACCCTATTTCCTATTACACTAATGAGTCAACTTATAAATAAGTTCTTACATGATGAATAAACAATTTATATCAGTGTTCAATTAACCTGTTCACTCAAACGCATCCTAAATATCCATAATTTGTGATATTTGTCTTGAATCAATGCATAAAGTTTAAGATAAGTACAGTGAGTTCTTATCCCAGACAAATTATCTATAGAAATGACATTCTGAGGACATACGTTTGGACTGCTTTTTCTTATTGCTAACAATGGAGTTACACGTTAGTGATAACTTTTGATGATTCTAAACTGTATTGGTTGGATGCTATCTTAGATATAGGGAAGGAGGGGGGAGGACAGAGAGGTCGGAAATCATTAGATAGTTTGGAATGGCTGTTGACTTTGGGAATATAAGTTTTTCTTCTTTGATAGGTTTAATTTCATATAGTTTCTATACCTGCAATTTCCTTTGCAGTCAGAACCCTGCTCTCTGAGTATTTTTCTCTTAATATTGGTGAACACCCATAGAATTGAAGAACTCACCCTTAGAAGAAATCTGATAAAGGGGGAGAATCAAGTACTTAAATATTCCCACTAAACATCCCATACTTCTCAATCTGATAACCAACTATGATATTGCATCAGCTCCAAGATCCATTGTTGTGGTAGCTCACACTCTGTGATGACATCTCACTCTCGGTGACACTTCATTCAAAGTCTCCCTTGGTCATAACCATCCATTGATCAGAATTCTTTGTTGATAACTCTTTTGGAGGCACAATCTACAACCATCTCTAACACCAATTCATGATCGCCCAAACACTTGGGAACCCACCCTTGAAAGCTAGTGGGTAAGGGGGAGAATCAAGTACTTCAATATTCAACCAAACAATTTATGGGACTTAGCCTGCTCCACAATACCATAGGCAGTTTCATTTTCTATCAGCTATTTTCCGATCCCAGGTCTAGTAATCGTGGCATGGGATGTTGAGTGTTGGAGGAAGGAAGAACAGGAGACAAGGGCATTACAGAAAATTGAAAAATCCAGAACTTGAAGGAAATATTGCATATTGACAGTTGATCAAGGTGGATTAAGCTGCTGCAATAGGAAATATTGCTGTAAAGGCTCTTAGGGTTGTGCTTTGAATTGGTGGCTTTGGTGGAAACTGTGCAACTCAAACAACTTAATTTAAGTTTGTGAAGGTGGTGCTGAAGCAGTTCCTGCTCGAGTATGATCCAGATATACCAGTCTATGCACTGGATGAAGAGCCAAAATGGGAGTGATGTGATAATTTTTGGGAAAGGCCATGATAGCAGAGTGTTGTTTGATTCCTTGAGATATTAATTAGGTTATATTCCTCCAATTTATCTAACTGATCCCCAAACTCTTCTAACTGTTTTGCACTAACTATCCTTTACCACTTTTCCCTTCCTTTCCTTTCCATCCTAAAGTATCACCAAGGGGAAATTAACAACTTAATTTTGCATCATCACCCATCCTTTTTCGGCTTTGGGGAAACATGTGGACTGTGATGATGTTGATGTTGGTTCAAGTTGATGACAAAACCATGTCCCAGACCTTAAAAATTTTGAACTTCGCATTGCATATGGTGATGGCAAGTGACTTATCAGGATGCATTCTGGATCTTTATGGGTTTCTATCGATTTCTAAATTCCAATAATTATCAAAGCGAATTTTGTGGGCTTTATTCTTTTAACGATTCATATTAATTTCAGGTCATTCATGTATTGAAGCCAAATTTCCTTTAAGCGGAGATCTGTCCTATATAATTTAATTCATTTATCTAATTTTCAATATGCAGGATTGGTTAGACATTGATTTTGGTATAGCTGAGGGCGTTGATTTTATTGCCATTTCATTTGTCAAGTCAGCTGAAGTTATTACTCATCTTAAAAGCTACATTGCTGCACGGTCTCGTGATAGGTATGCATTGAACCTTAATTAAATATTTCTATTTGAAACTGTCATCAACATATTATTTTTATTAATTTTTTAAGTAGCACTGACCAGAGTACTTTTATTATTTACCATTTTTGTTATATCAAGTAGCACAATTGACATTTTTATGAATTATGAATCTGGTGATGCAGTGATATTTCTGTCATTGCAAAGATAGAAAGTATTGACTCATTGAAGAATTTAGAAGAGATCATTCAAGCGGCAGATGGAGCTATGGTGGCACGAGGAGATTTGGGTGCTCAAATACCTTTAGAACAGGTTCCATCTGCTCAACAAAGGATTGTTCAACTGTGCAGGCAATTGAATAAGCCTGTTATTGTTGCTTCTCAATTACTTGAATCGATGATTGAGTACCCTACACCTACAAGAGCTGAAGTTGCAGATGTTTCTGAAGCTGTCAGGCAACGTGCTGATGCTTTGATGCTTTCTGGTGAGTCAGCCATGGGCCAGTACCCTGAGAAGGCCTTAACTGTTTTAAGGAGTGTCAGTTTGAGAATTGAGAAGTGGTGGAGGGATGAGAAACGCTATGAAGCTATGTTGCTTCCATCAGTTGGGTCTTATTTTTCAGAAAAAATATCAGAAGAAATCTGCAATTCTGCTGCTAAGATGGGTAAGCAGCCTTTAAAGCTTACACTTGCATTTTTTTCATTATTTTTTTATCTTACCATCTACATTGGTGTATATACCGTTCGAATTTAAATTACTTTTTGTTGGTTGCAATACTACTTTCCAATAGTTAAGCTTTATAATCAAAGTCCTGAGCCTAAAACCATAATACACGAGGCTTGTTTATCTTTTTCTTTACCATATACAAGAGGTTTAATATATTCTTGATCATTGGTTTTCTTTGACGAGGAGTTCCACAGTTTATAGCTTTCACATATCTGAAACACTGTATAATGATTATTGACTACTTAGTTAAAACACTAGTTTCACTCATAATTTTCAGTCTCATCTAATCCAAAAACACTTTTCTGTTTTTAGTTTTGTGGGTTTTTTAGTCGTCTGATTATGGGTGCTTACCTTTTTTAAACTTTGGCAGCTAATAATTTAGAGGTGGATGCACTTTTTGTGTACACGAAGACAGGGTACATGGCATCTTTATTGTCGCGATGCCGTCCTGACTGCCCGATCTTTGCTTTTACTACCACTCCATCTGTGCGTAGACGTCTCAATCTCCAGTGGGGCTTGATACCTTTCCGTCTGAGCTTCTCGGATGATATGGAAAGCAATCTCAATAGAACCTTTGCGTTGCTCAAGGCAAGAAATCTCATCAAATCAGGTGACCTTGTCATTGCAGTCTCAGATATGTTGCAGTCAATACAAGTGATGAATGTTCCTTGAGAACACGTCTCATTCCTTCTGAATCCCAACATAGCCGTTTGTTCAAAACCTCGATGCTGCTAGATTGCTAAATTGGGACTGAGACTTCATGAATGAATTTTGTCATCCTGTCTTTATAATTTATAGGACGCAACCAAGTTTGGGAGAGTTTATGTTATTACAATGAAGTTCTCTATTTTAATGCATCAACCTTGAAGCTTTAGATTTCTTTTAGGCGAGTGAGGCAATATAGTGGATAGCTACCCTTCTTTGAATTGTATGACATATGAGCATTGCTGTTTATTTCTTTGTAATTTGTATTAGCTTACCACTTCAATGTTGGCTAAAATGTGAAGTTTTCAAAAGGATTCCAAAGCTCAATGTATTTGCTCTGGGGAAACTCAATGCTAGTAGAATAAACAAATTGGCATCCAAGTATATTTTAGAAGAGACTGTACTTTGTTGGAACTGTAGAGGTTGTTTAACAGTTAAGTGCACAAAATTCAGGGGCAGGTGTGTAATTACTCTGTAATCCATACTCTTTTAAATTGGGTATTTTCTTTTCCTTCGCATCCATTTCTAGAATGAAAGAAGATGGGTCAAGATTTTTATACAATTGAGACCTGTTATGTCACCGTTAGTGGGGATGTCCACGCCAGAGCCAGAGTGTTGTGGTCAATCCATGTCAGTATGGGGCATCTTGTCGGTGTAGTTGGGTTTCGTTGGGCTAGGTAATCTGATGATTTTGGGCTTTTTCTTCCCGCACCTTACTATTACTAACTGCACCCCATACTAATAGAAAAAGGCTAAAATATATTTTCTCACTACACCATGATACTGCTGTTGTCATCATCGCTATCGTTCTGTAGAAGAAGAAAGAGAGAGCTCGTTCTAGAAAGCTTGTTCCAAAACAATGAAATGTATTTTGGAAGCTAAAATCTTGAGTTGCTTGACTTGACAATATTAGATAGATAGTTTTAGGATAGTCTTAGTGTGATTGAGGAATAATGTCCTTACAGTAGATGTTGGAAAGGAAAGGAGTGAGTTTCCCAAAGCAACGTTTGATTCATCTTTTTATATACTTCACTGTTTCTTTGGTCTTTTTTTCTTTTTAGTTGGTTCCTTGCGGGCAAAAGCATGTAGAATGCACGTTACAAACTCAAAGATTAAATCTTAAACGGATACGCGTTGGCTCATTCACAAAGCATCTGTTAAAGGTTTGAGTTTGACAAATTTATTTTTCCAATGTCCCTGCTTTTACACAATCTATTGCTTGCTTTAGAACATTCTTTACTCATCAAATTCCGTACAAATATATGCTTAAGACTTATAAAGAATGGAATTATTCAATGAAAATGGATGAGGACATAATGTCATTACCACCGAATCTTCTACTCTAATTATTATTACTTTTAGTAACATTCATAAGTTCGAAATCTGAAACCTGAAGCAAGGTGTTGCTCAGCCTTCTTCACACTTATTTTTTAAAAGCGACAAAGTATCTACTCAACAAAAATAATGGAAAGCTGCATTCTTCTACTTATAAAGATTTTCATTACTATTGAAGAAAATTTATGTATCTCATTTATAGCATTTGTTGTTTCTTGTTAAATACAGATATGTATCAGCTCTGGAAGTTATGATATAAAATCAGTTTAATAGCTATACATTGTCAATGTAATACTTTTTACAAGACAATAAATCAGAAATGATTGTTAATTCAATTTTTAAGATAAAAGTCTATAAACTAATTTGATTGAAAGACAGAACAAAATTACTTATATGGTGATTGCACAACCCTGTTACCTCAGTTTAATTTGAGTATTTTGACCTGTGAGTGGTTGTATATTATTAAATGAATCCATTGTGTATACAGTAGTGAGTCCTACAGTATAAATGAAGTGAATAGCAGTGAGTAATTAAAATTATTGATTTAGAATTGTGATATGGTCCCCTGAACAGGTACCTTCCTTGGGTTGTTTGTCCTCCATTTGAGGCCAACCCCACCCAGAAAGGGGAAAGGGCCAAAAAGGAAGGGTGAGAAAAAGACGTGGGATGGGTAAGTGACCTTAACTACATTGATAAAAGTCATATATATGTATGCAGTGTTTCAAGTCTTTTTAAGCAATGCAAAAACTCCATAGGTGCCCTTTAACTTTCACAATTAAAATTTGAATAGTTGTACAACTGCTCTTTTTGTTCCTTCTTTATTGTTCTTTTCTCTTTAACTTGAACCTCCAAAGAACCTAAAGATACACATACAACAAACGAAACGAAAGAAGAAATTAAATACACATACAGTTATAATAAAAAAACAAAGAAGAAAAAGTATTGCATGAACCTTGAATTTGTTTAAGCAGAAGAGTATTCTGAAAAATGATTTCCGTGCAATGAATTGAAAGCAGATAGTAAAGTGGGCTTCAACTTACCACAGAAAGCCAACAGATTCGGCTCAAACTATCAAACTCCAACTCCATAATTGAGTGGACCCGCATTTGCAATTTCAAGTTGGGGAAAAAGACGTGAAGGTAACTTGAAAACTTGAAGCAAGCAGCATATAACACCTGCTACACTCCCATTATTATGGTCACTGACAAATGACATAATGTCCTCATACTCCTCAAGTTAATCCCCAGTTGGGTTTACAAAGATCATACAAACTGAACCTTTGATCGTCACACGTGAGAAGAAGATATTCTTTGCTGAGGTTAAAATCACTTCATTCAAATCATCTAAGAAAAAACTGTAATTTTCTTGAATTTTTAGCATCATCGCAGTGGGCCCCACCTGGAAAACTATTAAGTGGCTCACAGATTCATCATCAGCCATGACTCTTTCAGCCCATCATGTGTATAACATCATCATACAACAGTTCAAATCAAATCAATGGTACAAACTTAGTATCAACCACTGTGTTTGGCTTTTGGCATGGGAAAACTCACACTGTAAATAAAACACTCTTCCTGTTCAACATGATCTATCTGAGTTTATGGTAAATTTTACTAATTTTAATTAAACTCCCATAGATGGTTTTTTGGTGGGGAGGAACATGGTCTGAGGTATGGGGTCCGTAGCATCATGTCCTGTTTGGCCTTGCTTATCAAACACTTTGTGTCCTTATCAGTCATCATCTGCAATTTTATTTTATTTATCTGCCTAGAAAAATTAATGTAGTTGAGACAACAACTTTTGTTGCAATTGATACAAACAAACACATATTTATTTATTATTTGAATAACCCACGATGAAGCGGCCATTAATCATTTGAATGTGGTGTGTTTAACATATTCACAGCAAAGAAAATAATCAAGCCGTAAGACGAGTTCAAACGTCTCGTAAGCAAGAAGATTCAGCAAGTACACTCACAATTATTGCCTCAGAAATCTATATCAGCAAGGAACCCTAATAACATAATAGTTAGATATATTGATAGATTGATAAGAAAGAGGATTTGAATTAATAAATGCTGTGTTTGGACAATAGCTGCTATATCCATATCAATTAGTGGAACTAACAAGGTCAAACAAAGCCTTCTTTATCATTTTATACACCACACTCTAACTCTCTCTCAGCAAAATCAACAAAAGTGGGTCCATTCTCATGTGCCACATTGCTTCAAATTATACAAACATGAGATTTCAAAAGGGTGACTTAGGTGAGCAAGATATACCAGTTGACTAGGTATACGGGTAAATACTAAATCATGACATGGTAGGCCAACGATTGAGGTACTTTTGGGAAGAGTGGACAGTGACCACCATGTTTCACAATACCCTCTCTCTATCTACCTAAGTGGTTAAATATGCTGAATACCTATTCTCTTCTTTTCGGTTGCTTTGCTTCTGTTGGGTGGTCACCCACATTTTTGACTCACTACATCATTATGCTTTTCTATTCCCAATTATTTGTCATCTATTTTTAACATCTTCATCACTTTTTATTCTCCTGCCTTTGCTATATAAAAGAACACGGTACCAATTGTGTTCAGTGGGGATGCATAATAAAAACTTAATCAGCTCTTATATAATGTAATCTTGAATGTAAGACTAAACATTAATGGATAATCTCACAACGAGTTATACAATAAATCGAATAAACAATAAATCTCGTAAGAATAGATTCTAATTCATTGTTCTAATATCACGTTAAAAATTGAGTTTTAAACATAACTCAATTTCACAATGAATCTCACTGGGGTAGAAATTATGTTATGTGAGATGTATAATAAAAACATACGATAAATACAACAAACAATAAATATGGTTAGGATATACTCTAACTTGTAATTCTAATATCATGTTAATAATTGAGTTTTAAGTCTAACTCAACTTTACAAAACCGGTTTAGAAAATGATATTTACATCAACTTATATAATATGAAACTATATACGTTTGGTATTGTGAGTTAGTGAAAGGTGTGTAAATAAATTATTCTTAAATATGTGACTTTTGGTTTCTAAGAAAGATGTTAAATTTAATGAATTGTCATAAGTTTACTTTTCACAGTACATTGACAATCATTCTAAAACAAGCTAGCTAGTTTATATTGATTAATTGGACATTCCATCAAAATGTGAAAAATCTTCCTACACCGAAAGTTAAAGTGTCACTAAAGTGCAAATTGAACTAAATGAAAGTAGTAAATGAAAACTAATATAATTAAAAAAAAAATAGTAGATACAATGTGTTTAACCCAGTTATTATTGAGGTAGAATATCCCATTTCTGGAAGGATGATAATAAGGACAAAACTAACTTCAATAAAAAATGAGTAAGAATAAATATTTGTTTGTAAATGATATTTTTAATATTAAGATAAACAGGTGAATAAATAAAGGATAATGATATTTAGACAACATTTTTTTTTACAACATTTGAACATTGATTACGTGTCAATATGTGATTGGTCAAAAATTACTCTACAATAATGTTTATGATTATTATTATTGATTGTGGAATAATATTTGACCAATCACAGATTGACACGTAATCAATGTTCAAATATTGTCAAATAAATGTTGTCTAAATATCATTATCTATAAATAAATAAGAACATAATGTAAAAGAATTATAAGAGCAAATGTGAGTTGAATTGAGTCTCATGTTGCAAAGATGTTATTATGTACGTTTCTTGCGCCTTATTTCATTTATTTTTGTAAAGATTGAGATTATTTCTACAAAATCGAAATGTTTTTCTTCTATAATGTGGTAATGTGCTTCCTTTTGGTTTATAGGTGAAGATGCCTATAAAAATATTTTGAAACTCAAATCAGATGAGACAATATAAATAAATAATTAATAAACATGCTCGTCTCGAAATCTTTTTTATATGGAGATTTAAATGAAGGTATCTTATATGTATATAAACTCGTGTTCATCTCTTACTTTATCTGATGTAGAACTTTGTTTGTACTCAACAATTATAATAATTTAATGGATTTTTATCTTCATGCATCTTATTAATATGTTAAGTTATCCTGATATTTTATTAACATAAAAGTTATAAATTATAATTTATTGTTTATTACATATTGTAATAAGGATCAAGATGTTGAAGCTACATTGAACATTGGGTTTATCAGACTCGATGGCAGAGGAGTCATTGGATGTGTGTGAAACAACATCGGTCGTGTTGGTAGAAGGATTGGATTGAATAGAATTTTGTTTGGTGGTGGATTTATAACCTTGGAAAATGCCATATTTGATCCAACAATTTTTAGATGTGTGATTCGTTCTTTGATAATGATCACAATATTTGACTCAATCCCAAACTTGTTATTTTGTCCTCGTTCACGAACAACAAAGGATCCTCCACAAGAAGCATTAGAATTCTTGTTCTGATGTTCTTGAAAATTTAAGATTGGCCATGGTATCTTGTGGAGTTTGAGATGATGAATTATGAAATTTGAGTTCTTGTTGAAGGACTAAAGAAAATGTTTTAGGAAGAGCAGACATAGATTCCATTAGTATGATCTAAGAACGAACTTAGGAGAATTAATCGTTTAAACCATGAAGAAACTTTATGATAGAATCATCATTGTGTTTTTGTTGAATATTGGTCAGTAAGCCACAAGGGGAAGGGCATGCACAAAGAAGAATGATTCTATACAAAGAAAGCTCTGCCCAAATAATTTGTAAACGGTTATAATACTGAGAGACAGTGAAATCACCTTGTCTGCAAGATTGAAGTTCCTCTTGCAGATATGTGATACAAAACTTATAACCATGAAAAACGCTGCAGAAGATTGTTCCAAATCTCACATGACAGATTGTTTGATGGGAAGAGACATAGAACATGTTAGCCATGAGATAACTATCTTGTTACATCTCTTCAAGGCTTCATGAAGAACATCATTAAGGGGAGGGCAAGAAATGGTACTGAGAACAAATATTTCTTTGTTCTTGGTTTCACGGGCCACAAGCACATCATGTCTCCATAGTTGAAAATTGGTGTCTGAGAGAGGAGGGGTAACAAAAATTAGGATTGGATTTTTTTCAAGTTGAAGATATAAAGGATGGACAGAATTAAAAAGATGATTGAAGAAAGAGATCGAAATGACCATGAGAATATAAGAGATATTCAATCTAATATCATAACGATGCTTGACATAATACTCAAAGAAAAGATATTTCATTATTAAAGAGAATAGACTAGACGTATAGCAAACAAAAGTTATATAAAAAATAAAACAAATATAAATGGTTACAACAAAAAAAGAAGTACATTATCTCTCTATCAAACACCCATATTATATTTGAATAATATTCTTTTTCCTTTCAAATGTTGGTGAGTATTGTTAAGATGATCAACTTACATGAGTTATGTCTCAAATAAATTAAGGATATCAAAGGAAGTTAACATTTAATATGTTTGAAAGTATACTGGTGTTTTCTTTATAATTGGGATACGATAATAATTTAATCTTCTTATATAAAGGACAGGAAGAGTATTGTACAAAGTTACCGTACCACTTGTTGAATAAACAAAAGACTGACCTGGCTTTCATCAAAGACAATAAGAGGGAGAGATTGGTGTTTTTTTTTTTTTTAAAAAAAAAAAAAAGGTGTCTACAGAAAACATTTTCATTCAAAAACAACATTTCCTTACTCTTTTTACTTTCTTTTGAATGGTGATGTTTAAGGTTTTCAGTGTGTCTCTCTCTCAATGGTTTTCCACATTAAGATAAACATTATAACGTGTTTATGAAATTTTTATAAAAACGTTTTATCAATAAAAATATCATTTTAATATGAATAATGTAAATATGAATTTTTTAAGATTAAATAAATTTACTTATATTGTAAATCTTCTTTAACTTTAAAGTAATATTTATAACCCAATGCTAAAGTAATATTTTTATTGATAGAAACTCTAGTCAAACAAGTTTCATCGAGACTATTTCTATTACTTTTAAGAATATAAGTTTTGTTCCCCTTTACTACGAGTCATGTTTATATATTATATAGCACAAATAAGGTTATATTGGTATAATTTTGAATACATGTTAAATGATTTAATAACTATATATTCAGATATAACCATAATACTAAGAAAATACATTTCATTTATTACAACTTATATTGTAGACTTTGAATTAGAAAAGTCTGCCCTCTCAAAATGGTCAAGGTCAAAGATTCTTTCATTAATAAATAATGAATGCTAGTTAGTAAATGAGATTACTAATATTGTAGCATTTTCTCATATGCAATCTAATTCGTAGCATACACCAAAATGTAACACACAAATTGAAAGAAAAAAATGTACCCTGAACTTATGATTTTGTCCACATTTTTCATCTTTGTTGTCAAGCGTATGTTTCTTTATCGTTTATAGAATTCTTAAAAAAATTTGATAATGATTTTAAAAAAATTAAATGTATTTTAAATTGATACAAAATATTATTATTATTTTCAATAGCACAAACCAATAAAACAGTTATATAAAAGAAAAAGTTCAAATAACAAACCACATGAGTAGCATGTTATTTGTTTAGTAGAGTTCATTGTTGACCACTTAAACAAAAATATTATTGATGAAATGAAAAATTAAACAAAAAAAAAAAACAGTGAACAACTATTAGAAGAGTTAAACACTCATAAAATCTAAGGACTAAAATCATATTCAATCTATATAAATTTGATCTAGCAGTACCATAATCCCTTATGCATTATTTTAAATATTAATTTGAAAAATAAAATCCTAAATCTGAGGTTGAATGAGTCAATATTTAATATCACACATTGCTTGCACCAAATGAAATCTTAAATAAAATCCAAATTAATATAATTGTGAAAAACCAATATTTAATAAAATATTTTTATAGTAAGTAAATAGTTTTTTAAACAATATATGTAGAATCATATTTTATATAAAAAATAATTTTGAATATATATATATATATATATATATATATATATATATATATATATATATATATATATATATGGGGTTTGCTAACTTGCGTACGNTATATCATGAATTCTAAGTTTTAAGGTTAAGGATATTTTAATAATTTTCATTCTCAAAATTAAAAAAATAAAAAAAAAAACCTTAAATCCTTATCCACCTCTCTCATTCCTCTCAATCCTTTTTCTTTTATCTCTTTCCCTCCAACATTTTCTCTGTCATCCATACTTTAACTCCAATTGAAAAAAATAAGAAACACTTGCCTTATTTTAATAATTTTCATTTTCAAAACTAAAAAAAGAAACCCCAAACCCTTACTCACATCCTTTATTCCTCTCAACCCTTTCTCCTTCATCTCTCTCACTCAAACATTTTCTCTCTCATCTCTGCCATAGCCCCAACTAAAAAAACACTCATTATTAAATGATTTACTTTTGTAAAGAGTTGAGTCATTGACATATTCATCTTACAAAAAAAGTTCATTCAAAATCTCTTTAATTTCATTATCTTCACTATACATATTATTGCCGCCGGGCAGAAAAAACAAATCAAAATACAATAAAATTCCGATAAAATCAAACAATAAAAATTCTAAATCTTGAAATTTTATTTAAAATTATATAAAGAAAAAATTAGGTGCTTTAATTTTTTTTATTTATGTAAGTATTTTTTTTTCTAACCATTTTATTTAATAATGAGTGTTTTTTTAGTTGGAGCTAGTGCAAAAATGACAGAGAAGATGTTTGAGTGAGAGAGATGAAGGAGAAAGGGTTGAGAGGAATGAAAGATGTGAGTAAGGGTTTGGGGTTTCTTTTTTTAGTTTTGAGAATGAAAATTATTAAAATAAGGCAAGTGTTTCTGATTTTTTTGAATTGGGGCTAAAGTAGGGATGACAGAGAAAAGGTTGGAGTGAAAGAGAAAGGGTTGAGAGGAATGAGAGAGGTGGACAAGGGTTTGGGAGGTTTCTTTTTTTATTTTTTTAATTTTGAGAATGAAAATTATTAAAATACCCTTAACCTTAAAACTTAGAATTCATGATATAAGGGTATTTTTGTCTACTGAAACCCGGTACACATTGCTAAAATGTACCAACTGAAAAACAGGCGTACAGAAATTAGCAAACCCCTATATATATATAAAATCTAAATATGAGTATAAGTCTCACACTTATTAAAAATAAAAAAAAATCGTTAACTCATTCTTTATATAGTTTCACTCAGATATTAGTGATATTTAATTAATCCATAGATAACTTTCTCCTAGATATTATTATAGTTGAACTCAATCTTTTATAATATTTAAAGTAAATATCAATTACCTAAGATTTTCTCGAGCTACACCGATATTAAATTATCATGCATTTATATTAAACGTTCTTCTTTTATAATTTAAAAAAACGTTACATCCTTAACTAAGAAGATAGTTGCAATGATAATTAAAAATGGACTGTAAATATGATTTGAACAAAATCTACATCAATATAATTAACTTTAACTTATATTTGTAAAGATAATTATTTCAAATAATTTTTACGTTTCAGATACTGTTTTTGTGTTCTGTATTCAATTACAATATTGTATTATACTACAAAATATTCCAGAAAGAGTTTACAATAAAATAGAAATAACATACACAAAACAACCGTCTTGCTTTCATTATGGTTATTTGTATGTTAACAACATTTTAAAAGTTAACAAAAATATATGAAATGTTAAATGGCAAAAACTTAAAAGCTAAATGAAAAGAAATATCAAAAAGTAATATATATATATATATATATATATATATATATATATATATATATATATATATAAATATATATATGGTTTAAAGATAAAGATCAAATACTATTAGCACATAAAAGTTAAAGTATATAGAAATATAAAAATATATGTAGTTATTTGATTGGTAGTAAAGAAAAATAATTGTGGTGCAGCGGCACTAAAAAAGCTAGGAATTAAAAGTTTGGGGGTCTAACTAGAAAAAATATAGAAAATGAAGCATTAATTTATAGGCCTGCCTCAATGGTAATGTCTATATGGATAAGGACACGTAGCTACAGCAATTTGTTTCCATTAGCATAGGCAAATGCAACCCTATCATGGATTATAAGTAATTAGTTAGGAAAGTGATATTTTAACACTATTTTTTGACATCATTTTGACATTGCACACGTGTTAAAATGTGATTGGACGATTTCAAATTAAAAAAATTGAAGTAGGGATATATTTGAAAGAGAAAAACCAAAGTTTGTTTTTTTAATTTGAAATCGTCCAATCATATTTTGACACGTGTGCATTGTCAAAATGATGTGAAAAAATTGTGTCAAAATATCATTTTCCAATTAGTTATTATTGAAAACACTAAATGAAAGTAATTTTTTTACATTTTATGATGAGTTTATTATAATAAAGAAAAATAATTTTGATAGAAGCATTGTGGATAAAGTGAGAGAGAGTTGGTTAATTTTGGATAGGTTAATGAAAAGTAGGTTATGTATCTAGGGAATAAGAATGAAGTAGGAAAGAACAAAAGTGATGGTGATATTGGAAATTATGAAAGTAGGACCCCTTCAATGAAATTCTTTAAACTTCTCACCTAACAAAAGGGAGTAACTTTTTGTAAGTCACAGAAAAGCAAAGCCCTACTATAATTAAAGCATTTGCATCATCTACAAAGATAGATAATAACAATCCCGTGTAATGATGCCCTTTTTTTTTTTTTTCAAAAATCAAAAGCACCATCGATTTAAATTAAATCCCTATCTATTCTCTTTAATCACTAATACAGTAACCCATTCCACATCATTGTGTTTCCCTAATTGCAAACCCTTTGCCTTTTTACCATCCTAATCATAAAAACAACATAAAAGATACTTTATTTTACCGATAAACTTAACAACAACTCTCACGTTTTCAGATCAAAACATTTTCGCTCACTTTCTTCTTCGTCAGAACCTTTCTTTTGTTCACATTTTGTGTCCATTTCCTCATGTAACTCGGTTTCAATTCTTCATCTAAGACTTTCACTTTCACTATAATTTATAGATGTCAAAACAAATTCTATGAAGGTTCTAGGCCAATTATATTTAATTTTTTTTTTTCATGCCATGTGTATATGGATATGTACTTTATTATTTAATTTGATTAAGATACTATCGCATACAAGGATGCTAAAACCATTATAGAATTTCTCATTTAATAATATAACAAATAATTTTCCCTTTTTGAGTAAGAATAATTTTTCTTAAGAAAAAACGATTATTTTTGTGTGTGTAGGGTTTAAGTCTTATTATGTGTTGGTTTTAAACATTGAGAAGAGAATTAAAAATGTAACAAGATGGTAAAAATATAGTGTAAGAGATACGAGAGAGATGTTCTTATTGTAAATCTTATGTATAAAATGTTGCTGAAATTGCATCGTAATATTATATGAATAGTTGAATTCTCTCATGTAGAGGTTGAATGAAATCAATTCTAATTCTTTATACCTCTACTTCTTGAATATTATTTGTACTTTTATTCAATAGTTTATGGTTTGATTTATGTGTAATGATGAATTGACAACTCATTCTAATTGGTTTGGATTGAGTTGAAAGACTAGTGGTCTAATCAAATCACCTCATTCTTGTTATATGCTTCCACATAACTCTGAATAATTACAACTTTGAGAGTGTTAATGAGTATGAATAATAAGTATTTTTCACACTTATCAATGATTTGTATAGTAAGTATACAAGATCAATAATGCTGCACTAGAAGAAGAGAATGAGATGAAATCCAATCATATCCTCCACTCCACTCAATCTATATAATATATAATACTATATTTTCATACAAAAAAACCCCAAAAAGAAACTATCAATATACTTGCTAAATCTCTCTAAATACCATAACCCTCATTAAGTTGTATTACAACTAACTTGACACACTTGCTTATAGGTCATACAATCAAATAATTCTTTTAAAACTTAATATTATGTGATGTTGGAGCTTAAGCCTAATGAACATAAAATTCTCAACCCAAGTTTATCCCCATCGATAGTATCCTATAAGAGTGAAAGCTTGTATAATTGTGTTAGAGTTAAGAGGCTAGGTAAGGGAAGGTAGCCCAATTTTCAAATTTTATTATAAGTTAGATTGTTTGGTGTGAGTTGGTCACCAATTTTTGATAATTTTATGATATTTTATGCAAATATAAAAGTTAATATTGATGAAATGCGAGTGAGATTCTATTAAGAATGAATTAATGTTGATTTGTATATTTTACGTGTATTTAAGTAGCACATATTATGATGATTATGCTTTTTATAAGAAATGGATACTGATTATGAATATTGAATGAAAAATAATTAATCAAAAAGTTGTGTTGAGTGAGTTATTGAATAATTTCTATATATCAAATTGTTCTATGTGAGCATATTTTTTAAACTTAATGTAATATTTTTGACATGAGAAAGGAGTAAAATTAGCCTTGAATTATCAAATGTATTTGTTGAGTGTTTCTGAATTATGCAAACTTATTGAATGAGTCATTCATTCGTTTAGAGAAATTTTTGTTTTTAAAATCCAATAAACTTTCTATGCTTTACTCGTTGAGTTAGCCAAAATTTGTTAGACACGCCTTTGAAATTAGACTCCTAGATTTTGGGTCATTAAGAAACTAAATCACTTATCGAACAAAATTGTTTTCATAAAAATATAGAGAACTCTGAGTAGTATAGTCCCTAAGCGAGTTTAGTCTCATTGGGAAAATTTATTATATTATGCTCCCAGTACCTAATTGCTAGGCAGGTCAATTTCCTTGTTGATTGAAATTAATTTGATAAAAATTCAAAGAGCATAAAGGGACTTGATCATTGCTTAGACGATTAAGCAAGGTTGTCGATATTAGGGAAATCTTGTTGGAGACTAATATCCATTGTAAGCTACATTGAAGAATATTATAAACATCCTTGATATTCACCTCAATTTGATCTATATACAGATACTTGATGAAGGTGGTTATCATAATTCTTTTGATGATGAAAATGGAATGAACTAAAGAAAAATGATGGTAGAAAAAAGAGAGAAGGAAAATATTCTTTATTAGACATCAACAAAGTGGTATGTGCCTCAAGTAAATGAAGTTGATGATTGTTCCATAAGACTATAGCTAGCATAAACGACTTGGTCACTTGAGTGAGAAAGACCTTGTTAGAATTGTAAAACGAGTTGCTTTCCGTTAGAGGTTTATCTCTTGAAACTTGTTCCTATTGTCTTATTGGTACAAGCAAAGTTTTTTTTTTCTCACTTATGCTTTAAGTAGAAGACCACATATCTTGGATTTGATTCAAATTGATATTTGTATTGTGGATGCTAAATCAATTAGTCGTTGTTACTTTGTTACTTTTATTGATGTTTGAGTATATATATATATATATATATATATATATATATGAATATGGGTAATACTTAATTTTTCAAGGTTGTTAAATTATTTATTTTCAAGTAGAACAATGAGACTATCCTGATTCTACTAGTATCTAACTCACATAGAAGGAAATAAGTAGGTAATGAGAGTACAATGAGACTTTATATAATAAATGACATGGTATAAAAAAGAATCATGCTCTAGAAGTTAGTGAAGTTAATCTTATTTATAACATATATTATGTTTTACTTGATTGTGTTGTTGAGGAGGAGAAAAGAGACAATATAGCATAAATATTAGTCTTTCAAAAATAATATTTGTTAGTTTTTGAATTTTTGAATTTTACACATGTATTTTTTTTTTTAAATTTCTAAAAATATGTAATTTATTAGATTAATTTTAATTCTTAATTTTGGGATTTATTTATAAGAAACATTTTATCATTTTTATTTATTTTTTCTTGTTTAATATTTATACAATTTCTTTTAGATTTGATATTAAAATATAAAAAATGTATATGTTCTTTTATGTTGAATACTTTATGATATTTTGTTGTTTATTTTTTATAAAATAATTATTTATTTAATATTTAAAATAAAAAAAATATAAATATCAACCAAGTATGAGTATATTGCTTTTTATACCAATTAAACATGTCAATGAATTTTTTCTTTAAAAACAAACATAAAATTGCCAATAAAATTGTTAAACCCTAACATGTTTCCCAAATCGAAATCTATATTAGCAGTTTACTTCCTTAAACAACATTTAAACTTGTAAATTAACAACTTGAATGAATTATTAGGTGTAAATTTGTTTCCATGTATCTGAGTCAGTAATACAAGTTATCAAAGTGTGTTTAAGATGAAGATCATTAAATTAATCTCAAATAATATGACCTTAAAGTTAATCTCAAAACAAAAACTGACTATATTATATTGAAAATATACAAATAAAACACAATCACTCTTACATTTAAAATATTTAATTTTGAGAAAATAAATAATATATATTAAATTAAATCCAGCAAAAAATTTCCCTCTCTTAAAACTTGTTTCCCAAGACTTTAGTCTAAAAAAAATTTCCTCTCTCATTTCACATCAATGGGTTCAAATTTGATTAATGCAGAATCAGCACGATCACAATGCAGTCGGGGTGGTTTTCCATAACCCCCAGAACACGAGGGGCATCTACCCGATATTCCACGTAGTGGAAAGGGTACAACAGTCAATTCATCTAAAAGAACCCCAATGCTTATGGCGCACTATAATCACTATAATCTTTCTCAACACGCGTCACCAACTTAAGTGCTCCGTGATTTTCTTGGCTATGCAGATCGTCCATTCCTCATAGATCCTACGTGGCATATAAAGCCATGTCAGCAACTTTGCCTCTTTGCTATAAATACCCTTCCCTCCTCACTTGCACCTAATCCAGAAACCTAAACAACCAATACACAGGTGATTTTGTTTTTTTAACTCTTTAACATTCTTCACTGTTTTTCTTCCAAAACTCGTGATCTACCTCCTCCGGCGACAGGGATATCGCCGGTGAAATGAACATTCCGGAAAAACTATCTTCTCTCTCTATGAACAATGCACGTCTCTCTTATAATCGCAGTCATGTTTTTCAGGAAAACCTTGATTTCCAAATGTTTTTCAACTTCTCCTCTACTCTCTTAGTCTAGAAGTTATTAGATACTTCTTCCCTTAAAATGGAACATACATGATAGAGTGTTTGTTAAAGATAGATACAAGTTTTCCTAAGATTTCTATTTTCTAGAGGTTTTCCTCCTCTGCTTTGTCATTCATGCCTCCAATGAAGATCCAACCCATACCTGTGGATTCACAGAAGCTAGCGGTGGTTCGGAACGACCCCGTTAAGCCGGTGCTGAAGTCTCGCTTGAAAAGGCTTTTCGTGTTTGACCGTCAGTTTCCAAATGTCCTCAAGACTTCCTCCTCCTCCTCCTCCTCGGATAAACCTGCTGCCGGGGAGCCTCCTCAGTCCAACGGTAGAGAAGTGGCTGCGGAGTTCGAGCCCAGCTCCGTCTGCCTGGACAAAATGGTGCAGAGCTTCATAGAGGAGAGCAACGAGAAACCGGCTCCGACCACCGCAAAATGTGGTCGCAACCGCTGCAACTGCTTTAACGGCAACAGCAACGACAGCTCCGACGAGGAACTCGACATCTTTGGCGAATCTATTTCCTCTGGCTCGTTCGGCGAAGCCAGTGACGCTCTCAAGGTAACTAGCAAGCTAACTTCTCAAATTGCCAATACCTATATAGCTAGTTCAGGATTTTCCCTGCATCCAAACACTTTAGTTTGAATTACTTACTTTCCTTTTTCGCAGAGCTTGATTCCTTGTGCGAGTGTGGTGGAGAGAAACCTCCTAGCTGACACATCCAAGATTGTTGACAACAACAGCAAGGTCTACAAGCGAAAAGACGATTTAAGGAAGATCGTTACCGAAAGCCTCTCGTCTCTCGGTTATGATTCCTCCATATGTACATCAAAATGGGACAAAACCCCAACCTTCCCTGCTGGTAATCTATTTTACTTATTTTCCCCAAATTTTCTGAAAAAGAAAATATCCAGGATTCTTTAAATAATTATGGAGAGGTGATTGTTGTGATGTTGGTTCAGGTGAATATGAATACATCGATGTGATTGTGGAAGGTGAGAGGTTGATAATTGATATCGATTTCCGATCGGAGTTCGACATAGCACGATCCACAGGGACATACAAGGCCATCCTTCAGTCCCTGCCGTTCATTTTCGTCGGGAAATCGGATCGTCTTTGCCAGATCGTAGCCTCTGTGTCGGAGGCGGCGAAGCAGAGCTTGAAGAAGAAAGGGATGCATGTTCCGCCCTGGAGGAAGGCGGACTACATGTTAGCCAAGTGGCTCTCCAACTCCTGCACCAGGGTGAATCCGCCGTCTTCCTCTTCCTCTAACGTCAATGGGTCGACGGAGAACTTGAGCGTCGGCGACGGTGCTGCGGCCGAGAGTGATTGTGGTGAATTAGAACTGATCTTCGGCGAAAAAATATCGTCGCCGGGGTTGGAGATTTGTTGCAGTGGCGAGAGGAACTTGCCTCCGGTTGCGACTCCGTCGTGGCAGCCACCTGCATTGAAAGTGAGGAGTCTTGAGAGAGGAACGAAGGTGGTCACCGGATTAGCCTCTCTTCTCAAGGACAAGCCATAACAAAATTTTGCACTTAGTTTTTTGAAAAAAAAAAGTTAATTAAAAATTAAAAGTATAACCAAAAAAATTTGGATAAGAGCAAGCCCTTTTTCTTTTGCCCTTTAAGTTTTACTCTCTTTTTTCTTTTGTTTTTTTTTTTTTTTCTTAAGTTTTGCAAGGGGACTCTGTAAGAAGCATCAATGAGTACTCCATGTAATAAAGATGAGTAAATATTTGCAGAATCTAACTTTAGAAGAAGATACATTGTTTATTTGAAGTTCCAAAAACTGCATTAAGTTATTTCTCGATATTACAGTGAGAGAATAATTGTTTAATTATATCCGTGTTTGGGTTTTTATGTGTGTATGTTTGTAATGATTTCTTGAAACAAAAATAGTTCCATTAGGAAATTGTTGTTTGGTAATCATGATGTATTTAGGAAGTGGGATTTTAGTAAAAAGATTTATTAACAGCTTAGCCTTGAACTTTCACAAATGATATTCCATCACCACTGTGGTTGGGTGGTTGATTTCTGAGATGGAAAGCAGGGATAGAGCAGTCACAAGGTCTCTGTCCGTGTAAAGGGGACAGCGGGTCTCGTTAAATTTTATCAGTAGTATTAAAACTTGTATTCATGTTTTTATGACTTTAATTAGTAAGATCACAGTTTATGTTTTCATCAAACTACAGCAGCAGAGTAAGCATAGGAACCAAGGTTTGTATTTTTTGGTTTCTTATTTTTATTTTTTCCTTTTATATTATTTCCAATATTACCCTCACGTTTCCTATCTTTTCTCCTTCCTTCTGCTCGTTGCCGACACTACTGGAGTTGATTTCCGGCAGCTGCGATTCATTTGTTTTCTTTTTTCCTCTTTCTTTTTTGTGTCTCTTACCTTGGGACATACGGAGGGGTTTCCCACCCTATTCGAAATGAACTAAAACAGGAAATCCGTGAAGAACAACAGAGACCACATTAATCTATCACTTATATTATTACAAGAAAAGAAAACGGAGTTTTTATATTTATGCCATTATAAAAAATGGAATATTATTAGAAAATTTTATTCCAGAAACGTTAAAAAAAAATAATAATGAAAAATGGTTGTTCCCATGATTTTACAACGGATGGAGGGCCCACAGTAAAGAAAGAAAGGTGAGAATGCGTGAGGAGGTAAATTAAGCTAATTTGACTGTGACTCGCTAGTAATGGCATATTATTCCACTTTCTCAGTCTGTGGGAACACAGGGAAACTGCCTTCTAAATGCATGACACGTGTCTACCATCACATTCGGTGTGCCTTTTGAAAATGCTGAATTTAAACGTTTTCATACTTTTTTACATTATTATAAACCAATCATTTTTAAATTATTATTTTTAACTAGTAATATAAATAAATCTTCTCGCTGCCCTTGTTACCAGAAACAAAATTAAATAATTTAATATACAAGAATATTTTTAAGCACAGGGATTTTTGTATTTGAAAATTAAACTAGTTAGAAAAACCTCGATACTCCTGAGTTATAAGTTCTTACCACCGACCACCGTTTTTACTCTTTTACCCTCAAAAACCTTGGTGAAATCTCATTTTGAAGAAGGATTTTTTGTTTTCTTGCATACAGTTAATAACATTTTTATCTATTTGAAACATATTTAACTATATTGTATTTAAGTTAAACTAAGAGCTATAAATCTTTCCTTAATTATCTTTGTCGTCTTTATAATTAAGACATCATTGATTGAAGGAGAAAACCAACCCATTTTTACTTCACGATTACTTGTCTTTTGGTTTAAATCCTAACCATGATCGAGTATGACTTTCATGGTTGATCATAATTAGTGTTTATTATTTGGAATAAACTCCTCTAATGGCCTTTCCAATCCAAAATCTATTTTCGGATGGTTAATTAGTTATATTTGTTACTATTAAATTTAAATTATCTATATATAGTCTCTTTGTGTTGTTTTCTCACACCTTTTAGACTACAAACATATTTAGTTTTATTGTTTTTTAAGTCATAATCGAGCTTTAAATTATTGAATTTTGAAATTTAAGGCAAGATTCTATTCTGTGTGACTTTATCCTTAAAATGAAACTAAACAATTAGTATCACTTTTACATCTGGATTGAAGAGACGTGAAATGTGGGATATCATTTTTCAACTCCAATTTATAATAACCAAATTTATTTATATACTATGTACAGTAGTCAACTTGTTGTAGACAAATTAAATCTAATAAATAATTATACAAAGAAAATTACTCACTAATAAAAGGTAAACTTTTGACCTTAAGAATATACAACATTTCGCATTCTTACATATATCACCTCAATGAAATGTATTTGTTAAGTGAATTTATTGTATTAAATTTTACTCCTTGTATATTTTTTTTTCACACATTTATATTATTTTTATTACATGCCAAATTCTAGCTTTGAGTTAACAATTTTGGAATGGAATTTAAAAGTAGACTATATCCATTTTGAGTTAACATTGTACTTTGTTTGTGTATGTATGTAGAAAATACAATACAATACAATACGAATACGAATGAGATTGGTGTCAATGATTGCAGTGGGCCTGTGTAATGAATCCACTGTGCTATGTAAAGACATAACATACGTACCCTACAAGGTAATATTCTAGAATTTGAAAAAGTTTATAATAGGTTATTTATTTTTTCTTTAAAATGGGTAAAGCTAATCACAAAGTTGTCAGAGATATTATAAGAAAAACTGTGGGGTCCTCTCTACTCTCATCTCTTTTGCGACACCTATTCTCATCTTTATTATATATTAAAGTAATTAATTAAACCTTATTTCAACAACATCTAATATACCTAGGACAAAACTTAAACACATATTTTTTATTTTATTTTAAAAAATTAATTAAAAAACCCAAAAGTATGTTCAATCTTAATAGCAACAGACGGAGGATTAAATCAAGCTGTGTAAGTTTTCTCCTTTAGATAAAATTTATTATATTTCTTAAATTTACACGCTCAATAAACAGAGAGTGAGTAATTACCAGATTATTATATTCATTAGCAATATTGTTAAAAAAAACAGTCATTTTCCAAATATTTTATACAATTAATTAATACTTGAGTTGGATCCCACATAAATTTTAAAAAATTATACAATTTCTGCAATCATAATAAATTTAGTTAATAAATAAAAACCGTGTTGTAAAAATGTTTTAAAAGAACATTTTATTAATGATTTTTTTTTTCAAAAGTAATGCTCCATTGATATCAGAAGTTGACATTTAAGAACCTGATTAAAAAATATATTATAAATAAGATTTATTAACATTAATGATTAAAAAATCAAATCAATATTTTCTGAATTTGACTATTAAGATATATTATTAACTTTAAATAATTAACAATTAACGATTAAGAAAATACAAATACATAGTTTGATGAAAATATTACTTTTTATTTTTATACTTCCTTATACCTATTTCCACGATTAACTTAACAAAATTAATTAATATATTAAGTATTTGAGATATGGAGGTCAACAAACATTTATTAGTCAACTTTGGTGCTATTTGGGCCAGAGCCCATTCGGTGTGCAAGACTTTGACTAATTAATGTTGTTGGAGAATGGGAATCAACCACTGACTCATCTAATCAAATACCCTACTATGTCACAATATTCATGACAATTTGGAGAAAGAACAAGGACAACAAAAATCAATATTACCCTCTCAATTTGTAGCATCTCTTTAATTTTCTTTATAGCAACTGCATTTACAACTTCTTCAAACATTTATAAACCTAAATCACCATTGCAATTAGTTGCATTAGGCAAAACATTGTTTTCTAAATGCATACAATAAGTGTGTGTGTGTGTGTGTGAGAGAGAGAGATATGGTAAAAGCTTTTCTACATTTGTCAGTAGAAAATGGTTGTTTCAGTTCTGAGTTTTCAGATATAATGCCTATTATGACTCTCTGAGGAAACTAAATGCTTACTTGTTCAGTATATCGTTGCTGAAACTGAAACAGCCATTGTTGTGTGTGTGTGATGAAGCAATAATTGTGAAGATGAAGAAGGAAATGGCAAAAGATTCATTAAATTATTGAGTAGAAGACAGCTTGCATCAGAGCTTTAGGAAAGGATACATCACAGAAATCAGAGAAAACCAGAAAGAAGTAATGATATTAGCCTTGGCTCACTTGGATCATGAGCTTCACCACATAATGCTTACTTTTAAGTTTTGCCTTCTTTAAGCTAAAGGAATCCTAGAAACTAGTGGTGTGATCTCAATACAATAAATGACATTTGCAGATGGCAAGTAAGAAATTCAAAGGCTCTTGCCAGAATTACAGATAATCAATACTTTTATCTATAATATATCTTATTTAACCCTCTCTTTCTTCATTATGATAGGATAATAAAGTTAAATAAAAAAATTCATCTGAAATAATAGATAAAGGAATAATGTTTTCCATATAAAGCTTGTGGCTTTGGGATAGAACTAGTGCTTCCATCGTGGTTGTTTGTTTGCACTGTGCCGGAGACATGTTTGTCAAAATGCAATTACCACTTTGTGATCATTAATTTCCTAATTAAGGCTTACCACTGGCTACTTTATTTTCCAATTCCACGCGGATCATAAGGATTTATTTTGAGTTGGTGGGAACATGCCAAAGAAGCAGTCACGTCACATTGACACAGACCAGAATTGTTTTATAGCAGCAACTGTGTTATACAATACTATGTGATTACCTTTTCGGGTACTCATAGTGCCACCAAGATTTTGTAAGATAACAATGTTTGGAGTATTCAACACACAGAACTAAACCAATTACCTGCTATATAATTGCTTCAGCTTCTAATTTGTCATAATGTGGGCATCATCGTCTAGTCACTAGTGGCTGTTCTTTTTTATTCAGGAAACTATTCTTTTGAGGCAATGCTTCGTTGGTACTGAAATCTAATTGGCTCACTGATCTCCATCTCATTCATTAGTACTCTACCGTCTGAGATGTTTCAGCCAATTAATTCAACATTAAACTTAACCTCGAACCATGTTTCTGGGTCGCTTCAAATTCCTCATGAACATAATTTGTTCAGTTTTGAACTTGAAACCCAACAATACCCTTATTTTATTTTTTTCATTTGAAAGCAATTTAACAAAGCAGGAAGAGGTTTTTGTGATTAATTTTAATGAAAGTATTTACACAAAATCATGACGAATTAAGCAATGCTTGGCATGGACTGAAACACTTAAAAAAGTATATATTGTGTGCGTTGTCCAAAGCATCTTAAATTTCCCTTCAGTGAGTTTGGAATCTCAACAATAAAATTTGTGCTCCTACAGCAGTAAAATAATACTTCTTCCCACTTATGCCTCTGATTTGATGACCACTTTACCTTAAAGTACTTCAACTTAAAAGTTCAGTTATTAAAACTAGTTACAATGGTACCCCACCCATCATACAAAAACAGATACAGATAAAGACAAGAAAGATAAGCATTTCTCTTCAAAATTTTATGTCATCTTTAAGTGTATGACTGTGATTTAGTAACTGCAAATGTATATACATATATTGAGGTTATAAAAACACAAACCATATCAGAGTAATGTGAAGAATCTAGAACATGAAGAAATAGTTTTATTTAAAAGTTATATAATAATTTTATGATAATATGAAAATGAAATGTTATAAAAACATACAGGAATAGCTAATGCTACAAGGATTTGCAGGATCAAGAAAAGCACCTACTGCAGAAGCATTAATCAGCAATAATGATGTTAAAAGCTTTAGTTATGATGCAGAATCAACCCATCAAGCAGTTGATAAGGGAAAACAAGGTTCGCATAATTAATACTGCGAAAGGTAAGAATAAAGCATGATAATACATTTTGCTGTTTCATGATTAACAAACAGGTAAGTGGTCCTGATAAGATTAGTCTGTAGCTGGCTGGGCCATGTTGAAGAGAATGATGTGAAAAGCTAGAAACTGTGTTGACTATTATTATGTATACAGTTTTTAATACTTTTAGTAGGCAATTAAACAGTGTTAAAGCACACTTGGAAAACAAGATTATAGCTTACAGACACAAGTATCAATGTTAGAAGACCCAGTTTAATAGTATTACAGGAACCATAAAATCATTTACACCCTGCAACCAAGCTGACACTGTGCAACAACTATGTCACTTCTGAGTAAAATATAAGAGATATGCCTAAAAAACTGGGTACTTGTGTAGTAAATAACCCCACTAAACAAAATTTGTCAGAATATAATAGTAAAGGAACCCACAAGGGACAAAGCCAAAGAATGTATAATGCATTTTAACACTTTTATTTAGATCCCACAATATTCAACAAGTTAAAAGAAGAGGTTTAGCAGCTTTTTATGGCTTCTTCCCACGTGGATTCCCTTGTAATGTTACATAAAATGTTGAAATTTTAAACACTCGTGAAGTTCTCCGTAAGCTGCAGTTTAGACCTTGACATTATAAACCAAATGAAATGGCTCACCAGAGTTTATTACTGTCTTACATTGTACAATTTAAAGTACTGTGTAGTGAATTCCTCTTAATATTTCAACCTTTTAGAAGATGGCACTTATTTAAAGTACAAAATCATATTAGGAAATAATGGTCACTTACTTTATCTATCTTTGAAGCCAACTATTGCATCAATAAATTTATTAACCTGAAAAAACCAGCATCTTAACGTAATAAATTAAACTAGTTCTAAACAAAATTAATGGTGACAGTACTCAGTAGTCGTCTACTTGCTGCCAATGTACACAAGCTGACAATTTCAATAGTGTAAGTTATGAAATGTTGGCATGTGTAGCCACTGTCTAACACAAAAACATATATGTACTTACTTACACAGAAAGAAAACCAGATATTTTGCGCAATTTATTTTGGAATTATAAATCTAAAAGGAAAAATCGAAATCTAAGCAAAGGTTATACAAGTTGCTTTTTTATTTGAATATATTTTCACTTTCCACCTAGCCAAATAATATTTTTTTTTTAAATTAATAAAATTTTAGATTATAGGTCAAGATTAAAACTAATTTTTTCATAAAAAGGTGTTATTAAGGTATGTTTACCATCTTTTTGTTTTTCTATTTTTTGTTTATTTTTCTTTGTTGGAGATTAAGTTAGGTTTAATGATATTTTTTAACAGTACATTATAATCTAAGCGTATCCCAAAATTCACATTTAACACTTTTCAATAGAACGTCTTTAGGTTTTATTTATTTTTTTCACCTAATTTCACTCGTCATTTTTTCCAAAGCCCATTAATCTGACCCACATTTGATTAGATTTCCTTGTCGGCTTAATGGCTTTTTCTTTCTGTACTCCCACAATTTCTTTGTGCACCATCAAATTTTCAAAATGACATTTTACCTTTTGTAAAAGTGAGTTTCACGCTTCCTGTTATGGAAAATTTTCAGAACAAGTTTTTTCAGAATATGATTTCCAGAACAGCTTTTCCAAAGTAAGACTTATGGAAGGGGGGTTTTCAGAACGGGATTTTTTGAATGCATAAAATTTATTTTGGAACAAATTTTTTAAAACGCATATAATCCTTTCAAGAACTGTTTTTTAGAATGAGCTTTCAAGAATATATGATTTTTTTTCACAACTATTTATATTTCTCTTTTCTTCCTCTGCAGTGTTTTCCTCTTTTCTTCTTCCTCTACAGTGGTGACAATGATAGCAATAGTAAGTGAAGGTATTTTAGTCTTTTTCTGTTGATGTAAATGGGAGTGCAGGAAGGGAAATATCAAGAAAATAGTAGAAAGAGACCCAAAGATCCATTAATGTAAAGCCTATGTCCAATATATAATTGATAAGTGGGTTGTTAATGTAACACTGTAGAAGAAGTGGGAGGTAGGAAAGAGAAGCAGGAGGAGGACTGAAGATGAAAGAAAGATGGAGGAAAGGTCTTATCGGGTTGATGCTATGCAAGACGAATACAAGCTCTTGTCTAAAATATTTCTTTGGGATCCAAGCATTTTATTATTAACTGAGAATTTTTATTTTTTTTGTCAATATAAATATTTTCTTGAACTCTTAAAGGATATTTTGATAATTTGGATATTATATATTCGAGTTAGTGCTTTTCAAATAATCATATGAATGCTGTATCTTCTGAACTCTTGACTACAAAACCAGCCTTCCAATTTCCAATAGGAGCGTATGTTGTTGAACTACCCACTATAAGACAAATTATTCGTTGTAGTATTTAATAATATCCTATAGAGCATAAGCATCTTGAACCAAATGCAATATGAAAGTTATTCTGATTCCATGTTGGAAAATATGGCAATGGCATAAGAAAAAGTAGGTAGGTAATGAAGGATAAGTGCTGCAGAGAAAAATGCGTATGCAATTAAGTTATCGTGCTGCAGCTCCAATGGCGAAATATTACAGTCAAGTTCTGATACGTACACAAGAAAGGCTTCGTCATTTTATGCATTATACAGAGAGACCCTTGGACATCAAAACATGACCTACAAATTAATATAACCCTGTCACTGCAGAGTTGTGTATAACAAGAATCACCCTGCTATTATTAGCACAGATAACATATAGCTGGGTGATACCGAAAGTAGCTTTGAACTATTGATGCGATTGTGAAAGATCGATCAATAATTTCAGACCCTATTCAAGATGAATCAACATTTTTCTGTTCTTTTATTTCCACAGCCAGCAAGGCAACTTAAATTTATTAGCTTCCCTAGAAAAAATGACAAAATATATAAATTAGTGAAAGCCTCCGTTTCAGTCCCCAAAAATACAAAGTGTCACTATTTTAGTTATTCACACAAATTTTACATCATTCTCAGTCTCTCTATCATGTGAACTTAATATCAATTTATTTCCTGGATCACTATCAACGCATCAATGTAGTTCTTTGGTGAAAGAAGTAGAAGAAATGAAAATAGAAAAGAAATAAGTTGAAAAAAAGATAAATATACCAAAGAAAGATACTGATGGCACTATCCATGACTAGAGAACTAAATTGACGTCAGAATTATTTATAGAAACAAGTGATGACACTTCTTTCTTGAGTTTAAAAGACTAAACTGGGATTTAGTTCATTAATTATGAGGACCGTGTCAAATCAGAAAAATGGGCCAGAAGTTTGTTCGGAACGTACTGTGAGTGAAGTTAATTATTTTAAGTGGAACCACCATGGTGGTGGGCACTGGGCACCACTAACTGATTCCAGATAAGTTAATGATTTCTTTTAGACAAGGTGCACGCCGTGACTGAAGGACAAATTCAGCAGTAGTAAGCAGAAATTATACATGTATGGGATCAGTTGGTAACCTTGGATGCATCAATTGTCAAGGAAAGACTCAAACAAACTTCAATTTTTGCTATCTCACCAACTTCACACTCATACCTGTTACTTTCTCTTCATCACAAACCAACACGTCAGATATATTTCTGATTCCAAACATATACTACAATCTTATTGCATAATTAAGGAATTTAACTTAAATTTTACTATGAAGTAAATAACTACAAACAACATTTGTGAGTTGTGGTATCCAAGCGAGTCGTTTTGCTCAAGCAGGTTGTGCAGATAGCTTCACTTAGGAACTGAAATTTTTGTTTTAAAGAACAAAAGCATAGGAAATGCTGATGAATATGAAGTAGACAAGAGCTTTAACGTTATCAAAAGGGAATGCTTCTCGGTTCTCTGCTAGAGATGGAGCCCAAAAAGGCTTCCTCAGCTAAAGGAAAAGTGCAGAAAGGGTTCTTCGGTATTACACAGTTCCCAGATTCCAAGCTCTAACATCTCTCAACACTCCCACAAGTAAATGGAAGGAAAAAATGCAAATATGAGGCAAGGGAAAATGTGAAAACACAAGCTAAAGTAAAAAAAAGGAAGAGAAAGAAACCTTGTAAGTTGTAACCCCACTTGAGGCATTCACGGCGACTCGCCCATTTGTCTCCCTGTACCATGCACATCTGCAACTGCCAGCATCCCAACATGCCCACCTCTTCCCCCACAGCATTCCTATCACCTCATAATTTTTCACACCCACCAACCAAGTCCCAATCTTTTCCATGGATCACGGCCAGGGTTTCAAGTTTCAACTTCAAGGACGTACTTTCTGCTGCAGAGCGACCCCATCCTTCATCCACCACCAACACCAAGCTTAGGGGGTAAAGTAGTAAAAAAAAGAAAACAAAACAAAACAAAAGTGCCACTAGTGAGTAAAGTAAAGCAACGTAACATGCCTACTGTTATGAACGAGAGAGTAAAGCAAACTAGTAAAAGGCCTAAAGGGTTAATTAGTCAACAAGATTTCGAAAACAAACAGTGTAAAAAAAAACAATAGTGTGAGAGAGAGATGAAAGAGATATTTATGATTGATTTTGGTGAGAAAAGTGCGCCCACACATGGCAGCTGTCTCCAGCCCATGTTCCCTCCTTCACTTGAAAACCACTTAAATATCCTTCTTACCATATTCACTCTCACCCGCAACACACACCACTCCTTCACTCTTTTTCTTGCTCAGTTATCACCATGCCATTATTCCCCAACTTGCTCTTCTTTCTGTTCCTGCTAATTGGTGTGTGCAATTGCAGAACTGCAACAAAAAATGAAGAGGGGCATATGCAAATGCAGACACAAACCCTTAACACAAACCCAACTCTCTTCAACCCGCAGGTCCCACCCCTCCGAACCCTCTCTTCCTCCAAGCGATTCGAGGGTTCCTCGGAGTTCGTCAAGCTCAAATATCACATGGGGCCGGTGTTGTCTTCCCCGATCAACATCTACCTCATCTGGTACGGCAAGTGGCCCCAATCGCAGAAGCTTCTCATTAAGGACTTCCTCCTTTCAATCTCCGCCTCCGATCGCCGGGCCGCCCCCTCTCCCTCCGTCTCCGACTGGTGGCAAACTGTCTCCCTCTACACCGACCAGACCGGCGCCAACATCTCCCGCTCCGTCTCCATCGCCGGCGAGTATTCCGACCTCCTCTACTCCCACGGCACGCACCTCACGCGCCTATCAGTGCAGGAGGTCATCGCGACCGCCGTCCGCGCCAAGCCCTTCCCCGTAGATCATCGCAACGGGATCTACCTGATCCTCACGGCCGAGGACGTCACCATGGAGGACTTCTGCCGCGCCGTCTGCGGCTTCCACTACTTCACCTTCCCCTCCAAGGTCGGCTACACCCTCCCCTACGCCTGGGTTGGGAACTCCGGCAAGCAGTGCCCGGAAGTGTGCGCCTACCCCTTTGCCGTCCCCGGATACATGGGCGGAGGCGGCCCCGGCCACCTCACTCCGCCCAATGGCGACGTGGGCGTGGACGGCATGATCAGCGTCATCGGGCACGAGCTGGCCGAGCTCTCCTCTAACCCCCTGGTGAACGCCTGGTACGCCGGCGAGGACCCGACCGCACCCACCGAGATCGGTGACCTCTGCGAGGGCTTGTACGGAACGGGTGGTGGAGGTGGTTATATCGGGTCCGTCATGAAAGATGGAGAAGGAAGAACGTTCAATATAAACGGTAGAAACGGAAGAAAGTTTCTGGTGCAGTGGATTTGGAGCCCCGTTTTGAAGGCTTGTGCTGGCCCCAATGCTTTAGATTGAATTCACTTCATACATTGCAGCATACTTACTTCAATTCCTCTTTCTTTTTTTCTTACTTACTATGTATCATATCTGATGATGCTCTATCATTTTATTTTATTTTATTTTATTTTATTTTATTTTATTTTATTTTATTTTATTTTTTAACCTCCCTACTTCAAAGACCAAATTAATTCATATTTTTTTTTTTTCATTCTATGAGCTTATCAAACTATGGTTTTCATGCACAACCAGAAGGACTCGTATTCTTCTCATAAAAATATCTAAAGCCAAGAAACTATCTACAGCACTGTACACTTATAATAATTGAATGCTTTTTTCAAATTAGATTTTTTACAAAAGAATAATAATAATAAAAGATATGCTGGGAATATCACTGTCTCAGATAGATATCATCTCATTACTAAATTCGTTGAATAAAAGTTATATGCATTGCTAACCTAATTAATCTATTATTTCCGTATTATGAATGGAATTAAATCTTACTGAAAGTGAGCGATGATGAGGCTGGGCAAGAATCTTAAATAGTTTGATCGTGGAGCATGAAAGTAATATTTTCTAACTCGTTTAACATGTTAGGCTAAATGATTTGGTTATGCAATCATCTATAGTTTTAATTGGTTGCCTTTTTAAAATGTTGGTTACTGTATCAATTTCTTTAAAAGAGAAAAGAAAAAGCAACCTCCAATTTTGTTATGAAGAAATTCATCACCCACTTGGTTGGTTGATAGAACTAAAACTAATTTATTGAGCTTTTAACGAATAATGAAATGTCCCATTTGAGTAAGATGTATTGTTTTCCAACAGTATGTTGTTATTGATAGATATAAAATTGGTAGAGTGTAGTTTCTTTCTACCTACCAAAATGAAAGGATTTTGAGGTGGTACTGAAAACTGCACATGCAAACGTGAAGTGAAGTGAAGTGGTAATGCAAAAACAGTAGGAAGAAGGGAGAAGCACCCACTTAGACAAAGGGCAATGATGGCACTAATTATGTTTGATTGTAGGTTTTTGGCATGTTTAGTTTTGGATTGGATGAAAGCTTCAAGAAATTTTGTCCATGCTGAAAGCTGTTAGCAAATTCAGGCCCACTTTTACTACAATATTTGTTGTACACAGCTAATCACATGTCCCACACCGTGCACAATTACAAATAGCACCACCCATCTTTTTAAAATATTCATACACATTTCTCTCTCTAATTTGTCTGAGTTTCTTTATTCCTATCTCACACAAATACTTAGAAACACAACAATTTTTTCATTTCCCACTGCTCTTTAATACCTTTCATCTTTTTGTAAATACAAACATTTCTTTTTCTTTATAATCATTTTACCATTATCATTAATATCATATGAATGCTTTTTTTCTCAAAACATATTTTTCCATTAATATTAGGATAAACTTATTAATTCATAAATTACTTTTATTTCTTCCTAAAATTATAGACTCTTTATTTATTTTATCAAAAATAAGATAAATTTCTAAATAAATGTAAATTTTATTTTAAAAATCAATTTTATGAAATCAAATTAAGTTTGAAGTTTCGTGTTTAAATATCTTTTACACTCATATTTTAAATTAAAATAATTAGATTGTTTTATTTATAAAAGTGGGACATATTCTTTTTTATCTTTTTCTTAAACACTTTTATTTATTTATTTTAGGGTTACATATGTATTTCATCCCTTAAGTATCACATGATTTTAATTTTAGTCCCTGTTTAAAACATTAATAGCATTTAGTTCTCGTAATATTGAAACATGTAATATTAATCCTTAAAAATAAACGGTGTTAACTTTTCTATTGATGTGGCAGACGGCGATGCCACGTCTGCTAGCTCCACTTCCACCTTGCGCCGCTCCCTCTCTCCCCGTCTAGTCTCCGCCTCCTAAACACCAGCGCAAGGATCCCGACAATGCTCTCCGGCCAGTCTCTCACTGTCACAACCTCTTCATCCGATCTCACCGTTCAACGATTCTCCCTTCTCCGATCTAGTGCCCCTCATGACCATTTCCGAAGTTAGAATGGAAGTTTGGTGGCGGCAGAACCGATTTCAAGGAAAATTAAAATAAAACAAAAACCTTTTTTCCCTTGCCGTGAGAAATCGTTGCTCTGTTACCGTGCGCAGTTCACATAGAGACACCATAGTCTCTTTCTTTCTCCAATAGATTTGACACACAACGTAACATAATAGCAATTGCAGAACACAAGTGCCAGAACCTCACTATTTTACCTTTTTTTTTTCTTTTTTACATTGATATGCATTTACCTTTTCCCTATCCATATATCTTCTCATTAAGTGTGCTGTGTGATTTTTGTTATCCATGATATTATATTACTGCTTTTCTTCAATTAGGATTTCGATTATGTTCATTGAAGAGCGAGGGTTGTTAATATGGTGATGGGTAAGTGGAGGAAAGCGATGGCATAAAGGAATCGTTCAGAAATTTGTTGTTTGTAAAAACTAGGGTTGCAAAATGGAGGGAGAGGATATTAGGTCTAGGACCAGGAAGAAGCGATCAAGAAGGAAACTGGTTTTGACTCCGACGACGACGAGCCCATTGGCTCAATCTTTAAGGTGAAGAGGTCCAAGAAGAAGGGTAGTGGTGGTGGTGAGGCTGTTAGGGAGAAGGAGGATTTGGGGGTATGGATGATAATGATACCTTGGCTAGCTTTAGGAAGAGATTGAAGAGTCCTAAAAGAGATCAGGGATCTGGGTTTGGAAGAGAAACAAGTCCTAATTTTTTTAATAAGAGCTTGGAATTAGAATCCCATGAAATGTTTTGGGGTCATAAGGATTTGGGATTGAAATCAGAATGCGTTGCTTGTGGCAGTAGAGACGCCGTGAAGGAGTCTCTTGCAGCGTTTGAGGCGTCATGAGAGAATGACGGTGGAGACCAAAAGAAACAGGGGACGGTCGCCTGGTTGGTGTTGCCAGACTACTTTGACTCTGCATTGAAAAATATTAACGTGGCAGAACGGTTAGCCACGCGATTTAAAACTTGACGTCGTCCATTTTAAGGACTATTTATATATGTTTTAATACTAAAAGAATTAAATGTCATCAATGGTTTGAATAGGAACTAAAACCAAAAATCAATGATACTTAAAAAAGACTAAAAACATATTTAACCATTTATTTTATAACTAGTATACTCAAAGTAAATAGTAGTAGTATTCTTTGTACCTTTTAATTAGATGTAACTGCAGAAAATTTATTAAAGAGAATTGTAAAGTAGTTATACCTTTTCTACCTTTTATATGTCTATCTGACATTGGAAAGACAAAGTTTGAGCCACTACAGATTTTTCTATTGTAAATTCAAAAGGTATAGTCTTGTAAATTATGTTTATTTATAATTTTCATACTTTTATATAGAATTTACTGATAAATTACTAATGTTAGAATGATGATCCTCCATACTTTTATTAATTGGGTTAAATATGTTTTTAGTCCCTATACTTTGGGACGATTTTGGTTTTAGTCCCTCTTTTAAACTATAGTACAATTTAATCCTTCAACTTTAGAAAACTCTGGTTTTAGTCCTTTTTACCAAATTTTTTAAACTTTATTTGCTGTTTCAAGCACGTTACATTATAGCATTTGGATTGTTTACACTGTTTGACATATTTTTGCTCCAATGTTAACTGAGAAACGCGTTTGAAACAGTAAATAAAGTTAAAAAAATTTGGTAAAAGGGACTAAAACCAGAGTTTTCTAAAGTTGAAGGACTAAATTGTACTATAATTTAAAAGAGGGACTAAAACCAAAATCGTCCCAAAGTATAGGGACTAAAAACATATTTAACCCTTATTAATTCTATTTGTTACTATTTGATTTTATTATTGAAAATATTGTTTTTAAACTATTTTACTCATTGGAGTTGTAGTTTTTTTTTCATTTATTGGAAATAATTTTTAATGTAGATTTATAATTTTTTAACACAAAATAGGCAAGAGAGAAAAATAAATTTGAAATTTTAGTTTTCGGTTTCCCTTTCTGTTATCTTTTCTTGGTACATAGCTCTATAAAGCTATTCTCTTGTGCTTTTCTAAACTTGACTTGATCAGTAAGAAGTTCAAACATATCTTTCTTTCTTCCCTGTTCCATCAATCCCTAATATCATGCTATGACCAATATTATATTTGAATCTGAGTACGAAGAAGAAGGTTAATACACTTGAGACCATCCTTTTGAAATCGTTGCCATGTAAACAAGAGAATAATTAAAACAATTTAGGCTTTGTCACTTATAAACTAAGGATGACACAAACATTAAAGTAACTGAACGAATCTCAATTCTACTACTTATAAATAAGTATGAGATAGAGATATTAAGGTAATTGAAACAATCTCAATCAAATTAATATTTAAATGTAAAAATAATTAGATCTGATACTCTTATTGTAAAAAGGAAAACTATTAAAAAAATAGAAATTAATATAGTCTCGTATATGTTTACTAAAGAAAAAAAATCGTATTTAAATGTTGTTTTATTTATAGTATATATTGTTCTTTGGGGCCATTTTAATATAAAAGTATGGATCATTATAAAATAAAGTTGAATTACTTCTCCATCTTATTTATTGTTGTTTCATTTGTTATTTTCTTGCTTATCTCTCTCTCTCTGCAATAACTATGGGAGAAATAGAATCATCCAAAACTCTGGTGCTGAAAAGGAAACAAAAAGGTGGAAACTTGTAGAGGGAAAAGTTGAAAAATTGTAGAATGAGAAGAAATAAAGCTGAAAAATGAAGAAGGAAAAAATGTTAATCTGGTATAGATGGAGTCACCATGGAATTTGAAATTTAAATTGTGAATGAGATAATGACTGTTCAGACATTCATCGAAGACACTGACACTCACAATTCTGAATGAAGGAATTGCTTCTTCAAAACTCACGAATGGGCATTCTAAAACGTCTACCAAAGTTGAATTGAATGTTTCCATTTTATTCATTATTTTTTTATTTATATATTATTAATATTATAAATATATGAATTTTATTTCTTATTTGCTTTACTTTTTTATGTATATATTTTCTTCTTTACTTGAAATAAATAACAAATATATATTATTTTCTTTTATTTTACAGTAAATATATATTTTCACCAACCATTAGAAGTTGATTTTTCCTGATTAAGTGCACGAGTTTCCAGGTTTAGCAATGATGAAGTTTCCATTTTTCATTCTGAAGAAGTTATACATTTTATGAAAAAATGTGTAAAATGTTTCATTTGACAATATAACTGTATGCACACTCTTACAACTTGAACACACACTAGAACAAGATCAAAGAAACTGCGAAAGCAGAAAATCTGGTGGGATGAATCTTCTCTTCTAATTTGCACACCTTCTAAGATTAACTATGAAAATATGAAATAATGAAATTTTCTGAGAAAAAAAGTAAGAGGTTTAACCTAGGAGGAACCAATGGTTGCCACTTTAGGCACATGAACAGGAAAGTCGTGAATCTCATCCATCCAAGGATTTTTCTCTTTGGCAGGATTAATGGTCCTCAATGCACGCCACACGGCACTGTTGCACTTGAAGCCAGAGCCAAATGCTATCTGCCAAGTCCTGTCACCTTTTCTGATTCTCCCTTTAGCTTCAGTGTAGGCCAGTTCATACCACAAGGAACTGCTAGAAGTGTTACCAAACCTATTCAGAGTCATTCTGGATGGCTCCATGTGCCAATCACTCAGCTCCAGATTCTTCTCCAACTCATCCAACACTGCTCTTCCTCCAGCATGGATGCAAAAGTGCTCAAAAGCTAGCTTGAAGTCAGGGATGTAGGGCTTTATCTTCATCTTGAACACTTTTCTAGCCACCAAAGTTGCGAAAAACAAAAGCTGCTCTGACATCGGAAGTACTAATGGCCCAAGTGTTGTGATATTGGTCTTCAGGGCTTCTCCAGCAACAGCCATTAAGTCCTTTGAGAGTGCCACACCAATTGTTTTCTTCTCATCCTCTTCTTGGAAAACGCAACCGTAGCATTTGTCATCTGCACCCTTATGAGTACGCACTGTGTGGATCAATTGGTATTTGGCTCTTCTGCGATCAGAAGACCTGTTGGAGAGAAGGACTGCTGCTCCACCCATTCTGAACAGACAATTTGAAACAAGCATTGACCGGTTGTTGCCAAAATACCAGTTCAGAGTGATATTCTCCATGCTTACCACTAAGGCATAAGAATTTGGATGAACCTATAATCACAAAAGAACTTAATATTAGTCTTTTAAATTCATCCTTAGTATAAAGAAAAAAGGATTCAATTCACATGTACAAAACCACCAATAAAAATTAATTTGACCCAGTCATTGTAATGACAACTGTTGACTGTTAAGGGATGTAAGAACATCAAAAAAGGTCTATATCTATTGGATTGCTCGGACCCTATTAATTGGGTGGCAAAATGGATGACCTAACAAAACTGCCACCAAAATTGACAATAAGCAAGACCAACTGGACATGTGGACAACTGGGGCAACAAATGCCACAAGAAACATTTCCTTTGCTTGTGGTCCCACCTGATGTTTTTATTGAACATACTGTTACATAAATAATTTGCTCCTTTTTATTTTTAATTTTGCTACATGAAGATATAGACCACAGAGGCATGCATGGTAGACAGTGAAAACTCGAATAGAAATGAAGTGATAGCTTAATATATATATAACAATCATGAGCATAACAGATCGTGTGACTAAGGGAAGATTTTCTTAAAGTGCAAACAAACCTGGAGGAGCTGCTTGGCAAGGTCTATGGAGATAAGGCCAGCGCTGCAACCCATGCCACCAAGATTATAACTTTGGATGTTCCCTCTCAACTTGTAGTGGTTCACAATCATTGCAGAGAGAGATGGTGTGGGGTTGAACAAGCTACAATTCACCACCAAAATCCCAATATCCTTTGCCTTAACCCCAGTTTTTGCCAGAAGCTGGTCAATAGCTCCAAACATTACTTGCTCCGCTTCTTTCCTTGCTTCAGCCATACAGGGGTTTGGTGGGAGACTCAAGATTGCCGGAGGCAAGTATGTCTTCTGCCCCAAACCAGACCTCTCAAGTATTTTCTTCTGAAAGGCCAAGTTCTCCTCTGAAAACACCCCGGTTTTCGCAGAGCGGTCCATGAAAGTCTCCCTTGTGCAAGTGCAGTCCGGCTCTGGTTTGTAACAGGCAAAGTCCACCAAGTAAACACCTCTTGGACGGCTCATGAAGTAAAAGGTAACAAGGAACACTATGAGACTAGAACATAGAGTGACCGAGACAAGATTGAACTTTAGGTTTTCCCATAATTGAGCAACATCTTGGTAAGAGAAAGTTGACAGATGAGCAGAAGCTACCCCAATAAAGGGTATAAGCAAAAGGTACATAGCATTGGAGATTACATAGTGGTAGCCAAGCTTGACATACTTAAGTCTGACAGATAGCAGAAAGTTGGGAAGCTTCCTTCTTTCAGGTGAAGGTTGAACGGAAACGGTTCCTGAATCCCGGGTTTGATCTGCCATGAGTTGGAGGAAGAAAAGAAGGAATGGAAATGCAGAAAGTAAAGAAGAGTGTTAGAATGAGGAAGATGAATGGTTGGAAAATGATGAAAGATGGAAGGATTTTAAAGGGTGAGAGGAGAGAGGGAAGAGGGGAAGGGGGAGGATAGTGGATACAACTACCCCAACGAACTTTTAATTGTTACATGAGGGGGCATTGAATAAGCCAACTGGGTTGAGAG
Source organism: Vigna radiata var. radiata (assembly GCF_000741045.1). NCBI lineage: Eukaryota > Viridiplantae > Streptophyta > Magnoliopsida > Fabales > Fabaceae > Vigna > Vigna radiata. The sequence continues at coordinate 34,423,459 of NC_028358.1, forward strand.
TTGTACGTGTTTTTTAGCCTTGTCTTTTCCTTTTTATTGCTGCTTTTGCCACTTTTCTTATTGATTCAGAGAAATGGGTAGAACACTGGCATACCACCCACATGCATGCGTATGCGTGTTAATCGACTCCTACTACTGTAGATTGGTAAACAGTCTTCTTTTTCGGTCAAAATCACACGTTATTGATTGGTGAACCATAAACAAACAAATAAATGATGTTTATACGTCTCCTTTCTTTCTTTCTTTCTTTCACTTTTGTAATACTTCTTTTTCCTTTTTTACTTTTCACACACACAATATAAAACACTTTCATCCATTTAAACAATGCGCGCCGCCTCTCCTTATATTATAATTCAAAAGTATATTTCGATATGTCTTCTCCCTTTGACTCATGGAACCAAATCTTGAAAAAAATAAGTAATTTAAACATTGTCTAATTTTTCTATAAAATAAATTATTATATTTGAAAGTATATTTTGAAAAAAAAAATAGTGTGTACTAATAGGAAATCTATATTATATCACTTCAAAATGATGTGAAATTTCACAAAAAATAATATCTTAATTAGTTTAATTGGAATGAATTAGTGCACATTTCATATCAGAGTGAACCCCATTAATCAATTCAACAAATGAAATAAATATTTTTAATATTAGTTAAAGTATATAAACTACACTTTTTATATTTAAAAAGAAAAGAATTAGTATACGATGTAGTGAGAACAAAAAAACTAGAAGATTATGGTACACAATAGTGCCAAGTTTTTGTTTTATTTTATTAATCAACATTTAAAGGCAACTAAATTTGAAAATGGTTTATTCCATTATTCAAATCCATTTTTGCCTCTTACTATTATAATCATTAGTAGGGTTTGTGTTTGTCATTAAAATGCTATAAAATCATTGAGGAATCATCTCTTACCTGTACCATTTAATGATATCAGACATCTCAGCTTCTATATACTGCTATCAGCTTAATTAATATGATCCCATTGTTATTTTCAAGCTTTCATTGTGATATATAAAAGCATTAATGACAATGGCTTAGGTCTCACACTCAATCAAATCGATTCAAAACATTAATCTTAGCACAAAACAACCTTGTCTTATCGTGAATATGGAGATTGTCTAATTTGCAAATGTAGTTGAAAATGTCTCGCTACTTATGCTATTATTTCAATTGTATGTTGTTAACAAAAATTGCTAGTCTATAATAATAATAATGAAAGATAACAATGAATTGTATAATTCAATGGTTGTTGATAATTATATATAACCTTTTTTTGGAAATGATATCATTAAGAATACATATCATATTTAATTTTGCTATGATGTTATGAAATTAAAGCTTGCATACTTTAAACAGGTTGTTTTAATTATCGGTTGATAATCATTATAGGTTGATGATCACTGTTGTTAACATCAGTAACGGTGGATAATGACTCTTGTTATAAAATTAGAAAACTTTTTTTAAAGAAAAAAAAATATTTTTAAGGGATAAAAATATATTTAATTTTATTTTTCTTTGACGGTGGCAGAAAAATTGAAAGAGAAGTTAAAAAAATGATAAGTATGAAAATTAGAATAAATGGTGTGACTCAGCGTCTCAAGGAGTTGACTTGAAGTTCAAAGTCAGTCACTGCTTACGCTATTCCGTGTTTGGACAGCTTCTTTCATAACTAAATTAAATGCTACAACTTCCCACCAAACCAAACAGGCCGCAGTTTGACCTTTGGTTTGCAATTGCAGTGCCATGTTGCGGCATGTGAACCACAATCTTGTTTGGTTTTAAAATTGTAGAAGTAAATGGGTAATTTTGGGCATAAGATTATTGGGTGTTTCTATTGGGAGTTGGCAACGGTAGAGAAGAATTATCCCTCACGAAACAACCTACCAAAATATGATATGCTTTATTTTTTTAAGTACTTCAATTTAATGCTAAATCGGTTTCTTCACATTTTCCAAACTTCAATGTTTCTTCCTCTCCTCTCTTTTCCTTTTCGTCTTCATTCGTCTAATCTTTGTCAATTGGATCAAAACTTCAACAATCCACTCACGCAAGTTTTCATTTTCCATGCAAATCCAATATTTTAATTTTATACTTTTTTTAACGTTCCTGTACTAGTTGTTTCAGGCCTGTTTTACCATCTTTATTATTATACGTTGTAGTATTAAGGGTTTACGCATATATAATATTATTGTGTCCATCAATCATATTAAAGAAATAAGTTTACGATTTTTTTTTAGGTAAGAGTAAAATAGTTTATAATATATATAAAAGTGAGGTGTAAAACTCACATTACAAGTCGATTTTGTGAGATAGAGTTAGATTTAAACTCATTTTCTAATATGGTATCAGAGTCATATTTAAAACTTATCTTCACTTATATATATTGTAAATTGATTTTATTTTTAATCCATGTAGAACTTCCAATATTAAATAAGAGTAAAATAACAAGTTTGTGATTTTTTTTCCTTATTATTATTGTTTATATTATGTGATGGTTTTTTTGAGGAAAAATAATTGAAAGACACAACATCAATATTGAGATACAAGTTCAACTCACATATAAAATATTGACATAATTTTTAAGTTAATGTTTATAAGGTTTTCTCTTATGATGTTTAATTTCTTTTTTTTTATTCATACTTAAATTCACTTGAATTTTCAACAGAATGGAAGGTTGGATCAAAAGAAAAAAATTTTAAATTATAGAAAAAATAGTGTTGTAAAAATGGATTAGAATTGATGGGCCAACTTAATCCACCACGGATTCTTACTAAGTTGGATTTAAAAAAAAACGTTATTTTTTTATATGAACCAATTTTCAATCTGACCCACTTAAAACTCGACTCACCTGTGTTGAATCCATGATGAGCTAGATTGACTCACCAACCCACCTAGTTAACACTTTCTTTTATTGTATTGTGAATGAGGATAAAGAAGATGTTTTAAGAGAGCAAAATATTATAGATTTATCCATTCAAAATTCTAATCTTATAAATGGATAAGTGACACAAAAATGACTAGTTAGAAACTTATTTTTTCGCTTTTTGAGTTTGTTTTTGGATTAAATTTGAGTTGTATGTAACTCTTTTTTTTTTTTTTTTTATTTTGAGTTGTGTTTGGAATTTAACATAATTTTAGAGAATGAAATGTATTTAGATTTAAATTGCAAAAAAAAAATATTTAGAAAAAAAAAACTTGTAACTAAGTGGGTCAGTGAATCAACCTGTTTAACCCATCAACTCATGATGAGCCGAACCGAGTTTAAATTTTTTTTAACTTGCTAATAAGTGAGTCAGGTTGGATTGACTCACTAAGTACTAATCCATAATTGACCAAACTTACTAACATGTTTTGACCACCCTAAAAAAAATAACATTTTAGAACTTAAAAGCCCCCATAGACATAAATGACTAATGAAAAAAAATGTCATGAAAACATCATTGTCTTTTACTTCAAAGAATGACACTACTAATAAAAAAATTATATAAAAATAATAAATATAAAAGTACAACATAAAATCTCCAAAACTAAAGAAAATATATGACTAGTATTGTCTATTGACAACTAACTAAATATTATTATATGAAAATTTTTACATCACACAAACTACTCTCTCAGTCTTTTAATTCTAAATACAACAAAAATGTAAACTAAACCTTCACAACATTCTATTATAAAAATATAAAAAAAAGTTAAATAAAAAAATCAAATACAAACTTAGTGTTCTAACTAGATATTTTCAAAAGATGTTATTTTTATCCATCCAACAATAATGACATTAAAGAGGATAAGAATGAGATGTTAACTCGTAGGTTCTTTATTTGGATATGTCCTTGGGAAGGAGTTTAATTCATCGATAAATTTCACTAAGGTATTGAAGGACTCTTCCATACATAATGGTAAAAGAATTTAAAAGGGTAAAATTATAACTGTGGTACGGGTAATATGTTATTAAAAAAGAAATTGGTAGTGAAAGAATTATTGTGTATGGAGTAAGTGCATAGGATAATTTTAAATTAAAATGTTTATGTCTAAGCATTGTGTTAGGGATTTTGGAAATAAGCAAAAAAAACAAAAAAGTACTTCGAGTTGATATCAAAATGTTTATTTCTAGAAAAGTTGCAAACAACTTTCACTACAATCATTACTAAGAATATGCATGAGATTTTGATTTTATGAAAAGGATATTTCACATACACATTGATGACACCATTTTTAGAGATTTGAGGAAAGCAGGACAAGTTTGAAAGAACAATATAACATTAACTAGTCATGAGTTGTTATGGTGCAACAATAAATTAATTATGCTAATTAATTGTATGATCCTTCTAGAAAGAGTTTCTTAAGTGAGTATGTGTCTACTTTGTTAGTTTCTTTCTAATGATGCTTTTAAATATTTGGCCTTATTTATTAGAGCCTACAATTTCATTACCAAAATGATGTTTTATAACTTTTTTACCACATGATATAGCTTCCTACATGATATCCCATTTCAATATCATAATTTCTTTTTAGAAATTCAACGCTGGGAGGAGAGGGAGAAAATGTTATGATTCCAAAAGTTAGAATAAGTTTAGGTTTTGAAAATTCCTCAACAAAATTTAATTCATTACACACCCCAAACGACAATATACACATCATGAATACCGTAACACATCCTAATTTAGTAAATTTAAGCTCATTTCTTATGTTTTCTAGCTTCAATAAACAAGAACAATGGGTGAAAAAAAAAGGAGTATGAAGGAGGGGGATTACGAGAGAGGAATAATGAAGAGAAGTAGCAATACAACAAAAATTATTCAATAAAGTATATGATAGTATTTCAAATTTCAAAATTTACATTTTAACTATATAAAACTTAATAATATTGCCAAGAAATTCAACATCAAATTACATTCTGCCAATTATAAAAAAATCATTTTCTCTTTTCCGTCTCTCCGTTATATACAACAATAAAATCTTACTCGAGACGATAAGACATCGATTCAAATCTATTTCATAGATATTAAAAGCAGTCTTAAATTTAATATTTAAATTATGGTTATCAAATTTGTAAGTTAATTCGTTAACTTAGACAAGTTTACATGTTTACTCATGGCTTCTGAGTTAACTCGAAAATAAACTCGTTTTTTGTGTTGAATCGGTAAAGTCGATTGTGGAATCGGTAAACTCATACAAACTTGCAAGTTTAGAAGCGTGTGTGCGAGTTCGATGGAAAATTTTTTTGAACTAGAATTTAGTTGCATGAACTCACCAGATTAGGGCTTTTGCAATTAATCCTCTTCTTCTTAACACTGTCATACATCACCCTCTCACCTTACGCAATCTATCGCACAATGTATCGCTTATGCTTGCATTCGCTGTCAACAACGTCGTATCCGTTGCCGATTGTCATTGCCTAGGTCGTCGTCGTCGTTACACTAGGACGTCGTTGCCTGAGTCGTTATTGTCGTCGCGCTTGATCGGTGTTACCTCGCATGCCATCAGCTCGGTGGTCATTGCCTTATTCGTCGTCGGCCAAAACACATGTTCCTCCTCTACTCTATTTTCTTGTGTAAGTTCTACGTTAGAAGATACTTTAAAAAAAATAGTTTAAGTGTTATAAGTAAATTATAACGTAAACCTGCACTCATTCATTTCCCAAACACCTTTAGTTACTCTTTAATTTTAAAAACAAAGTTTATTTATAACATTTTTTAATTTTTGTAATGAAAACCTAATATAATTAAGGAAAAGGTCTCTTTAACAACTCTTTTTTGACAATTTTTTGACAATGCATACGTGGCAGTTTGTAAGTGGTCCGTTTCAAATATTTTTTTAGAATAAATTCAAACAGACCAATAGAATTGTGACAGGTGTCCTGTTGTAAAACAATTGTTAAAAAAGAATTGTTAAAATATCATTGTCCTATAATTAACATAAAATCTCTTTGAATGGTTATAATTATGTCCAGAGAAATCCAAATCCATCTTCATGTGTAAGTATTAGATGGAAACATTAGATAAATATTGATGATAATAACATTAATTATTGTTTGAAGATGATGAGTAAAAGAATATATAGATTCAAACATCATCTTGCTGGAAATAGGGAATATGTTATTCATATAAGTTATTACTATTTTCAAATAAAATAAATTCTTACGAATTTATGAGTTGAATTTACTGTATTCTCACGAATTTACGTAAACTCTCGAGTTTAACTATTTTATTTAAATGTGACAAAAAAATATATTAAAATAATAATGAAACTGTCATTATTCTAATCAAATTTACACTTTCTAATCTAATCAAGTTTCTTAATGAAATTCTAATTAAACTCTGAATCTAATCAAATGTATTTCAATACTATCAATTGTCATTCTAATAATATATTTTTTAATATTCTATAACTTGTAAGAAACTAAGATTTAAAGATATAAAGATTTCTTCATTGAGATAAAATTTACAAAAATATAATGACTTGTTTAAAAAGTTCATGAGTACTAATGTTCATTTAAAGTAAAATAAGAATGCATGAATTCTCAAAAGATCACGTTGTTATATTGTTTTTTCTTTGGATCTCATACAGTGTATAGCATATAACAACTAATTTTAAATAAAAAATATTTTTTTTGACAATATTTCGATATAGTATATGTATATCTTTTTACTAATTTATTATTTATTTATTATTATATTAAACGTGTATTAAATTAATAAAAAAATAGACGTATGACATGTTAAAATGTTAATAAAAAAAATCCGTGTTAATCAGAATTTGGACTAATAGAATCGTATAAATTCATAGAATTTTTTACACACATTAATTATTTCAACTCCATTTAAACACGTCAAAATGGCAAGTGTAATGCATAAATAAACTGCTACTACTTACCTGAAACAAAAAACGATAAAAGGCTCCAGAAAAGTAATCTCCATTAATAGATTGAAGGTAAAAAAGGCGACAAGGGCCCAGAAGTTGATTTATGTCTTACCTAAGTTCATTAAATTTCCAATGTAAAGCACAACGCGTTGGCGTTGGTAGAGACTCAGCCACCCCATTATCAGTGTCAAATGGATAATGAATCTATTAAAATCTATGAACTGATACCTGTTTTGCTGAGAAAATTAAATTTTGCCGTGTCACTGTGATCTTTCATATTCAGGGAAGGGTTGGTTCGTGTTTTATACCAATGATTGGGACTCTGTAACGTTTCATTTCATGTTAGCTTTACCTAGTCCAAGCACTGGTAGTAAGAGAGTTAAATTTCAGACATCTTTCACTTTTCACTGGCTTTGTGGTCAATATGTTATGAAAATGAGAAACATTCAGTTCTATCAGTGCCTTTTGCTTCTACCTTTCCCGAGATTTAGTTTATCATGTGGAATAGCAACCTCCCTTTTCCCACGGGCTACGTATGCAAGTAGGGGCATGGTCCCATGGTAATCAAATAATGATAATAACAGGATAAACAAGGTAGTTGGCACACACGTATTCATAACTGGCATCTAGCATGATTTTAGAGACTCACAATTTCAACACATGATGGAACATTAATGAGTTACAATTTTCAAGTTTGGAGATTTAATACTACTCTTTAAAAGTTCCACAAAAGCTTTCCTATTCACTCTGACACGCATGTACACTGGATTTTTAAGCAATTCTTATGTAAAAACCTTGTAATATTAGAGGATAGCTTAAAAGCTTCCGTGAAAATGCCAACACACTAGAGTGAAAACACAAAGAGGTAAATAAAACTACTAAAGGACTACAATTTCACTCCAGAACACCGGAGATGGCAGATGATGACGACTTTGAATAGCGTTCAAGCAATGATAGTACTTTGGCAGCCTTTCTCCTGAGGTGACCATCTCCATATATATTCATGCCAGTCAAACCAATAAGACGTGATCTAGCTGTTGTTCCATAATATTCTACCATTTCCTTTGACACAAACACCTTCTCTAACAGTCCTAGAGCTTCTGCCTTGAGAGAATCAGTTCCCCAGTTCAAAATGTCCAATAAGGATCTTATTGTATTATTCTCATGCAAGACACGAGCTCCCCTTTGAGGAAATTCTTCCAAAACCAATGTGGAAAGTGTCTGTATTGCTTCATAAGCAGTGGCATGAACCTCCCCATGTAATAGCTTTATCAAACCAGGTAAAGCCTTAGCCTCCAAAAGACAAAATGTGCTGTTCACACTGCATACACTCCCATGTGCTGGACACAAAGGAACACGTGATGATCTGAAAAGCCAGCAACCAGTTGGCTTTGGAATAACTGTGAGCTTTGGAGTGCTGATCGAAAGATCACCGATGAAAGCTGCTGCTCTTGCCTTTGCCGTGACTGAGCCAGTGTTGAGAAAATCTACAAGCAAAGGGTATATTCCGCGTTTAACCAGATCTTGCTGTGACTCAATATTTGTAGGGTCTGTGAACCTGAAGAGTGCACTGAGAGCATTTTCTTTTGCTTCCATTTTGCCAGTTTTCAAAATGCTTATGATTGCGTCAAGTCCACCCAGCTCAATCAACTTCATAGTGAGTTCTCGTTCTGATTTTGGCAGGTTAGCAAGTAAACCAGCAGCAGCCATCTGTACATTATCATTCTCCTCATTCTCAAGAAATCCAATCAAGGCTTCAAGCCTCCTAGGCTTGAAAAGGTATTCAACTACTCCTTCTGGCTCGTGTTGAGAGAAAAGATAGAGTAGAATTATGGAGGTCTCCCTGATTTCTGAGTCGGGATCGTCAAGAAGTGGAAGAATTAGAGATACACCGTTGGCTGCAAGAATTGCTTTCTTAACCAAATCAGTCTCAAATTTGCAAATGCCAAGAAGTGCACGCAGCGCAGGCTTACGTATGTTAGGACCTAAGCTGGAACTCTGCTGCAAAGCTAGTACTTTGGTGATGATGGAATCTAACTCAAGCTGTTTTCCCTCTCCATCAACGAAGAAATCAATTCCATCACCATTTGAAGAAAGCTTCTCGATGATTTCAGAGCATTTAATGATGATGAATGCCCGTGTCCGAGGAGAGAACATTAAATCTAGAATAAGAGGAACTCCTCCAGATGCAGCAATAATTCCTTTATTACCATGAGATCCCGCTAATTTAATCAGGGCTGACAATGACAAGTCTTTTGATTCAGCGCTTCCCGACAGCATTTCTAGCAAAGGAGGTATAACTCCTTCGTTGCCAAGGATTTTCAAGTTTGAAGCATTCAACTCCAAATTAACAATGGCTTTTGTCATTGATATTCTTGAATCTGGTCCTAGAAGATAAAGAAGAACAAATAACTCATAATGATCAACTCACTAGTTACTATACAAGTGCTCTTTCAGTCAAAAGGATTGTAAATCAATGATATACAAACTATTTCATTGAAGTTCTAATAATCACCCGTTTCATTTTTTCAACAAAAGAACTTTAGGCATACTAGTTAGCAACGTAGGATTATTCTGTATTTCCTTAGCTAGCTAGATGACATGACATCTTTGTCTTCTTCCACAGCAGGTGGGAAGGGCTAATTCTATGCGCATACATACACATATATATTCAATATAATGGAAAAATATTCATTATATCACATACAAGTTGAAAATAATAAATCTTCTTACCTTCAATCATGCGATCAACAAGTGGTTTGTACCAGCCAAAATTAGCAGCAATAGTAATGGTTTCCTCGTTTAGTTCAAAAAGCTTCATCAAAATCTTTTCGGCAACTTCGGAAGACTGGCTGGAAAGATTCTTTAGAAGGGCAACAAGGGACCAAACTGCAGTGCGATTTTCACAAAGCTTTTTACAGAGATATTGATTCCAACCAGATTGTTCTTGAAGGAGTTCATATAGCAGATCAATTGCTTCCTTGGAAATGCTAGAGTCACTCCCTAAGCAGGAAAGAATGTGATCCCATCCTTGAGATTCAGCCACTTTCTCCTATAAAAATTTAATGAAAGTGTTAAATTTAAATTGATTTTTAGATTGCATGTACAATATGTGTGTAAAAATTGAAAGGAATTCGGACTCTCTCAACGGTAAAATCGGTCCACTTTCTACTCAGGAAAGAACTGAGAGAAACTTCAAACGGTAACATGAAATAAAATCAATGAGCCATGAGCTGCATATGACATTTTAAGAACATCATGCTCAAAAAAATAAAATCAAGAAAATATTAACACATTTGTAGTACCTATGTTTTTCCCATTTGTCCCTCTAAATCATAAATTGCAAATCCTCAAAGAAGTGTGTGGTTTGACTGAAGCAAGAAAAAGAAACAGTTTGCTTACCTTGTTTCGTGTATTCCCCTCAACGGCATCCTTCAAAGTTATCAAAATCTTCCTCTTTACTTCTTTGTCATCAGAGTTCCCAAGGATAGAGATAACAATATCAGTAAGCTCTCCTATAGAAATCCAATCCTTGTTAATAGAATTCTTTCTTACAAGATCCTGCATTTGGGTCAAGGATTCTTGCAGGTCAGAAGATGATAATAAATTTTCTCTGATAGACCTTATTGTCAGACAATAATTAAGTTCTCTCCATTCTTCAATAGATTGTCTTAGAGGAATGTTAGACCTCAAGGTAGTATCTTCAAGAACCTCTTTAGTTTCTGGGTCTTTCCTGTTGCCATCGTAAAACCAAGTTTCAATAGCATGTCTCTCACATGTAGTACCAGTGCAAAGGCTGACAGGATCTTCCATAACAGCTCCAGTAATAGAACAATGGAAAGAATTGAGTGGGGGGATATATTTTTCCCTTGAACCATATCTCTCTATCACCTTAACCCTTTCAAAGTATTGCCTCTCTACTTCTTCATAATCCCTTGCAGCATCAGCTCGAGAGAGTAACTGAATGATCTGATCCAAAAGAACACATTCAGCTCTTTCTTTCCTTTCAGAAGCTTCTTCTTTTTCCTTCCTAATGCTAGCCAACTCTTTGCTTATCTCCGAGGGTTCCACTGGCACCCCAACTGCCCTTGCTATCTCCTCTAACATGTCATTTGCAAAAGCCTGATCTAGTTTCTGTTCTCTAAGTCCCTGGTTTAACTTGTCAACAATTTGAATCTGGGACTGGGAAGCCTCAAACTCCACCCTTTGCATCTCATTTTGCAATCTATTCACCTGATCAGAAATTCTTGATAGGACTTCAGTATTTGCAATAGACAATGCAGCCAGAGACTTTCCAATATCCCTTGTGACTTGTTCAACCTCCTCAACAATTGATCGACACTTAATCAGTAAGTAAAAACGGCCACGGTTCCTATACTTTTCCACCAAATTATTTGCCTTCTTAACATCTGCTTCAAGAGACTCCAGAGCAACTCTTGCGGCTTGAGAGTCATTCAATTCTTGAAGCTGCAATTCCTTCAGCACTGGCTCAATATCAAATAGATGTTTTGAAAGGGCCTTGAAACTTTCTTTACCAACAAGAACATCAGATGCTGCTTGAGCTGTTTTCAAGATTTGTGAAGTTACCAATGTCAGAATTGTACCTATGGGAACGAGCTCCAACCCAACCATGCTGAAAAGTCTATACTGAATTCTTTACTCAAACAATATAAACTGAACACTTTCTATTTCCAGGAAGTTTGAACTAATGAACCTGCAAATTGTATCTCTCTTTCCCTGGAATCAAATTCCTCCAAATCAATCCTCTTATAAAGCACAACAAGTTTCTAAATTAATTCGAGAGCAGGCCATTTAACAGATTGAATAAAAGGATATTAACTAATGAATACCAATTCAACTATCTAGATCATTCTATATACAGCAAACATCATGCTTAAGCTCAATATATTGAGAGTATATGATTTTAACTTATAAATTGAGCTTTTGGGTACTTCTTACAGTTAGATAGGAAAATAAAAAGTGAACTATGATATCAATTCAAACTTCTAAAAGTGAAGTTGATCCAAAATGGTATTGTGTTTACAAAACTGACGCAATGGATTCTTATCCCATCTGCTGGAAAATACAAAAATATAAATCACAAGTAAAATTGCTTGGGTTGGGTATGTAATTCGTAATATTGGGCAGCAATTGTCCATAAATATTTCTCTCGCTTTGGTTAGGGAAATAAACAAGGGCTTTAGGACCAAAGAACCAAAAGCTTCAATTAGGGGGATTGTTTGATGAACATTCAAGTTATAAACATAAAGAAACAATTTCAGAAAAATAACAAGACCATGAAAATATGCACAGCAATCAAGGAGTTTATATACCAACAAGATACAAGCTGTCAACATATTCGAGAAAAATTAAGAAGTAGAGTAGATTTTCAGAATTTCTTATGATTAGGATAAAATCAATTTCATATAGTAGCAGCAAGAATAAGAAAAAAGAGAGAAATGCATACCTTTTATACTTGCTGAAGTTCGAAGCTAGTGTTAGATAGAACTCATAAGTGAGAAGAAAAGTTGATTGTTACTGGTTTCCTTTCATTGGCATCAGACACAAAAGATATTCGAGAGGAGTTGAAGAAGTCAATGGTGAGGAAAACAGCAAGAAAGTTGCATTTTGCCATATCTTTATATGTTGCTAATATGAGTTGGAAAACTGATGAATGCAGTGAGTGACAGTGACAGTGACAGATTAATTTCCTGGAAAGTTAGCACCGTTATTACGCTTACGTAGAATGCGGTCCAGAGCGTAGAAAACGCAGACACTTGATTTGATTTGGTCGTGTGAGATTACAAACGTTGAGTAGAGTTGACCTCAAAGTCAGTAAAAACAAAAGCAAAACACTGTTAGTGTTTACGCTTTTTAAAAGTCCGCTAATTTAGTTTATAACCTTAAATAATTAACTTATGAAGAGAATTGATAATATTAAAATTTCAATTTTTAAAATTAAACTCTTTAATTTTTTAATTAGAGGGAGAAAGACACCGTCCATGCTTATTTCACAAGTCTGAATTACCTAATAGTTAATTAATTTAATTGATAAAAAAAAAAATTATCGTAAACTTTTTATTGTTCTTTCTAACTACCTTTTGTCATTAACAATTTCTCTCTTCTGAATGCGTGTCAATACATGATCTGTCAATTAAGAATATTTTAACTTAAAATAATTATTACATTGAGACTTATTAAAAAAAAAAAACCAATATCACCTCTAACTTGAGACTGAAAAAGAAGGGGTGATATCTATTTGCTATGAATTAATTAATTACTAAGGAATTATTTAGTTTTAAGAAATATGGCTTAGACGAAAGTAACATTGATACATTTATTTTAATAGCTTTTTTTAATGTCGTTGAATGAAATTTTATATAGGTCTCACTCAGTAATTTAATATAACCTTCTTTTTTAAAGATTGACGTGGAATTTTAACAGATAAAAACATTCCAAAACACCAGAAAAATATATTATTAGTTTTTCTTAACAAGGTGTATTTAGTTAGATGTGATGCAGTGGTAAAAGGTGAAGAATATTTAAGTATTTTTCTTATATTGATGGGTGCAGGAATATATTCATGAGGAACAGGATATAATTGCCATCTTCCTTTCAAATAAACCTCTTTCTTCCTCCAATCTCATGGTTGTTTGAAAAGTGTAAATTATCCATTTATTATTTTTCTATTGTATAATTTTAAAGTATATTTTGAACTGTATAATTTATTATATATTTTTTAATTTAAAGATATATTATGAATTGTATAATATGAAAAATGTAAATTGTATTAATCCTTAATGTACTTTTAAAATCAAAATACATTCCAAATTTAGAAATCCTATATGGGTTTGATTTTGATGGACTTGGGTTCTTATTTCTTATTATTCTGTCTCTAATTTGTTTGAGTTTTATAGGCCCAGTTATAAAATTGTTATTTACACCTATTTTAATAATAAAAATAAATTCTTAATTTTTAAAATACATAATCAAAATATTATTTTATTTTATAAATATATACTATTGTTTAATATTTGTTTTCATTATTGCATAAATTGTTGCTCTTGTACAACTCAACCAAGCCAACAAGAAGGCAAGAGCAATAGCAGGTTCTTTAATCAATTGTGTCGTTTGCCTTTCTGGTATCGGCCATAATAATGCCACCCCACATGCTGGATCACAGAAAGAAAGCCCAAAACCCAAAACCCAAAGCCCAAGTCCATGCACGACGAAGTTGAAAGTTTGGAGGATAAAACTCAAATAAATAGTACAAGCATGAAGGAAGCTGATGATACTCTGAATGATTGAATTATGGATTTAACAAACAAACAGCTGAAAACACATGTTTCGTGGATTTCAAACAGGTGAATGGGCAACAAAAGAGAAAAAAAAAAGATCTTGCCCATAATTGCAACAAGTGCTAATATACTAGACAAAAAAATTATTTCAAAAACACTAAAAGCAATGCATAAACTATCTTAAAACCATCTCAAAACTGCTTAAAAACACATAAGTTCATCTGAAAAGTATTGTGAAAAGTATCTCAAAAGTGTTAAAAATAACACAAACTCACATGAAAAATAACTTCCTTTCAGTCATGGCTAAATTGATGGATCTTCTCTCATTAAAACTTGAAGTTTTCTAACAAGATGCAATAATTTGACTTTTGAAAACATAATAATCTAATTCGAAGATGAAACTTTAATGAAACTCAATAATAATAACTTACAAACTGGTCTCAATCAAAAGGACTATGAAATCTTCCTTGCATGAAAATGTTAATAGAAAGATATGTATAAAAAGATAATCACATGCTACTAAAGCTTGACAAGATATTTAGAGCAGAACACAAAAACCTCTAAAATTATCTAAATCTCACTAATGAAGTTTATGAAGAAATTTACATAAGAAAAACAACAACAAAACATAAAGTTGCAAGATAGTACAACAGTTTATCAGAACTCTGCTGCAGCGAAATGGTTAGTGTGGAATAACAAACCAAGAGGGTTTTTAATACAAACGTGTATCTTTTAATTTCTTCTCACTTTTACTTACTAAGCGGATAATTAAAATAAATAATCAGAGTAAGGAAGAGAGAAAAATTTGCACGGATGATTTTTATACTGGTTCGAATCTTACCAATCCTACGTTCAGTCGCTTATCTCAAACCAAGATAAACAGTTCACAAATCACAAAACAATTACAAATTACAATCACAAAAAAATAATTTGTAAGAGTTTAGAAACCACCTCTCTTGATACCACAAGAGATGAAATTCCACCTCCTTTGAATCTTCACAAAGGATGAACCACCTCCTCCGAATACTTCACGAAGGATGAAACACTGTAACATCCCGCTATTTTAGGTGTCCAGATTATGAGAAAATTTAAAACTTTTAAAATTTCATACCATCGTAGAAATCCAATGACAAAATGCCGAAATTTATAAGATAAACAACAAACTAAAGTAAATCCAATTACATTGTTTCTGAAATTTATAATTCAAAGCTTTAAATAAATCAGGTTGTCCCCCACTCTCATGTCGCTATCATGAATCTTGAGCATCTGCTACACCTCCTGCTCCCGTATAACCAAGGTCATACGATCATCGCAAGACACACATAACCACAAGCACAAATAAATATGGGTAAGCCACCATAACACAACCAATAACAATTAAATAAATTGTGTACAAGATAAGTAAACACAACTTAACAATAATTCACTATCTATAATGTTATCCACAAACAGAATCATTATGATCATCATTAACATTCTCATTAACTATATCATTACTATACTATCCACACTTATCCTTATCAACATCATCTCTAGACACAAGTTATTATGAATTCTCAACATTTTCATGAAGGACATTGGTTTATCTCCTGTACCTAACCCTACCACCTGTAGCTTCCCCATACAGGTTTATAAACATACCACCTGTAGCTTCCCCATACAGGCTCATAAACATACCATGTAACGTCCCGACAACTTACAGGGACTGCTGACTGCCCCCACACATCAACACGAGGCTTTCCAGTGTGCTTTGTCCTCACTCACACACTTTCCGAGAAAATTTCCCAAAAAGTCACCCATCCCATGATTACTCTAGGCTAAGCACGCTTAACCATGGAGTTCTTACGAGTTAGGCTACCGAAAAGCAAATGCATTTGTTGATATGAGTAGCCAAATTAATTCCTTTAAGCTACCCTTCAACTGTATAGTCCCACACCTATACAGTCTCCAGATCCCTCTCATTCCGGTGTATGTTCAATTCGTCCATGTGTCCCTTCCACTCAAAGCCTGCCAGGAGCCGCTCCTTGTCTATGCCCCCTGCACCATGCCTCTTGCATCGACGATCACTCCCCGGCCTCATCAGTGCTCGGGTGTCACATGCTCACCAGCTTCCGTCTGGTTCGTCCTCGAACCACACCGTACTGGGAGAGGCTAGGCTCTGATACCATTTGTAACGTCCCGACAACTTACAGGGACTGCTGACTGCCCCCACACATCAACACGAGGCTTTCCAATGTGCTTTGTCCTCACTCACACACTTTCCGAGAAAACTTCCCAGAAGGTCACCCATCCCATAATTACTCTAGGCTAAGCACGCTTAACCATGAAGTTCTTACGAGTTAGGCTACCGAAAAGCAAATGCATTTATTGATATGAGTAGCCAAATCAATACCCTTTAAGCTACCCTTTAAGACCCGAGAAAATTCTAGATTTTATTATGTTATTGTAATGTGATGTGTTGGCTTGTTGATAAATATGTAGGCCTAAGGGCAAAAATGTCTTTTCCATTTTTGTAATTGGGGTGCAGATATTATAAATAGGGGTATAGGAAGTAAAGACATACATTAAATAAAAAAATAAAATAAAATAAAAGATATAGGAGTTGTGTTTTCAAAATAAGTGGTTGAGAGATTTTAGGAATAGTGGGTGAAAGATTTTAGGAAGAGCAGTTACTTTAAATTTTAATTATAAAGAATGGAAAACATAAAAAAAGTTACGTTACTTTTGTGAGATAGGAAAAAGAAACATTAGACAAAGAGAGACTAAAAGGAAAGAAAGTCTGTAGAAGAATGGGTGAAAGCTTATTCTTTTTATTAGCTAAGGTATGGGAAGCTTATTGTTATTATATGATGAATGTGATTATAATATTGATTTTGAGTATTCATCTAATTATTTGTTTTATAGTAAATTAATTTTGGAAACTATGTATGAATGTTTGTACTGGAACTATATCATCTTGAAATTTTTGATAAGCTTTTCGATGATGAATAATCCGTGTTTAATTAATAAACGTTATATTCTATTATAGTAATTCACCTTTAGCATTCATTTTATTGAATTCAATTAGGAATTCACGTGATTGAATTTCTTAACTTCCTAATTAGGAATTCACGTATGAATTCTTTCTTTTATGGAGATATAGAATTCTTTCTTTTATGGAGGTAAGATTTGTTAGGAATATTATAAAATTAGGGTTCATTTAATTGTAATTAAAATCAAAATTTGGGTTCTAATATTCTTTTAATTAGGAGTTAATGGGAATTAGGGTTAGTATACCAAGTTAATTGTTTCCTTAAGTCCACAGTATTCTTTTCTTGTTTTTGTCTGTTTTGTTTTCAATTGGGCTTGAACCAAATTTAGGGTCCAACCCTTATTTCCTTCGAGGGGTCACTTGGCTGTGTCTCATTCTGCTCTTTTCTTTCTTCCTTATCTCCTTCAAACCAAAAGTTTGAAGCTTCTGCCTTTCTCTCCACCGCGAACGAACCATCATTGGGTTCTTTTTCTTTACATCTTGACCAGAAGCTTTGAGCTTCTTTTCCATCTGCATTCTCGTGGACCACCCAGCTTTGGGGAAAGGCAGCTTTGGCGCGGCGATATCGGTAAGGGGACGGCGACTGCACGGTAGAGGCACGGTGAGGGCTGGTATTTCCTTCGTGACGGCGTGTGTTGCAGTGGCGACTTTTCGCGGCGCAAGGATGGAGGCCTTATTCTTCTTTTCCTCTTCTTCCGAATCTGCGTTTTAGCATTTGGGTTGGTCTTGATTTTCTCTGCAGGTCTGGGTTTCGTTAATTTTGGGGCTTAGGATTCCGATTGAAAAGGTTAGGGTTTGAATTGGGAAAAATTATTTTGGGGTTCTGATACTTGCGATTGCTGTGTTCCGTGGTGGTGGTCGGAGTCGAGCGAGTGGCGTGGCGGTGGTTGCAGCTAGGGTTGCGGTGGCAAGCTATATTGGACTGCTGGGCTTGCAGACTAGCATTGGGTTGTGGTTTGGACTAACAGATTGGGGCTGAGCTGATAGTTTTGGGTCCGACTAACTATTTGGGCCTGCGGCCCAGTGTTGAGCAGAAACTTAGACATTGGATAATAATAATCTGAATTTAATTGGGTTGGCTATGCTTACAATGGATGTGTAGAGAATTCCTAATGAATTCATAATTATTGACTTTAATTAATAAAAATTAAAGTGTAAAATGAGAGATGAAATCATTAATTTATAATATTAGTTTTTATAATTATAGGAAGAAAATTATTAGTAATTAATTGGTAATTAATTGTAATCAAATTAATTTATTGGAAAGAAAAATTAATTTGATTTGAAAAGGAAGGTAATTAAAGATGAATTGTTAATCAAAATAATTTAAAATAATTATTTTGGAATTAGAAATTAATTTAGTTTCAAAAATAGAAGTAGTGAGATTTTAATGATTAATTAAGTTAATAATGAGTTATTATTTTGAATTGAGTTGTGACTCTTAAATTATTATAGAAATTTATATTGTTTTTACATAAGATTTTATATTGATGTGTAAGTGATGAAAAATGAGGTGTGAATAGTATTTAGTTTGACTATGGATTATGTTTGGTTGACTTTATTAGTATTATACAATTGAGGAGAGAGACGTGTCTATCCTGTACCTAGTAAATCCTGAATTATGAATTATCTACCATATGACTGTAAACCTGTATGGGGAAGCTACAGGTAGTATGATTGTGAACCTGTACTACAGGTAGTATGATTGTGAACCTGTATGGGGAAGCTACAGGTAATGTGATTATGAACCTGTATGGAGAAGCTACAGGTGGTACGGTTATGAACCTGTATGGGGAAGCTACAGGTGTTATGTTCGTGAACCTGTATGGGGAAAGCTACAGGTGGTAGGGTTAGGTACAGGAGATAAACCAATGTCCTTCATGAAAATGTTGAGAATTCATAATAACTTGTGCCTAGAGATGATGTTGATAAGAATAAATGTGGATAGTACAGTAATTATAGTTAATTTGTAGATAACATTATAGATAGTGAATTATTGTTAAGTTGTGTTTACTTATCTTATACACATTTTTATTGGTTGTGTTATGGTGGCTTACCCATACTTGTTTGTACTTGTGGTTGTGTGTGTCTTGCGATGATCGTATGACCTTGGTTATACGGGAGCAGGGGGTGTAGCAGATGCTCAAGATTCATGATAGCGACGTGAGAGTGGGGGACAGCCTGATTTATTTAAAGCTTTGAATTATAAATTTCAGAAACAATGTAATTGGATTTACTTTAGTTCGTTATTTATCTTATAAATTTCGGCATTTTGTCATTAGATTTCCACGATGGTATGATGATTTTAAAAGTTTTAATTTTTCTCATAATCCGGAAATCTAAAATATCGGGATGTTACATACCACCTGTATACAGGCTCTTAAACATACCACCTGTAGCTCCTCATACAGATTCACAAACATACTACCTCTTCCTCATACAGATTCACAAACATACTACTTGTAGCTTCCCCATACCGGCTCACAAACATATACCTGTAGCTTCCCCATACAGGCTCACAATCATAAGCTCGGGATTTACCAAGTACAGGATAAACACATCTCTCTCTTCAAGTGTATAATAATAATAAAGTCAACCAAACATAATCCGTAGTCAAACTAAATACTATTCATACCTCTTTTTTCATCACTTACACATCAATATAAAGTCTTTAATAAAGACAATATAAATTTCTATAATAATTTAAGAGTCACAACTCAATCTAAAATTATAACTCATTATTAATTTGATTAATCATTAAAATCCCACTACTTCTCCTTTTGAAATAAATTAATTTCTAATTACGAAATAATTATTTTAAATTACTTCGATTAACAATTCATCTTTAATTACCTTCCTTTTCAAATCAAATTAATTTCTCTTTCCAATAAATTAAATTTGATTACAATTAATTACTAATTAAATAATAACAATTTTCCTCTTATAATTATAACAATTAATATTATAAAATAATAACACCATCTCTTCCTTTTCACTTTAATTTTAGTAATTAAAGTTAATAAATATGAATTTTGCACACGTCCAAACACGACCCTGGCTATCCCAATTAAATTCTGATTATTATTGTTAAATGTTAAGTTTTTGCTCATTGGGCCTGCGGGCCCAAACTGTTAATCGAATCCAAAAATTGCCAGTCCAAACCAAAACCCTAGCTTGCCACCACCAACAGTGCTTGCCACCGCCAACCTAGCTGCAGCCATCACGACTTCGCTGCCAACCACCGCGTAACGGTTGCTGCTGCCCTCAAAATCACGGCGAGAAATCTAACCCAAAACGAACCAGAAACGCTATCCCAATACACAGAAACAAAACACAAATCCCTAACTCAATGCGAATCAACCTTATATCTCAAATCAAAAGAATTCCTAGAAATCCCCAAAATCAGAATTGAAGATGAAAACAGGAAAACTCCAAAATCCCCAACGAAACCCTAATTGCAACACATAGAGTCTCTCTTCACGGAACGCAGGAGCCCTCATCGCGCCTTCCTGCACCTCCGTCGCGCAATAGCCGCGCCTTCCTGCGAGCCAACACGAAGAGAAACGAGAAAAACCAGGATGACCATGTCCTCGCACAATCGTCGCGCCTCCGCCGCAACCTTATCGCGTCTCTCATCTCCATCACTGCATTCTCACCGCTGTTCGCAAGAAAAGGGAGAAGAGAAAGGAAAGAAGCTTCGCTTCTGATGTGTACGTTTCAGGAAAAGTAAAGAAAACCAAATGAGCCCCTGAGAATCTGACCCCTTCCAAAAGAACGAGAGCTGGGCCCTTAATTGGGTTGCATTTATTCAAGCCCAATTAGAAACGGAAAGAGAAAGAAATCTGGACTTAGAAAACAATTGACTTGGTCACTTATTAGGGATTTAGTTTTTAAAACTAACCCTAACACCAATTAACTCTTAATTAAAGAATCTTTAAAACCCTAATTTTTATATTAATTGCAATTAATTGAAAACCCTACTTTTATTATATTCCTAAAGAGAAAAAAAAAAAGAAGAAACTTTTAATATCTTCTCACAAAGAATTCAACACGGGAATTCCTATAGGGTTTAATTACGTGAATTCTTAGAATTCACTTAGATAGAATTCAATTGCTTGAATTCAAGATGATACTAATGTAACACTACACAATAAACAATGCAATGAGTAAAAATACCAATCAAAATTTAATCAAACAAATTAATTCAAAAATAGTTTTTCATAATCATAAAAGATACTCAAGAAAGTTTCCACATACATCATACAATAAAGAAATGTAGGCTTCCCATACCTTAGCAAATAAAAAAAAATAAGCTTTCACCCACATACTCTTCTTCCCTTCAGTCTCTTTCTTTTTCCTTTTTTTTCACAAAAGTAACGTACGTTCTTTTTACCTTTTTCTTTCTTTTTAAATAGAACTTAAGGTAACTGCTTTTCCTAAAATCTTTCAACCACTATTTTAAAAACACAACTACTTTATCTTTTATTTTTCTATTTAATATATGTCTTTACTTCCTATATCCCTATTTATAATATCTACACCCCAATTATGAAAATGGAAAAGACATTTTTGGCCCTTAGGCATACATATATACCAACAAACCAACACATCACATTACAATAACATAATAAAAGATAGAATTTTCTCGGGTCTTACAAACACCTCCTCCGAATACTTCACGAAGGATGATCTTCTTCCAAACACTTCCTCAGACGCACCAAGGATGAACCGGCTATTTCCTCTGTCACCATAGCAGCACTTCACCAGCTCCACAGACAAGAGTTTCACAAGCCGAACAAGAACACACACTTCTAAAGAGTTTCCGAGTTCTTAAGCACAAGGGAAGAGTTCCTGTTGATGGATAAAGAGAGTCTATTTATAGACTCAAAGAAAAACTCTTTCATTCTTCGTAACTGGCCATTTAACGCTTTTAATCGATTAATATTAATGTTAATCGATTAAAATGAGTATAACGACTAGTTTTTCAAATCTGAAACCTCCAACAACTAGTATTAATCGATTATTCCTGATTTTAATCGATTAACTAATCGATTAAATTAAGTATTAATCAATTATTTCTATATCAGTTGAGTTTTCAGCTTTTACTCGTTTTAATCGATTAATACTAGTTTTAATTGATTAAAACAATGTGATTTTGACTCTTAACACTAATTACAATGTATGAAAGTACATGGAATCAAAACCAATGAAAATCTAAGTCCTAAACAATAAACTACAATTATTACAAAAGTTTTTTATAACAAAAATAAGTCTTCAAAGGATCTTCGTGAATCTTGATATATCTTGACATGATTTGAGCATCATCAAAACTTCATCTTCATCATTTTGCTAACACACTTTGTAAAAAAAAAGAAATAAATATCCCTCCAAACATAATCTTGATAAACTATTAACATTTTATTTATAGACAAATCAATTACAAATTGTATATTGTTAATATAGAGTGAGAGTAACCGATTGGTTATAACATAACTGTGTGTTAAGTCGAATTAATGAAATGGAAGTACAGAACAGGATTTCTATGTTGATCGGTTACGATAGTAATTAAGCACAACGACAAAGAATCAAATTATCACTATATTTCTTTCTTTTTCTACTTTTTCTTTCAAGTGCACGAAAACCCCAAGGAGTTGCGGTTTTTTTTTTCTACCAATTAGGCCTCCCTTCACCATCCCATGTGGATAGTCTACAGGGTTCATAACTACTCCTCTTACTATAGGATGTTTACCTAGCCAACATTTAGACCCGGTTCTACCTAAATTTTTCTGGTTTATCCCAACATTTCTCACTTGTCCAAATGTTGTGGAGCATCAAAGGGACATCTCCAAAAGTTAAAACGCAATGAATACGATAACTACTATTGATGAATGGTTAAGGTTGGCATTAATTATCATTAAGAGGTAAATTAATTGGTCAGATTCTTTTAAACTATAAATAGAAGTTTAGTTTGGAAGTAAAGGGACTTTTCTTTTTCATAATTGAATTACTTTAGACCTCTAGAAAAAAGTTTTAACTTACGGATTCGTTATACCCTGTCTCTACATTGGATCAAGAACAGGGTCAAAGGGATCAAAAACTGCAAATTCATATAGAGTCATCGAACTGAACCAGCAACTAGAGTTGTGTACATTATATGAACAGAAAGCAAACGACCCGGATAATTTAAAAAGTGTTAGAATTACTTCTTCAGCTTATTCCCCTCAAATCGATCGGTCATCCAGAACAAGAAGAGGAACAGACGTCCATTCAGACAGAAGTGTTACGGAAGAATCATCCTCATCCCAATTTAGTAAAAACATATAAATCCCCTAAGAGAATAGTTGAGTTACAAAGAAAACAATCAAAATAAATATTACAAAAATAACCACCTATCATATATTCTATATAACTGTATTTGTTACAAAGAATAATAACTAAAATAAAGGTTTCAAAATAATAACTAAATATTTGATCTTCTGTTAAATAATCAAAGTTATCTAAATTTGTTATTGGACTCGTTTAGGCCCAATCTTGGTCCGATCCTATGCACTTATGCAGATTGAATCAATCCAACAATATGTACTTCCACATTTTGTTCTGATGATCGAATTTTAGATCAGATTCAGGTCAAGATTAAAACATATACGTTAAGGTCAGTAATGTCTTGTACAAGTAAACAAAACGTGAGACATTAAAGTGAATTCATCTTTTTTTTGGGCATGCCTAAATTGTATATTTAATGTTTCTTCTGCATGTTGGTCTTATCTTTCAACTTCAACCATGTCCATTGTTTAACCTAAGTGGCTGCATCAGTGTGCAGTGATAAGTGATATCAGACATGACATAATATCTATGGCTCTCATTCTAATGGACATTATCAAATCATCTTGTTATTGACCGTCTCATCAAATAATTCCAACCATAAGGTCCTCATTCTTCAATAACTTTTTCTTTTTAATCAACCATACCTAAAACAAATCACTTTCTTTAATCAAGATATTTTACTCTTCTTGACGTCATTGTTGCTTCCAAAATCTTCATTTTCCATGCCAAACATTTCATCTTGTAAAATAAGTTACTTAGATGCTATCATTCAATTCTCCTATCCATTTCAGCCTAGCTTTCCATTTATATAGTGGTTTATTTTTAAACAATTGTTTTTCTAGAACGAAATTAAACACAAAATAATATATTAAAATACTTCACAATCGATTTGTTTTATTTTATCTTATTATGAAAACTTAGTACGTTTTAAGTACTTTTGAAACACCGAATAAGAATATCAAGTATATTGTTAACGAAGATCGTGCATATGTTTTAATATTTAATGAAATACAGCTTACTCTCAAAACGGACTGTTTGAAGTTCTAATGTTAATATTACGAACTTGTATTTCATTTTAACATTAACATCTGTGCTTAAACTTCATTAGCACTTTATAATTGATTAAGTTTTGCATAAATTTCACTATCACTTTCTAATTGATAAATTTTTCAAAAATTCTTATAAAATTCTTTTAAGTCTTTTAAATTCATGAAGTTAGTTTCAAATCTTTGAAATTCTTATCATTTAAATATATTAATATTCAAACTGTAAAGTTTTAAACATAAAAAAGCCTTTTGAAAAAGAAAAAAAAAATCCATAAGTTACAAATGATGCTTATGGACTTATTTGGAAGTAGTTAAATATTATCTTTTGGTTTATAATCCAGTACTTAAATAAAAAAGTAATATATAATTTAATAAATATTTTCATTTATAGGATAAACAAGTCTAAATATGTTGATTCATTAAATGGATTTCATAACAACAACTCTCATTTTGTGTATATTTTTAAACAGATCAAACTTTCACATATTATCAAAACAGAATTTTTGACACAGTTTATATTTATTGGAAACATTTCAGAACTCAAATTTGCTCATAAATCACATAGGGATGACAAATGAATCTTTATTCGTGGATCTTATTCAAATTCATTTTTGTTTTAACAAAAATTTCACATTACATAAATACGGATATATGTAATATCTTATTGTTTATAAATTTTTAAAATAAAATTAAAAAAATTATAAAATATAATATAAATTAAAATTTTATTTTATTAAATTTGACCTAATAAAATATAAAATAATTTTAATTTTAATTAAATTTAACTTAATAAAGTATAAATTAAGTTTAAATTTAATTTTTTTTATGCAATAGATATTTGTAGATAAGATAATATAATACTTACACCTAACTTGTTTATAAACTGATGATATAATACCCATTACCTTTTTGTATCAAGAATTTTATACCTCTTTTAATATTTATTATATCTTCGTTTATATTATTAAAGCATTTATAATTTATTGGATAATAATATATATTCTATTTCTCATCACATATAATTGTTTGATTTGTTTTATATTTACAAAATTCACTCACACTTTCACATTATTTTTGTTTATTATGTTCAAATGATTTATTAGCCATTTTAATAAATAAAATAGATTTTGTCTCAATTATTTATATCTTTTTTAATATTTTTTTTATTTATTACTTGTTTTTTTACATGACGATGTTTGACTCAATTTTAAATAATCAATTGCGTAAACTTTTCAATTACTGAGTAATAAAAAACATTATTTTATTTATTTTCTTTTTATCCTTAATGTTTGTTTTATTTGAAAAACTTTTGTTGCCTTAAAACAATTTTCATTATTTCTCAATCATTCAACTTCTTTTATATACATGAAAAGCTTTCTCAAATTTCTAATGTATTTTTCCTCTTATCATACCTTTAATTATACTTTTTTTTTTCCTTTGTGCGATTTTACTCAAAGATTTATCAAATTGTTTCTAAACACATGTTTAATTTATTTTACTCTTTTTTACTATTTTTATTTGTTGTTTATTTTCAATCATATAGAATACTATTTTGATAATTTTTTCTATAATTATTTGTATTTTCTAGTTTATATCATAACATAAGTGTAATTTTACCATAACTGATATTTACAAAGATGTTCTATTTATTATAGTATAATAATTTAATTTAATATCTTTGTCCTAAATCTTATTTGCACAGTTAGAAGTTTCACATTGATTAGAAATGAAGTTAATTTATAATATATAAGTAAATGCAAATATCACCTTATAAACTAGTTTTGTAAAGTTGAATTAGGTTTAAAGTCAACTGCTAACATGGTATCAAAGTTATGTTAAAGTCTATTCTAACATTTGTTGTTTATTAGGAATGGATAAAGATACTTAGACAATATTTTTTTACAACATTTGAACATCATCATATGTGTCATTGTGTGATTGGTTCATTGTAGTGTCATTGTGTCATTTGGACCAATCACACAATGACACGTATGATTGATGTTCAAATGTTGTCAAAAAATGTTGTCTATATATCATTACCCATTAGGAATACCACTTCATATGATATCGGACCACTTATTAATGTTTAACCTCACACTCGAAATATAAGAGTCCACCTCTTCACATACATCATCCAAAATTGATAAAATATTTATATCTAAATTTAAAATATTATTAGTTTGTTATTTTCCCCCTTACCATTACATTCAATGAGATTTCATTAGAACTTTAAAAAATAAAATAAAGACATTTAAAATATTTTTAAACTTGAATGTCTTTTTTCTTTCTATAATTTTTTAATAATATTCTTTTAACTTTATTTTGATTGTCATGAAAATATTTTATATAATTTTTTTCATTTTTATCTAATTATTATTTGATACTTTGATTTAAAATTTATATAATTATAATTATAGTTATTATTTGATATTATATAAATATTTTAAATATTTCACTTTTAATATTGAATAGTTAATGATATTGTGTTTTTTTTATTGTGATGTTTTTTAAAATAATTAATTAATATTAAGAAGTAAAATATATGTATAAATATGAGTATAGGTTTATTTGATGAAAATGAAAATAAACAAATATCTTATATTAGTTAGGCATAATACACAGAAATAAAAATGAACTTTCCCTTAAAGAAATAGTATAAAATAATGAAATGGGTTCTCTCCGTATCATTTCTATTCCTAATATTATATATGTATATATGATATCTCATCTTATATTTTTATATTTCTTGATGTTATCTTTAGAAAGACACAAATTATTAAAATAACAGTATGTGAGACATTTGACTGTATCCCACATAGTGTATAATTCATAAAATAATAAACAAGAATGAAAAGAAAAATTAAAAACTCATTTTTCGTCCTTATATATTAATTAAAAATCTAAAGGTGGGAAGGGGATGAGAAGATGTTTATCATCAAATACTAATCGTGCTTTGGGGCCATTTCCCATATCTTCTTCTTCACTATATGAAACTAATTTTAAGCAACATGCTAAACAAAGAACAATTATTTTATAGAAACGTGTTGAGTTGAATAAGAATGAATAGACAAGTCCTTTGTGATGAATGTTGTCGCTACTGATATCTCAGACTCATTTATACCAGAACCCAATAAACGACAGTTCTGGAAAAAACATAGTAGGCAAACAAACTTAGATATTACTGGAGAAATTTATAAAAAATATGTATAATTGTGTTTAACGATAATGACAAACTATAAATCAAATGGTTGTTATGTTTCTTAATAAATTATAGGATTGTGATACTTAGACAATATTTTTTTGACAATATTTGAATATCATTTTCGTGTCATTTTGTGATTGGTCCAAAATTATTCCACAATTAATAATAATAATTATAAACATTATCATGAATCAATCACAGAATAACAAATGTTATAAAAAAATGTTGTCTAAATATCATTATCCTAAATTATATGCTGTTACAGTCACAACTTAAATTCATCCACACACATTTTTATTTTGCAAAATGACAGAGTATTTCCCTACATATTTATACTTAAATAATGGTATTATAATTTATTTTTACGTTCATTTAACACAAAATATAAAAATAGATAAAAAATATATGTTTATAATTTAAAAAGAAAAAAATAAAAATAATATTGAATATAAAAGATTTAAGTGTGTAAAATAATATTTTTCCTCTAAGAAATATTGTATTTGACTAACGGTTAAAGAATAAAAAGACAGTGAAAACATGCAATATCATGTAATTATTGCATGTATTGTCGACAATTGCTCCTACCTATCTCTATCAATAATTGTTAGAGATCAGTTTTTTTCACTCATATATATTATCTTAGCACGGTTTTCCCTTCCAGTGTTACTTTTCAATCTGCCGTCTCATAATTACATTTGGATGCTGCGAAAAGAAAAATATTGATGGAAAGAAAAAGTGTATTAACACATAATATATTTTTTAAAAGAATAAATGGTTATATTATCAAGAAAATAGATAAAAAATATATATAAAGGATGTATATTTACATAGTTAATATGTATTTGTATTATCGTTCATTATCCAGATATATCATTCAATCTAATATTCATTATAAGTTCGAGTTAAAATTTTAAAAATAGATTAAACTAAATCTGAGTTACTTAATTCATAAATTAAATAAATTCATAAATTAAATAGATTTAAGAGAGTTGAGAGTGAATTAATCCATATCTTATAAATAATTATCTTTTATTAAAATTTTCTTTTTTTAATATTTTTTTATTATAATTATTTATTATTTATAATTATATAAGTTCATAATTTTCTTTTTCTAAAATTATAATATTTTTTGAGGATATTTGAATAGTTTAACTATTTTATTTATTTATTTTTGAAGATTAATATTTTAATTTTTAATTATTATATTCACAATAATATTTGATAAAATAGATAAAATTATTATAAAAGAATATTCATTCAGTCTACTTCAATTACATTAAAATAAATTAAAAAATTAAATATCTTAAGTAAGTCAACTTTCTTAATCCTTCAATTCAAGTTAAGTTAGATTATAAAATTTTCAACTCATAAAGAATAAATAAGATTTAACTAATTCATTTTTAAATGAAATTAACTCTTTAAGGATAAAGTGACAACTGTATTTACATGGTTTAGTCTCGTATTAATTTTATTCTTTGTTTGTTTCTCTTCTTCTTTTTTATGTATAGATGTGTATAAGGGTTAAATGTTCTTTGTTCCTTAATTTTAATAAAAAATACAGATTTTTTTAAAATTTTAGTTTAATTTTCATTTTTCAATTTTAAAAATACATAAATTTATTTTTTTTAATTAAATTTTGTTAAATTTATTTAATATTTTAAATATATTCTGTGATAATGTTTGAATGTTTTTAGTATTTGACATATTTTTGTTTGAATATTAATTTAAAAACGCATTATGTTAGTAACTATTCATGTGGTTGTTATGTTGCAATTTCATATATTAAAAGCGTTGATTAATTTATTATCATATCAAACAGTATAAAATTTAATGGCCTCGTACATGCACTAATTGACTTTTGATACCGCAATAATTAATGTTGGGAGGTAATTAATATGCAGTGAATCTGTTAAAAAGTCACTAAGTGCTACAACACATGCCTTGTTAGGCCTAAAAGGTGACTAACATGTTAAAAACACACTAATGTTTAGTAAAAAACATTCAAAATAATTTAGTTTTACCAACTTTCGAAGAACATCAACGATAATAGAAACCATGGTTGTGATGAAACAAAATTATTTTTTTATCTCCATATATATAAGCAATATTTTCAAAAAATAATTTATCATTATTAATTATTTAACCTCTCATTTTAATAATATAATATCATTAAAATAAGATATTTCATAATAAATAAGTAAAAAAACATTCAATGTATACTCATTCAAAAAATTAGATTATATCAATATCACACATATATTTAAAGCTATTATATATGATTCTTTCCAAAATTACACTTAATATAATTTAATATCGTTCCACGACTAAAATAGTTAATTCTTTGTCTAAGAGAAGTATTCATACACTTGCACTTTTATCTATTGACACCAATAAATAATTATTGCAAAGAAAGAAAAAAAACACATTAACCACGAAACATATAATAGGGTAAGCTAGCTGGAAAAAGAGATAACACATGTTTATAATACAATGAGTCATTCAATTATTCCATAAAAGAATACATATAACAAAATTCTTCTAGAACTCAATTTATTCACATATATGTGTCCTTAAGTCTGACTAGTGAAACCATGTACTCGTAGTGGTAAAAATACTGCTCTACTGAACCGACACACACAAGGTTAGTCCCTATCACAAGACCTCACGTCACTCTCACCACCTGACCATTCTCCTTTACAAGAGTATGAATGATTAATATGTTATCATAAAGCTAAAGAGTAGAGGTTTTGATATGTCTCAAAGTCTTGGAGTAACAAAAGATGTGTTCTAACATTAAACTGTTTTATTTTTTTTTTGTTGTAACAATTTGTTGGTTTGTGTTAGTGAAACGTTAATCCTCAATTGAGATTAACAACTGGATATAGGATCTGTGTGATCCGAACCAGTATAAAAATCACCTACGTAATTTTCTTTATTCCTTACTCTTTTATTTGGTTAAATTTTTATTAAGAAATGTATATTTTGTGAGAAAGTTATTAAAGGTATTATTTGCGATAAGAAACCAATTCACCTCCTCTTGGTTTGTTATACATGTTAACCATTTCGCTGCACTGTTTTGACATAGTAGAGTTCAGAATGACCACATAAAATGGAGCAATCTTTACTTTAAGGCACCTAGTGAATCACTCATTCAAAGAGATTCTCTTCCTAAAAATGCCCTACAATCCATTCATTCATACTAGTATTTTACTTTAATAACCATGTACAACATTTAGATAACAATTGTTATCACAAAAACATGGAAAACAACCAATAAAAGAGGTAGAATAGATGACACCCTACAATATCATATGCGTGTCCAACACTGACTTTCCAAGGGCTTCGCTCCCACCATCCTGTGAGAGAAGGCCCCTAGAACACCTCTAGATGAAAATAAAAATGGCACCCAACATCATAAGGTGGTGACCAGCGACACAAAGTCAATAAACTCACTTATTTTTGTTTCATTCAATGGAGCACATAGTCGCATAGTGAAAATTAAGTCAGAGACCTATTATCAAAGTAATGCTTAGTGGTGCATCCCTACGCCCAATACCATGTAATGCTCCCAGACCTTGAAGTGTGTAGTTGGATGCTCTTCTACTACTGTCCAATTCAATGACAAAAAGTGTTATGAATGAATGAGTTTGACTTACTCAATTGCTCAAATAAGTATTTTTTACTTTCCCTTTGATTCACATAATTGTGAAAGACATTTTAATTTGTACCAATTTGATCAATTTCGCATATTATAACTCTCTCATTCAATCATTCATCAAAGCCTCAAACAACACATAATAGAATAAACTTGGAATTTAACAATTTACAACACTACTACACCGTATCAACACATTTCATTTAAAGTTCAACTCAACACCATAACACTAAAATTGTAATTTACAACTTTCATGCAATATCCATTTCAATCACAATTTCACAACAATTAAAAATAAATACTAGCTTCCCTGTTATGCGAGAACAACTCTAAACAACTAAAACTAAAACACATTAAACAAAGAATAAAAAAAAAGTTAAAAAACTCTAAAAAAAATAGTTTCTAAAAAAATAATATATTTTAAAACGATAAAATTAATTTATAACAAAATTATTTATAATAATTTTTTTAATATTAAAATAATCAAATATCAATACTTTTAAATTACTGTGAAATTTAAAATGCAGTTTCTAAATTGTTACAAACAGTTTATGATGATAATATTAATATAGTTAATACATGTTTCTCTTTGTAATGTAAACGAAGTTATTGGTTTGGAATTTGGATCATTATTCCTATTCATTACTGATTAGATGTTTTTTAATTTCATTGATTTAGACGTATAAAAATATTATTAAAAATTTAAAATTTGACTCGTCCCACAATTTGCGGGGTTACACTATTTCGTGATTTTGATTATATTTTTCTAAATAATGTTCTTCTCAATTGATCATGTTTTCAAAAGGATGATTTCACATTATGTTCTAAGAAATCCTTCTACCTATTTCTCCAAGGAAAATGTGATAAACTGTATGTGGATGATGAATAAATAAAATTTTCCAATGGTGTGATAATGAGAGTCGTGAGAAAACATGCATCTATAATAGTTTTACACTATTCTCTAATATAAAAAAAGGATTATTATCATGTACCTAATTTTTTTTTAAATCATACGATTAATAAAACGTGATTGAATGAAAATATAAAACAGTTTTATATAGTAGTATATGGCTGTGAAATAAATGTGATAAAATTAAAATATTTAAATAGTAATAATATTCATTATATAAGCTGGCTTGTTAAGTATAAATTGATCGATAATTCAAAATCTGAATATATAATATTCAATTAATTTATATTTAACTGAGTTGTTACAAAAGATAGAGTTGAATACCTGATATAAAATCAATGGTGAGTATTATTCAACGACCATTGCCCATAACTTCCAACTTCCAATTAATTTGTCTTTAATGCTTTCAAATGGGCGTGCTAATTATTTATTATTGATTTCATATTCTGTAAGCAGAAAACTAGTGTTTGAAGCATTTGATTAATTTGTAATGAAGATATGTTGTATGAGATTCCTTGGTGAAGAACACACGAAATTGTTACTATGAATACGAAAATAAAGGAGCCGCCTTAGTACTTTGTACTAACGTAACTGTCTATTCAACGTAGACAGGTCTATTTGTCCTCATTCTATCGCGGACTTCCAGAATCGATTATGGACTTTCAAATATTATGCTAGAATAAAGTTTATTGTTTTTATTTCAATAAGGTAATAGTTTTATGAAAATAGTTACTTATCTTTTTTAATTTTCTTAGAAAACTAGAAAAATAACTTATATTTATGTATATTGTATTTTAAAATGAGCTCAAAACATATTTTTATTAATAATTGCTGATTTATTTAAGTTCTTCCTATTTAAAAGCTTTTTCAAAATAATATGAAATGGAGATTTAATTGATTATTTTTATTATTTTATAAATCTAAATATTTTTAATTTTTGTTAAAAAATTATATTACTATATTTTCAAATCTTTATGCTTTTTTACTCCAATTTTTACTATTTGAGTTTATTGCTAAATGAAGTGAAATTTCTATTTATATAAATTCACGTTTTCAAAAATATTGTTAATCATAAAAAATAAAAGTTTCAAAGGTTTCAATTGTTTACGATGTTTATACACTATTCAATTTTTCGAAGGATTATTTATATAATTAAATGTTAAAACAATTGAATTTTCATAGTTTTTCTGCATACTCTCAATCTGTTCCAAGGGCTTGATAAAGAATGAAATAAGTGAAACTAGCTCGTCTAAAGTGTGAAAGTTATACGCTCTGTTTCAAAGACTTGAAAAATAATGAAATAAGTGAAACTAGCTTTTCCAGAGTGTAAAAGATATACGCTCACTATAATAAAATTAGTCGCATGTGCTTTCACCTTTTTACATAAAAAGATGAAATTCTATTTATAAAAACAAATATAAATAATTTTAAAATTTTATTGTCGATAAATTTTATTTACTTTTGCATATAATTTTTATTTATTTAATTTTGAAAATAAATGAGATGTGTTGTGATAAGAGTCTCAAGGAGAGATTCTACATGAGCATTTTACTCAGATAATTGAGTATAACATTGGTTATATGAATTTTATTTTTATAAAATTTAATAAATTGTTAATCTAAATTATGATATTTTAGTTCATTTGTACACTAACTTACTTAGTTTGCTTTGTTTTATTTTCTTTGTATGTTTTGTTTAAATATTTTACTATGATCATGAATTGGTGTGAGTAGAGGATGTTGTACGTGATAGTCTCTATCTTTAATGGAGTCGGAAGATGTTGTTAAGTGGTGATACGAGTAGAATATAGATATGTAAATATTCTTAGATGTTTTGTATAGTGGATTAGAGATATTTTGTGTATAAGAAAGTTTGTAAATATGATTATGTTTTTATTGATATAGTTATTTGGATAACCGTGTTACAAATTACATGTTTTCTCTCTTCTATGTGTTATGATCTATTAATCTTATAATATTTTGTTTAGTAGATTACTCTATTAAATGAAATATTATAATAATTATTGAAATTAAAAAAGTAGTTACTAACATCATAAAATTGAAATTTTTTATAAATTATATATATATATATATATATATATATATATATATATATATATATATATATATATATATATATATATATATATATATATGACATAGGTATAAATTATTATATTATTGTCATAATTTTATAGTAAATTAAAAATTTGTCAATAAATATAATTTATCAAGAAATTTTATATAAATTTTAGAATTTCTTTTATAAAAATATTTGTTGATAAAATTTGTTGGTAGAATCAGTTGAAAAATTAGACTTTTTATTACTGACAAAAATATTTATCAATAAATCAATAATTTAGATTTTTTATTATGGATAAAAATGTTAGTTGATTAAATAAGTCATATATGTTTCTTAACAAAGCTTAAAAAAATTAATTTATGAAAAAAGTGAATTTATCTCCACATCAAACCTGTATTTATAGAATTTATGATAATCAAACCTATTAATTGATCATTAATAGTTATTAAAATACATGTTAACCACTTATTAATGACAGTTATTCCATTAATTAGCCCTTAATTATCTTCAACAATTATTTACACCGACCAGTCTCAACCTATTGGTTGACAACTTGTCTGTATTGCCGATGTTACAACATGCCATGTAATATAATGATAAAATTCATTAGTGATTAAATTTTTTTTAAATTCATCAACAAATAAACTTGTTGATAATGTTTTTTTTTTAAATTATTAATAATTGAATTTTATGAAAATATTTTGATAAAATACTTAGTAATTGAACTTTTAAAATTTTTTCAATATTTTTTTTTAGTTTCTAATAATTTCATTGTTAATTAAATGAGTAAAATAGGTGTTATTATTTTTCAAAATTATTGTAAATTAATTTAATATAAGTGATAAGAATAAGACAATAATAAGAGAAAAAGAAAGATGGTAAAGAAGAAGAGACATATATGACATGTGAAGGCAACAAAAATCGCAACAATAATGACAAAGAAAAATGAGCTCAAGGTTATTATAACTATGAAGGTGATAAAGAAAACGATAAGATAACAAAAGAAAGAAAAAAAAAAGATAGTTATTGCAATATTTATTAATGAATATTTACATAAATAATCACTAAAAAATTTATTCATCAATAATTATTAGCAAATTTTTTAATTTAATAATAAATATATTGATAAAGATTTTATCATAAATTTCTTTTGTTATCATGATTTTCTAATATACTTTTTATGACTATCAATAGATTATATCAATCAATAATTTTTTTTTTGTTGTACAAACATTAAAATGTATTGATAGCCAATTATTACAAAATTAAGATTTGATAATTTGAGTCATCTCAAAGTTCTTGTTCACACCTAATTTTTATTGCAATCTCAACCCTTTAAATTTTCACTCAACAACTTATCGTATTCAGTAAAATGTATAATATCTCATTTGAACATTAGTAAAAGAAAAATTTAAAAAGAAATTAAATGAAAAATAATGTTTTT
Source organism: Vigna radiata var. radiata (assembly GCF_000741045.1). Classification (NCBI taxonomy): domain Eukaryota; kingdom Viridiplantae; phylum Streptophyta; class Magnoliopsida; order Fabales; family Fabaceae; genus Vigna; species Vigna radiata. The sequence goes on from NC_028358.1 coordinate 34,459,324, forward strand.
ATTCTCTTACTAATTAGAAAATGAAAGTAAACTGAAAAGTATATTTATAATATACCATAAAGACTATTAAGCAAAATATGAAATATAATGAAATAGTAAAAGAAACATGATCTCTACATGTAATATAAGTGAACTTTTAATCACTGTACATGATAAAATAAATATTAATCCCTTTATTTTTTTTTATAAAATATTAAAATATGAGTTTTCATATGTTTGTTTAAAATTTCAATTATATGTGTTTACTCATAGTTCTTGAACAGTGTTATAAAAGACCAGTTGGAGTTAGAAATTTAAAATATTTTAAACACGAGACTTGTACAAAGGTTTATTGCTTCTCTGGCCTTTCTAGAATTTTCTTTTTATATATAACAATAGAAATTAGATTATAAAAAAAAATCAGTTTATTTTATAGGATAATACATTTAATTTTAATAAATATTAATCCATTAAATAAAATATAATAAAAAGTTAATAAAATATATAGAATATGAAACGAAAATATATTTGTTTTCTTCATTAGTTCATCTGAGTTCATTTTCTTTTAAATAAGAAAACTTAAAAACATTATTTCTTCTATTTTTCATATTTTTTGTTTCTTTAAAGAAAATAAAACATAGCTTTTATTTTGTTTTTATTAATTCTTTGTTCTTTTTTAAGAAAACAAGTAACTTTCTTTTAATTTTTCTTAGAGTGAAATATCAACTTTTGACAATAGATTATGTATCACTATTTTATTTGTTCGTATATTTAAAACGAATAAATCTATAACATAAACAGTTGTAAAAAAATTATAAAAAAAAAATTATTAAAGATAATTTTTCATATTACTTTTGTATACTGTAAGAATTTTTATAAATAAATTTTTATCTTTCAAATTGTAGCCCTCTATGTGTATTTTATTTTATTGATAATAATTAATATATATATTAAACGAACATAAAGAAGTCAGAAAAACTGATACAGCCTGTGTCATGCATGGTAAATTGGTAGAAGCTATGAGAAAAAAGATGAAGTCAAAATAAGGTAGATTTGAATAAGTGCTTATCCCATTGAGAGAAAAGCAAGTTTGATTAGTGGAAATGTTGAGAGAAAAGAGAAGTTAAATATGTATAATGATTGACAGTATATGATTTGCTTTCATATTCTGTTTCCAGATTGTGGCCAATTTGTCACTCGCTTCTTGGTTATCTGAAGAAGAAAAGCAACTAAACGCGAAAAGTTGGAATTGTTACGTGTAGAGTGAACGGTACGAATAAGCTTCCTTCGGCTTCGCCTTCGCAATAATTCTTTTTTGACAAGGATGGGCTCATTATATGATATTTTTGTTTACGGTTTACATTGTCGGCACTTGTACACACCAACAACTCTGTTTAATTTCTGTCAGCCTTTCTTTTTCTTTTTATTTTATTCCCACTTTTTCAATTATTGTTTTACTAATAAAATATATTTCACCTCAACTAAACAAAACAAGTCTCTTCACAATTTAAATATAAATCAAATCAATAATTTGTACTCCATCAAAAATAAAAAGTTAGTTTTTAATTTTTTACAAAAGAACTCTTTTTTTTTAGTTCAAATAATTTAAGCTTGCTAAGTCTTTTTTACGTAAAACTTAAAATTTCCTCCTGCAAACTAAAACAAAGTTATCTTCGATGATTTAGTCCAAAGCAACTTGCAAAAGTTCACACTTCATAATCCCTTTACATTAAAAGTATTAATAGTATAAGAAATGCATGCCAATTTGAGAGAGGTGCATTTCAATTATTATTGAGAGATATTTCAAAGTAAAAGTAAAATGGTATTTAAAATGTTGGCTTAACAACTTCTATGGAAGCTATAAGGATATTTTGACATAGGCTTTTTATATATTCTGTGACTTTTTTAAAATTAATTTTGAATATTTTTTTCAATTGTTAACGAAGGTGTTACTTTTTTCATGTTGGTTTCCCAAACTTGAATGGGTCAATACATTTGAACTAAATACAAAAAAAAAAATCTAGCATTTTATTCTATTATTTTGGTGTGTCTTCTTTGGATTTTCTTGTTCATGTTGTGGCTTTATTTTTATTTTATTTTTTGTGTGGATTCCTTGCAATTGTTGCATTCTGTCATCGTTGCTCTCGATCTATTGTTTGGGTGTATCTATGGCCTTTGTTCCATTGTGTCGCATTTCATTCCTTCGTCTATGTTTGGTCTATGTATCAATGAAATCAATTTCAACACTAGTAAGTAAGATACTTATAACTTCATTTGATTGGTGATAAATATTTTTAATTTTTTGTTATGGTTAGGTTAAATTAAATAAGTTTGATTTTTTTTTATGGTGGCTCGGGATTGAGATTGAGATATATTTAGTGATTTTACTCTTATGATTGTAATGGTTTATTTGTGAATAAGTGGATATGTTGATTTTTAATTTCTGTCTGTGTGACTTTAATGTATTGTAATTGAACAAATTTTCCAATAGGGTGAGTAGTTATAGTTTAAGTGATTTACTGCTTTGAGTTTTTTGTGCAATATACATGACATGCAAAAGTTATTATTATTATTATTATTATTATTATTATTATTATTATTATTATTATTATTATTATTATTATTATTTAATGATGTTCTTATTTGATTTTCTTGTTGATTTCGGGTTGATTGTTTTTTATTGATTTTTTTACTGAATAGGATCTGTAGATGTCATAGGTAGCAAATATAGGAAACCAGGTAAATATGATGTTTAATTTGAAATGATCATATATTTGGCATAAAGAATTTTTATTATTAAACAAGTAATGGTATGCTTTTTTTTTTGTATTTTATTATAGGTTCAACTTTAGCTTTTAGTTTTAATACTGCACTCTTTAAATCCACAAGAAAATTCTTCAAAGGCTTCTTTGACAACAAAACCACAATATTCTTCTTTTGAGACAACAACATCACAAACAACCTATAAAATATGAATTCAATACGTTTTGGGAATAAAAAAACATAAGTGCAAAAAAAAACAACAATCAAAACATTAACAATAGCCTTATCTAAAGCACTTATAATAATAGACTCACCTACTTTGACATTCATCCAAATAACGATCGTGAAAATTTTGTTATCTGACAATGGAACTTTGTGTTGCAAATAAGAAAATGATCAAAAGATCATAATTGAAACATTTTCGAAACCATAAACTTATCATACAACACCGTATAATATAAACTAAATAAGTTACAATGAAAACTAAATAAAGATGTTTTACTTGCAACAAATATGCACATCCAACAACATGGAAGTAACTTGTGTTTCTATTATTCCTCAATACCAATGAAGCACTGCACAAGCTCTTAACCAAATATTCATATACTGAACTATTCCAATTATATTTATTCAAACTTTGTAAGTCATTCACAATCTTAAAAAGCATTGGAAAACTATTATATTTCGATTTGACAGCAAAAAACTCATATATGTATAACAAAATACAAAAGTTGCAAAAATATTTTATAGGAACATTTTCATGTTCTTTCAACAAAAAGTCATATATTCATTAACATGAACTTTTTTGGGATAAAAATACTTCATTCATTCACTATCTATGTCAATCTCATTTAAATCAATTTTATTTCCGACTATCCTTAGTCTCAATCCTAAACATACATTTAATAAATTAAATCCAATTACTTCTACACTAAGTAAAAATTACCTCTCTTTCTAACCCACCTACTATATAACTTATTTTGATAAAGTTATTCAACACAATTAACCACCCAAACGGTGTGCTTTTAGTAAATGTTTTTTTATCCACACTTAAATTTTCATTCAAAATATCAAGAAATTCCTATTTACATGAATGGAAGAAATAAATCTACAAAATAAAAAAATTAGGTAAAAAATCTTAAATCAACATAAAAATATTTATCATACAAACATACAATGTCACATTTACTAATTTGATCATTTTTATTCATATTTGTTATCTTCAAACACCAACAAGAATCAACATGATGAATCGCAATATGTACCACATTATCACCGCAGGTAAAACTTCCATCAATAACTGCGAGGATGACCATTGAAAGTGTACCGTACATTACCCAGCGTACCTACGGTTTTCTGCACACAACCAGGTCGACCATCCAAAACGACCACTTAGGTCTACCACCCAGGCCGGCCAACCACCCCGACCGACCACATGGTTAGATTATAAACGATAATAGCTCATTAAAGTCCCTAATGGAGATTAAAGTGTGATTGGGTCGTCATTAGGCCGACGAAAGGTAAAAGACCATTACAACTAGTATAAATAAAGGTCTCGGGTATGATTTCAGACCACGTTGTACATTATGCACACCACATGCATCACGTGTAGTGATAACTGTTCGGTCATTTTTACTGACTTGAACGTCAGAGTGCCTTTGAGAGGTACATGTCCGCCCGACTTAAAGAAGGAGGAGAAAGAACGAACCAAGTATCAGTCCGTCTGACTTGAAGAAAGAAGAAGGAGGACGAATAACTTGGAATGTGAGAAGACCTAGATGATCGTCCGGCCTTAGATAAAACTTAAAATGTTTTAAGGGATCTCCGAACCCGACCGAAATAATTAATGAAAGAAAGTTTCGATTCATAGAAAAGGGATCAGAATGTCGCGGACGTAAATTTTTAGTCCAATAAATTAAACAGAAAACACACTATTGCAATTTCATATTCCAACATAACAAAAAACTTCTTCCTTAACGATAGAAAAAAATATATATTTTTAACAATTTTTTTATATAATTAACTGGTGATCGATTCATTTTAAATATATGAACTAATAAATTAGTGGTTATCAAAAAATGATTAAAGAAAGGTATTAAAATCATGTTGATTAAAAAAAATATAGAACTAAGTGGCGTGCTCCACTTTATTAAAATGTGGAAAGTAGTGTAGTAAACATAGACTTTGTTTCAATGACTATGATCAATAAACTCACCACCAAGCACCAGCTAAAAATATACTACGCTCGTTCTAAGCTTAGATTCTCAGCATAATTTCCTCCCTATTTCCCAAATCTCTATTTTTACGAAAGTATTTTATTATCATTCAAAAAATAAAAGGAATTTTTAATTTAGAGTGGGAGCCAACCGATGTATTCTCTTTCCCCGCTGTGAAAGCGAAACATCCCAAACCTACACCAAAACTCTATATAAACCCAATTTTTTTCCCATACACCCTGTCCGTGGGTTACAACACTCTTCCGTTGTTCAACGCACAACCATGGAACCGTCATTGCAACAGCAACCATCACCGCCACCGTCACCGCGCCCCCTCACCATCCTCGGGAAATACCAGCTGACGCGCCTTCTCGGCCGTGGCAGCTTCGCCAAGGTCTACCAGGCACGATCCCTAATTGACGGCGCCACCTTCGCCGTCAAAATTATTGACAAATCCAAAACCGTCGACGCCGGCATGGAGCCCCGCATAATCCGCGAGATCGACGCCATGCGCCGCCTCCACCACCACCCTAACATCCTTAAAATCCACGAGGTTATGGCCACGAAGACCAAAATCCACCTCATCGTGGAGCTTGCCGCCGGAGGCGAGCTCTTCGCTAGAATCTCCCGTCGCGGCCGTTTGCCGGAGTCCACAGCGCGCCGTTACTTCCAGCAGCTGGTCTCCGCGCTCCGGTTCTGCCACCGCAACGGTGTGGCGCACCGCGACCTCAAACCGCAGAACCTCCTCCTCGACGGCGAAGGAAACCTCAAAGTCTCCGACTTCGGCCTCTCCGCTCTGCCGGAGCATCTCAAGAATGGCCTTCTCCACACCGCATGCGGTACGCCAGCGTACACAGCGCCCGAGATCCTCCGCCAGAACGGCGGCTACGACGGGTCCAAGGCCGACGCCTGGTCCTGCGGCCTCATTCTCTACGTCTTCCTCGCCGGCTACCTTCCGTTCGACGACACGAACATTCCGGCGATGTACAAGAAGATATCCCGGAGAGATTACCAGTTCCCAGACTGGATATCAAAACCGGCACGCTATGTTATATATAAATTACTGGACCCGAACCCGGAAACAAGAATGGGTTTGGAGGCTCTGTTTGGGAACCCGTGGTTCAAGAAATCATTGAAACCGGAAACGGCGGAGGAAAGCGCGTTTGGGTGGGATAACGTTTATGTGAAGGGTTGTTACTACGAAGGGGTTAAGTGTTCGGGTGTGAACGCGTTTGATATAATATCGATGTCTTCGGGGTTGAATTTAACGAGGCTGTTCGAAACAACGTCGGATGGGGGTAGTAGGAGGGAGAAGAGATTCACTTCGAGTGCACGCGTGGAGGTGGTGGAGGAGAAGCTTAAGGAAGTGGGTGGGGTTTTGGGGTTTAAGGTTGAGGCTGGGAAAGCCACTAACGGTGCAATTGCGTTGTTGAAAGGAAAGGTGGCTTTGGTGTTCGAGGTCCTTCAGATTGTGCCCGATCAGCTTCTTCTGGTGGCCGTGAAGATCGTCGAGGGTGCTTTAGAGTTTGAGGAGCATCACTGGGTTGATTGGAAAAATGCCTTGCAAGATCTCGTCCTCTCTTGGCACAACGATGAATCATGAACTAATCTTACCATCAATCAAACATCCATATGTACAGCTCTATACTCTGTTCTGCTTTTTTTACTTCTTTTAGTTACTTCTTCTCAACACAACACATCCTTCTGAGAAGAAACAAGTTAGATGTTTGTCTTGTCATACAACCTTTTTTATTTTACTTTCATTATATCTGTTGTTTGTAGCTTAGTTATTTATGATGTTTTGTAAAAGAACAAAATAATGCTATTAGGTGTTATTAACCAATGCTCCTGTACACACTTTTCTTATGAAAACTACTTATCACCTTTATATTCTGACCGTATCTGGATGGTGAATGCATATCCATGCAAAAACAAATCATTTCACCGATAAATATCTACTACTGGGTGATCAATCTACATTTTTTTTACAAGACAACCGAATCAAAACAAAATTCAACAATTTATTAAAGGGCAAATGAAATTGTTTCAAATATGAAAAAGTTCGCTACATATCAGAGAAAAGAAAAAGAGTGGAAATACATACAAGAGTTATTTATATAAATATATTGTTTTTTTCTTGATTCCAAGGGCACGGTCGAAAGAGACACAATATATATATATATATATTGAAAACCATGTTGAATCTAAGAATTATTGGGACCTGCCTTAGAAAGTGGAAAGGAGCTAAAGGACAAGTTGAGCAACGGCTCCAAGGAATGCATGTATAAAATATTTGTTAATGAAGCATTGTTCATAATTATACAATATTTGAAAAGAAGTTTAATCATGATCTCTCTGTGGATGCAATATAAAGCAAAAGCCTAAAGAACTGCAGCTCTGTGAGGTGGAGAATGGTTGAAAAAGATGCATGTACCCTACTCAATCAAATACTCAAAATATAGCAAATCACAGAATAGTCCATTTGTATTGTATATATTGAAGCAACTCATTATAGCGTAAGCGAATGGTGGAACCACATTTTTGTATCTTTCAGACTTACATATTTTATCATCGTATTACTGCATGTCATTATATGAATGAAGGGCCCTAAATAGCAAAGATATTTTTTTTTCTACAACTAGGACCTTATTTTACATTCATTGGAAAGAGAAAAGTAAAAAGAAATATAGAAAGAATTAATTTTATATTACAAATTCAAATTTTGGGGAAAAAATATAAAGTTATTTTCCAGAAATAATTAATGTCGAGATTTAAAAATTTTGAGATCTCAAAATAAAAATTAATTTTTGAAAAACATAACACTAAGAGCTACACTAGCGAAAGGGTGATATAAGGGACAGAAAAAAAAATCCATTAAAAATGTAAACCAAATACTTTTATAATACATAAATTGACAAAAAAAAAAGAGTATACAATGATAGACTTGCAAGGGTCTCAAACTTTTAAAACAAAAAGAAAAATGTTTAAAGATTTATAAAAATATAGAAAATGAGATATCTATGTGAAGATTTAGGACTTTGTTTCTGAATGTTTCGAACCTTACTTCGGTGCTGACATTGAAGAAAGAAGAAATAATGTTAATGCTTGGCTGAAAACAAGCAATTGAGGATGTAGCTCTAGAAGATAGATACAAGAAGATTAAATATTAAGAGATAAATACAAGAATGTGTCTGTTTGTGTTAGTGATTTCAAGAACACCATTAAAATATTTACAAGTAGAAGATTATGTATGAAGTAATTAATTCCCTTTTTATCCCTGCATTCCTTCTCTTAAACCACAATTATGGCTTTAATTCAAAAGGGACCACTGATCTTAACATCCTTAATTTCCTAATATTATATAGAACGTTGCTGGAAATATAACAAATTCTAACATGCTGATGGAATCATGCAACCTTCTTGTTATTCAAGTTTTATTAAAACCTTTTCGTACTATGTCGTGTTTTAGCATTATATATTTACTCCTACCACTTATATAAAGTCGAAGTTACTTTTTTTTTTCTCCTACCAACGTAGAAATACATTCGTCGACCAAAATCAATACTAATGGAATTAACCAATGAATTCTAGAATTTAGTTATCAACGGATATATTTGTTAATAACAAACATGTGGTCAAATTTATTAATAAGATTCATTTATAAATTATAATTTATATTATCGATAAATATTTTTATTGATAATTTATTAACCGTTAATTTAGTGCATAAATTTTGTCAATAGATTCCATTAATAATTTATAATTTTTATTATTGAAAAACCTTTTCATCGATAAATTATTAATAAAATAAACGATAAATTTTTCTCTAAGTTGAATAAGATTTGTTCATATATTAAAAGAAAATAGTTGACATGAAGAGAATGAATAAAAGAGAAAGAGAAAGAAGAAGAAAAAAAAGGAATTAGAAAGAATAAGGCGAAAAGAAATATGAAGAGGAGGAAGAGAGGGATGGGGAGCAAAAGCTTGAGCTAGTAGTGGTAACGAAAAGGAGACAATGGTGATGGAGCCATGATGGTCAATGTTGGAGGAGGAATAAGAGGAAAAGAAAAATTAGGAGAAAAAGGAAAAGAATAAGGCAACAACAATAACATCGACGACAAAAATAGTAGTAATGGTGACATAGTCAAGCGGGAGGAGGAGAGGACAAGAGAAAGAAAGAGAAAAGAAAAGAAAGAGGAAGAATAATACCAAATCATAATATTTATAGAAAGATTACAATAATGACTAAATTTATAGTAATTAATGATGATTTTTTACCAACGAATTTTAGGTTATGAGTAATTATAATCAGATTTAACAATTCGTGGATAAAATTTATTGACGATCATTTTATTAATGAAAATTTTTGTTGATAATAATCAGTCAATAAATTTAAATTATTAATGATTTTTGTTATTGTCAACTAATTATATCTATCAATAATTAACAATTTTGTTATAGTAAATGTATTGAATGATTGTTCGGTCAGCTCAAAATCTATGAGTTTCGTCTAGCTGAAACACCCAAAACGGTTGAACTTAATCAAGGGTTAATGCTAAGAAAAAATATGCTAAAATTAAGTATGATGACTATTAGTTGAATCATAATTAGGTCCATGTTAATTTGAAGTCTATTTCGAAATCTATAAATACAAATTAGAGGTATTGTGATACGTTTGTTACATCTAATACGCATTCATTATTAGTATCATCAAATTCTTATTGATTTTGATATTAGAATGTTTTCTCTAAATAACTTTCTAATTTAATCGAACGGTAACAAGCACGAAGCAAAAGAATAATTTTGACCTAAAATTAGAGTTAAAAGAACATATTAAAGAAAAGAAAAGAATTGACCTCAACCTTTCTGGTTTCTTTTAGATCTTCTTAGAAAAATAAATGTTTTCGGTTTAGTTGTAAAAAAAGTTGTTAAGAAAACATTTTCAATATTAGTTTAGTTTATGTAAAAACAAATTTGATAGGTTATAAAGGTAAATAACCTCATATTACAATAACGAAAAAGTATATTGCACAATTATAATTATTGAAATAAAATAATAAAATTTAATAAAAAAAAAAGCATTATTTCAGCTTTTTTTTGTTAATTATTTTTTTTTTCATTCTTTTAGCTTTTTTTTCGAAGAGTGTTGTTTTGAAATCCATTTTATATTTTAATAATAAATTTTAAAATTTGAATGTGATGTTTATAAATAGAAATTAAGACGTTTATTTTTCATTTTACTCAATTTTCAGTTTCTAAAACTTCTGTTTACTTGTATCTTTAACTCCTAAAACAAGATTTTGATTCTAGATTGCTTCTCAAATTGAAACACTAGTAGAGATTATCTTAGACCAATCAAAGTTTTGTTTTAGCAGGTAACATCAATTTAATTGCAGAAAAATTTATCCACTAAACATGAAACAGACGTGAAAAATTACTCTTACTACATACTTCATTTTAAAGATCCTAACAGTAAAATAAAGAAATACTCGACTTTGATCTTGCTACTGCTAAGAAGATCCAACCATCTCCTATTGATGTTAAACCCTACGATACTTTATCTTCATCAAAAAACTATTTTCCTTTACTCAGGAAACATCACTATACCTAATTGATCCTCCAACATCTACTTCATCACCTTCTAACATCGGACATTGTTTGGGTTTAAAACCAAGTTAATTACTCAAACATTGCTACATAGGTGTGCACTGATATCTCCTAGTTATACTATCAACAATTCCAATCATAACAAGCCAAAATCTCAAATTGTACAATATAGAATTCTGATTCTCACATTATAACCTGCATTTTGGCATTCTTTCATCCCCAAATTTCAATTTACCCCAAATCAACATACCAACTCAATCATGCAATTTCAATTCATTCTAAAATCATCCAGCACACGGGAGATTGAATTACATTACAGAAAATCATATAGTAGTTAAATCAGCTTTCTTCACCTTCTTTAGAAATTGAATCATTAAGATCATTACTTACAGAAAATGATCTTAATAGGGCCCCTAACACTAGATTTCATTGAGATCCCCTAACACTAGATTTCATTGAGGTCTAGAAAAAACATAAGACGAAACATAAATTTAGAATCTAAACCTGCTATTAGATTCTCTATAGAGTAAGAACCATATAAAGAAAGCTCAATGAACACATATAGAACCCAAAAATTCACATGCAGGTGGATCAACTCTTGACTAATGGATAAAAAGTAGAAAGAGGATTTACTCTTTCAAAGGGGAACTTGGTAAGGATTTAGAATGATATCAAAAGCAAATATACGAATACTTGATTCAAAATGTACAATATCTTATCAAAGGAGAACTTGGTAAGGATGAAGCTCTCTATTTCTCTGATGTAGTGTTGCAGCAGATGTGTAACAGTGATTTCAGATTGTGAAGTATGCTCCATTTATGAAAATACTAAATTTTGCAATCAACATCTTTTTATTTTCCTGATTATGAAGATATTTGGATGTGGACTATAGCTACACATTTTAAATTTGTTTATGTATGTATTTTGTATTCATATGATCGAAGTTATATTTAAATATCATTAATGTATGATTGTCAGAGAAAGAATTTTTCTCTATTTTTGAGATGTTACCTGTGACATTTATTATTAAACTTTATTATATAATTAAAGTTACTATTTTTTAATAAAATTATATATGAATAAAACATGTAAATAAATACAATATAAAAAATATTTCTATTTAATTAATAAAATGAACAATTTTAAACATTAATCTTAATTTTTATTTTTAGTGTAGTATTTTTAATTTCTATCAACTAATTTATATAATTTTTTGAATACTACTTTAAAATGGATAAATAAATTTTATGAAATAAGAAGTGAAATTTAAATTTAATTTATCAAATAATATATACTACTTACAACGTCATATATAAAAGTTAATTTTATATAATTAAATAAAAATACTTAAATTTATTTCACTATATTAATTTATCAAATAATTATTTTGCCATTAAAAATATTTTTCCATTAATAAAATTAAATTTAGAAACATATTTATTTTTATTTCTTAAAGTGATATTATTTTAAAAAATAATAATTATATATGTTAATAATACAAATTGTTTATACTACAATATAAAAAAATGTCTCTCGTTATTTTATTATTTTATCTACTTGATTTTTTTAATGTGATTTACCATAAAAAAAATAAGAATATTTTTCAACTTTATCATTTAATATCTAGTAAATAATTGTTTTAGTTCTTAAATAAAATTATTATTTTCTCATATCAAATTTTCATATCAATCTTCAAAATTTTAACCATGTATGAAATTTGAATTATTGAATTATATACTTATTATATTACTATAACAAAAAATATTATCGTAATCATTCCATACATTAATTGGACGAGGATAAAAATATACAAGTATGTCTATTCATAAATAAGACTAGTCTTATAACACATATTAGATGAGTTTGTTCTTATACTGATTACATTAGTTTAACAATAGGTTTAATAGTCAATTTAGTCCTCACTTTGGTTAAAAAATCTCAATTTAGTCCCTCGTTATAAAAGTGTTTTAAATTAGTCCTAAGTTTTAAAATAGTGGGTCAGATTGGTCCCTTCTGTTAAATATAAGTTAACGAAATTAATGGATGATGATGTAACACAACTTAAAGCTAACGAGGGACCAATCTAACACATCAGCTTTAAGTTGTGTCACATCATCATCCATTAATTTCGTTAACTTATATTTAACAGAAGGGACCAATCTCACCCACTATTTTAAAAGTTATGACTAATTTAAAACACTTTTATAACAAGGGACTAAATTGAGATTTTTCAACCAAAGTGGGGACTAAATTGGCTATTAAACCTTTAACAATATATGTTAAAAAATTTATTCATACACATATTAGATTAATTTATTAATACACATTAGATGACTTTATTCATTCTATGATTAGGTGAGTCTTGTAATATGCATTACACAAGTTTGTCCATGTACTAATTAGACGAATATAACAATACACATTAAACTAATGTGTCCACATATTGATTAAATGTGTCTAAGAACATATATTGAACAAGTTTGTCCATGTATTAATTAAACAAGTCTAACAATTCACATTACATCACTCTGTTCATACACTAATTTATATTTTTAACATATCACCTCTACATATTTTTTTATATCCTCTATACTTTTAGATAGCTTACTCTACTTTTGTACATGTTTTATCCTTTATATATTTACAAAGTTTATTATTTATTTTTATAAACATATTTACTTTATAAACCTACAAAATTATTTTTAAAGTTGATTCTATTAAAAACTTAATTATAAGCTTAAAAATACTTATTATTTTTTTCTTCAATCTCTAATTCTCTTTTATTAAATACACAAACTAACATCAATATGCGTTGATACTGGTTTAAAATTAGTCACAGGAAAGAAAATACATTTTCAGGATATTCAATCTAAAAAGTATTCTTAAATATGTAATTCTGAACATGTTTTTTATGCGAACACCTTCGTTGGACTACAAGAAGAAAATATAGGGGTGCAAAAAGTATTGTGGAAACATTAGCCAGTGTATATTCCTCTTTGGTTATGGAGGTAGGTTATTGCTTCCTGCACCCTGTCAATTTGGTTATCCTATCCTATCATTCCAGATTTAGTTTTTCAGAAAATATTAATACAAATCCATAATTTTTTTTAGAAGACAAATCACCTCTCTCCTATAATGGAACAGATTTTCTGGAAGCTTTTGATGGGGGTGAAGCCAGAAATTTGATAGGGTGCAGGAAGCTCATGGAGCTATGATAGAATTACGCTTCTCTTTTATTCTATTTTTAAAGTTATTTTTTGTTTATTCCGAAATATTGTTATTTCGCTTTACTCCTTTTTTTTTTCTTCTTCTAGCAAGCGTGGTTATTTTCTTTGGAATTTTTTATGTTTGTGGAATCCTTTAGTTGTTCTAAATGTCATTAATTTATGCATGTTTTTTCTTCTATAAACATTCCTTTTTCAATTTCTTTATTTGTCATAATCAATTTAATACTTTTTGAAATTAAGTTTTGAAAGAGAGTAAAAAAAAGAGGAGAGCATCAATTAAGAGAGGAAGTATACAAAATAGTTGCTGAAAAATAGGAAGCGTCAAGGGGATTCTTCCTGCACCTCTTTTTCTTTTTGCAGCCCTAAATTTCATTGTGATGTCCATTATAACCTTACATGTTATATGTATAAATTACTAAAATAATTAGGTAAGCGAGAGTTATTGCTTACCCACTTGTATAGGCATATGTAGGAGCACTAGCATGTCTTCCAAGATGACAACAATATCATCAATAATAACATGAAAAGTGTTTATTTTTCTGTGTCGTCTTTTAACAAACGTTAATATCAACATCTTATAGATATAATACTATTAAATCTCACCCAGAAATATTGAACCAAATTTCATCACAAAATTATGAATAGTCACGTGACATGTCCCAAATTTGTCTACCTTTTTTTTCATGGAATACCAACTTTCTCTCTCATTGATACTAGATAACTTTCATATAAAATTTAAACATATCTACAAACATCAAAACCAAAAATAAAAAAATAAATATATTAGTCTATTATAGTAACTTGACCTTTCTGCAACGCAAATGTTGCGTTGTAAATATAACCGGTTAGTAAATAAATGTCATTTGAACCTCCAAAATATCCACTAATTTTATCATCTTGCTGAACAATCTCCTTGTGTTCCTGTTCAATAACATTCTCGTATTACTCATCAACATCAGGATCAACTAATGGTTTAACTTTTTCAGCTTCATCATAACGACGTCTTCTAAGAATATATACTATGTGTTTCCTTTTAGCTTTACCTTATGTAGAGATCTCAATTTAGTACGTAAAGACACCTTCTGATCTTATCATTTATATAATAAACAAATTCCAACAAACATTTAAAACAACACACCAAATAACCAAATTTAAATAAAATTAAGGTGAGTGCAGCAATAAGTTAAGGTGAAAGTGTGAGTGGTGAGTGCTTTGAAGATAAATATAAGAGGAAAAAATTTGGGGTTTTATCCTAGTCAAAACAAGAAACATTTGAAATATTTAGAAAAAATTGGAAGTGTAAAAAGAAAAATGTGAAGTGCAAGAAGACAACATCAAGCGTCAATGAACGTGGAACATTATTGGCGTGAAATCGTAAATCTTAAGAGAGTAAAAAATTAACGAGTTTAAATGTCGAAGAACTAAATTGTTATGATTTAATTTACTAAAACGATTTTATTATATGAAAATAATTTTCTGAAGTAAAAAATTTAAAGAGATATAATTTATTGAAATTACGCTGTGATTTTTAAACAAATTTAAATGTAAAAAATATAAGTTGTTTAAATACTGTAAACATTATTCTTATCTTGTGGTAAGGAAAACTCAAGAAACTTAAACTTGAAATATAAATATAAATTTTTTGTTATAAGATTTTATGTTTAAAGATGTGTGACTTATTAATTAAAATGATTAATAGTAAATTAATTAATTAATAATAAATTACAAAATGATAATTGGATTAATAAATAACATTTTGATTTTGACTCTTATTCCATAGTTTAATAAAAGATTAATATTATTCTTTGTTCAAAAAAATTTCAAATTATTCAAAACATTTATTTATTTATTCGTAATGTGGTTTCTATCCTTTTGTTAAAAAGATTTAATGTGTTTTTTTTTTCTATAAAATTATCTTAATGCCAACACCTTTTAGAGATAATAGAGATTATAAAGTGAAATTATAAAGAAAGTGAAATAGAAGAAAAAGGGCAAAGAAAAAAAGGTTGTAGGGTAGTCTTTGATATTTGGTGTTTGAATCCCTTATGATATGGTGACGGTGCATTGTGATATTAAATGATTCCAAAATTGCTACCAAACAAACAAATAATAAATGCTACCAAAATTGCTTTTTACACAAATATAGAAAATCATTTAGAAAACTCCCAAATCTTTTATTACATTCCTTCTTTATTTTTCTTTCCACTCTCCATATATAATATGGTGATTTTCGAATGATGAAACAAAACAAAAAGAATTGTGATATTTTAAAATTTTTATTATTTTATATCGCTATTATTGTCCGAATATAATATTTTATTATTAGAAAGTTGTCAAATAATGATTTTCAAAGCGTGGTCATCTAAAAGATATTTTTTTTTTTAGAAAAAGCATGGTCCAACACTCTAAACTTTAGTATAGATATGTGGCAGAGTGGTTTTGTTTTGTATAGTTGGAAACAAAACAAAATCGTGAGTCAGTGGTGGTCACGGATACAGGATTCCAGCTAACGTTTGATGCCTACCGTTTTTCACGCAACTTTCACGTCCAAAACGTGCTTTTTTTCACCCAAATGAAACAGCCGGTGTCTCCAACAAACAGAAATATTATAAATATGAGATAAATAAATTAAAAATGCAAGATGATAAAAATAATTAAGTATTATTAATTTGTTTAGTTGAGGATAAGTATACAAGGAAGATGTCAGAAAAATCTTAATAGTATTTATCTTTTATTAAATATGTCCCTCCTCTTAACTAATATTATGAAAGAAAAAAACTATTTTTATTAGTAGAAACACATGTGATTAAGTGTATGTATGTTTTTCAGATATCTTTTAAATTATTATTAATTTTTTTATTAAATTTATGAAATAAATACTTTTAATAATTTTATCACCAATTTTTTTATTATTAATAATTGATTTAATAGAAAATAATTATAAAATTTCAAAAATAACATAATTAATAAAATATTTTATATTAATAAAGATAAAATTGACACTAACACACTAAAAATCAATTACCAAAAAATTATTAAAAACAATTATTTTTATTAATAGTTGTAGATGCAGTGAGTTGTACAGATAATTTTACCTCTTTTGTAAATTTTGTTTGATTCAACCTAAATAAATTACTGAATGTTTCACAGTTAGGACTGTTAAAAATATTTAAATTAAATTAAATTGCGCACCTTCTTTTAAATTATAATTTTTTTTTAAAAAAAATTGAAAACATGAAATAACTCTTAGTATTATTATTTCCAGTAATTTATCTTTTAAAATATCATTATTACTATTTTAAAAATTAAAAAAAGTTGTGATTTGTAATCCAAGAATATTATTAACATTGTTATATTTGATAATTAATGGTTAAGAGGGGGAAACATTTCTTTATTTTTATTTATTTCTTTGTGGTTGTTTTTGTTTTCTTAATTTGTGTTCCATAAACAAATTTTACCAAATAAAAGGCGGCGAAGTAAAAATCAATATTAATAAATTAGAATTTGATTTTAATTATTTTTTTATGTGCTTCCTTTCTATTTTGAGTGTTTCGAAACTTTATTGGTTTTGTAACTTGAGAAAGTGTCTCTCTCAAATGATGTGTTTCTCCAATACATACACACACACATATATATATATATATATTACATTTTAAAGTCCATCTTGTTGAATCTATTTGAAATTTTCAACACCATTGTGTTTATGGAAAGTTATGAGTGTATAAAACGACTTCCAATTAAAACAAGTGTTACTCTGCTAAGTTAACAATCTTCTGTATAAACAGATTTTGCATTTTTATTTTCAATAGAATATATTGTTATTCATGTTTTTGCATTACTCGTTACATAAATAAAGCACCAAGAACATGAATGTAATATATATTTGTAGTTTTTAATATAAATATTAAGAAAATACGATGGTTTAAAATCGCAAACTAGACGTGTGAAGCATCTAGACAAAGAGATAGTACAAGATAACAAAAAATCCGCGGACACAAATATTTATGAATTGTGGATATTTATTATCTGCGAATAATGAGTAACGAGTATTTTAATATTCACTTCTAAACGGATTAGTAGAGCCGTCAAAATGGGTCACAATCCGCGAGTCAACCCGGTTCGTCACGGGTTCGGGTCGGGTTGGGTTTGAAAAATACAACCCACTTATATGTGGATCAGATTTCAACCCGGCTCATTTAGACCCGGCTCATGCGGGTTGAACCCGTGGTGAGCTGGGTTGGCCCACCAACCTACCTACCTAATTTTATTTTTTTAATTTATTATTTTATTCAAGAAACCCTAAAAACTAAAATACTTTCTTCACTTACTGTGTATACCAAAAAAGTAACATCTGCTCTCACAAATCACTCTCACGCTACTTGCTCTGCTCTCACCCTCACTTCACTGAAATTCTTCAAGGAGCATGTAAAACACCCTTCCTTTTTTCTTCTCTTTTCTCCACATTTTTGTTTTCTCACTTATCTTTCTTTTTTTTTTTAAAACCCTATAATGACAAAAATAGGGATTTGCGAATTTGTTTTTTGTTCTGGGGATTTGAAGACATGGAATGATTTTTTTCATGTTCTGACATGTTTGTATCAGATTTTGTTTATTTTATTTAAACAATTTGAGTATAATTATTTGAACAAGCTCTTTTTGATAACTTTGAATTTGGGAAATTATGTTACAGATTAAACTATTAATTTTTTGTTGATGTTGTTGAGTACTGTTCGTTTTTTTTTTTACTAATACTTTTTTATTGATTGTCGGAACTATTCTCTCATATTAGAAAAATCTTTATTAGTGAATTTGGAGACAACAAGAACAAGGGTCAAGGGTTACAAC
>NC_028358.1:34478995-34538839 GCF_000741045.1 Vigna radiata var. radiata
TATTAGATTTTTATTTTATTAGTTTTATTTTTTAAGATTTGTTTTTATTAGTTTACCTTTTTAAGATTTGTTTTTATTAGTTTCATTTTTTAGGATTTGTTTTTATTAGTTATATTTTTTTAAGATTTATATTTTAAGATTTGTTTTTATTAGTTTTATTTTTTAGGATTTGTTTTTATTAGATTTTTATTTTATTAGTCTTATTTTCTAAGATTTGTTTTTATTAGATATTGACATCCGTTTCGGTGCCTGTCTTCTTCCTCTTCCTCAATGCACACAGCGCAGAGATGACACAAAACTTAACTGAACTCAACAGCAGACCAATCTCAACAAACATACCAACCAGATATCAACAAATAAAGCTACCCAATCCTACACATTACATACGTTTAAAAAAAAAAATTAAAAGAAACTAACCTATCGAAGCAAGAACCACCGCACCGCCGCAACACCCGCCGCACCAGCACCCTCCGCGCCTGCAGAGAGCATTTCAAAAATGAAAGCTTTTCAAAAATGAAAGCTTTGGTGGGGGTGGGGGTGGGAATACAAAGGAGAGGAATCTCTGTGTGTTTTAAAAGAAGTAGGGTAGATTAAATTTAGTAAATAGAGGTAAAACGGTAAAAATAAAAAATACATAAAGGTTAATTTTGTATTTAAAAAATATCCAAAAAAATTGGGGGGTGGGGGTTGGAATTGGGGAGGTACAGGGAGTAACCCCCTTCTGCGGATTAGATACGGATAATATATTACACGATCCACGTGTATTCTGGCAAAAAATAATAAAAAGAATTAATTTATATATATTTTTAATTAAATTTAATTAGAAATAAAATAAAATAATATTTTATTAGGTTAAATTTAATTTAATTAAATTTTAATTTATATTTAATTTAATTTTTATTATATTATATATATTTTTTAAATTTTATTTTAAAATATGTAAAATATATTTCTTTTATAGGTATTAGTAAATTTTAAAATATGTGTAAGTATTTTTAAACGGATATCAGACGGTACAGTTTTATTTGATGGATTGCGGGAGACACCGTCCCATTGTTATCCTAGTGTAGTGGTTAGTGTTGACTTTGCAAAGCACGTTGGGTGGTGGTGGTAAAAGCACACCAACACGAACACTGAAAAGCACACCCAGAAAAGTGTAGATGGTAGGGTCGAACATGACACTGAAGTTTCAATGTGATGGCACGTGTGGGGATTCACCTCATAATTACCATTCTTCTTTTGAACTCCAACAACTATTTTTCTCCTATTCAAAATTCTTTTTTCCTTTTGAATATATTTCGATCTTTATCTCTGTGATTATATTTTTTTTATATAAACATTTTGTCAGTAATATTCACTTGTAAATTGTTTTGGGTGTAAGTCCAACACATTTACTTAAACAATTTTCTATTTTTTTCATTTGTTTTTATGTTTTTCTTTTTGTGTTTGGATAAGTTGTTTTTGTCACGTTTTTTTAGATGATTGAATTCTCGGTTCGGAATATCTTGATCTTTTTGTATTTTGTTTATCTCGAATCTTTTTTCAGTTTATTTGATTGTCTGCAATTTATTCTAACATAACATCACTTGTCATGTTTTTAGTGATTATTACGTGTGTTTTATCAAATGTTTTTAATCTTTCAATATCTTTTGAAAGATAAATTAAAGAAATTACATTATAAAAAAAAATTACAATAACATAAAATATCAAAATAAAATCTAATTTAATTTCTGTAAAAAAAGTTAGAAAAATATCTTAAGGGAAGCTTAGAAATCCCTGTGGGACTTAATTTTGTCATTTTTCTTGTCTTTCACGTTTTATACTTTTTTTTTTTTTTTTTATTTTTACATTTTCAATAGAGTTTTAAACCTTTTGATTGATTCTATTATAATTTCTTGATTGAATTATGAAGTTGGAGGAAGAAATTGAATCTTGTTATGATTTTTTTTTTCTTTTCTATGTAATGATTTTTACATTATATGTTAAATCTACATAGTATATCAATTATATAAGTCTAAATGATTTTTTATTTTAGTTGAAAATGTATTTTGTATTAAATTTAAAAAAATTTATGTGATTGAATGAGTTATTGTTAATAATTAAAAATGTATTTTAATTAAAAGATAAAACTTTAATCATAATTAATCAAAAATATACTCTGTTAATTAATTATACAAAAAGTAAAAAAAATATATGATAATAATATTTAATTAAAAACGTATTTTGATTCTTTTAAATAATAATACTCTATTTAATCACCAATAAATTAATTAAAATTTATTTTATATTGATTAATTTAAAATTTTAAAATAATAATTAATTAAACGATATTCTTACCTTATCAGTGAAAAATCTCATTATAAAAAAAGTAATCAAATCAATCTATTTTTATCTTTTTTAATTTTATTTATTTTTATTATTATTATTTTGTCATTTAATCTTTTATTCATTTTTATTTTGTATGACTAATTTCTTATTTAATTTTTATAAAAATTAATTTGTTAGAAATGAATTTCATATTCATTTAAAAAAAAAATTTATGATTAACTTTGACCTTAACAATAATAAGTTGTTATAGTGTAAGTTGATAAAGTTTAATAGTATTTATTTAATGTTTGAGTAACAATATCATTCGAATTTATTAAAATCAGTTTAACTTCAATTGATAAAACAATTAATACAATAATAAATAAATTTATATTTATAGTTTTTTATATATTTTTAATTAAAATCAATATAATCACGATCTAATTTCTCTTTAATCTTATTTTTAATATGTTAAAATGTTTAACTGATTATAATCAATTAATTTTGTCTAATGTGTGAATAATTAGTTGTGTTATTATTATCGGTAAATAGAGCACATAAACAAATACATATTAAATATGTAAGAAGATATTATATTGAAATTGGTTAGTTACAAAATACAGCTATTGAGTTTGGAAGTTGTTACATAACACCAAAGGAAACAGTAGGCTGGACCATTATGTCCAAATCCAGAAAGGGATTGTTGATGTTTCTATCACAAATTTTTGTTATTTCGTGAGGTCCTTGTTTTCAATTCCCTGTTTTTAATTTTGGTACCGCGCTACTTTACTACCCCACCACACTCTTCCTCCTCCTTTTATTTTCGTGTCAGATTTTCTTCATATATTATTAATTAAATAATTAATTATTACATAGTATTTCACTCCCTCAGTCCTTTCTTCCTTTTACTAACTATCCGACGTTCAACGTTTTCCTCTGTTCGTTTTGTCAGACCCTTCTGATCTCTCCCAGTGGAACAGGGAACAATGCTTCTCCTTCACCTGCAAAGCTGCCAGCCGTGGATTTTACCACCAACTTACACCCATCTCTCTTCAATCACTTGCAATTCCAGGCACACCCTTATGTTCTCTCTTTCTCTCCATACACACCATACATATCTAAAAATGGATTTGCATGTCCTCAAAGTAGATTACCTTAGAATTGGTCATATGGGTTTTAGATGAGTGTGCTATATGGAGAGTTTTCTGTTTAATTGCTTGTCATGCTTCACAGGAGGTATATGCCCTGTCACTTCAGCTGGATCAAATCCTCAGCATTACACATGCGTGGTCCTAGAGCGCTCGCTGGAGGTGAGCCTCGTGAATCAACTGCTGCTTTATTGAGTGTACAAGATCTTAAACTTATCAGTGTTAAGTTTCTGTAGGGTAAGATGTTATTGACTTGTTTGCCCGTTAAACTGAATGGAGGTTTATGTTCCTACTTAAAAATGTTATTTGTGGCACTAAATTTCACTCAAACAAAAAGCTCTAGTTCAATTTTGTATATCTAAATTGGCCTAATTCATTTTTCCTAATCATTTCTGCCACTTTACGAGTTACTGCTCTGTCTCAAACTTATAAACTTAGTGTTTGACTTGGTATTGTGTTACTCATTTCCTAATCATTGGTGTTTCTTGTAAATGGCTGATGAGATTCTTTCTTTCACTTTCTTTAACCCTGTTCTGCTTCTGGGGTCGGCTTTTAACTCTCTAACCTGCCGCTACACATAGTTTTCTTCCTCTGCTCTTCTCTTCTTTTGTCAACAAATATTTATATAGACCTTTTAGTTCCATGAATACATATCTTTTTTGACAACTGATAGTTGTGATATTCATAATTTCATATTTCATTTAGGAGGATGGCTTCAGCTTTCCAGTGTTTTCAAACATTTGAGACTAAAAAGACATTAATTGTCATCATGTGAAGTAGATAATATGTCATGTGACTTAAAGGGATAGAGTCAAGCCTAATAATTGAATAGCATAGGACTGAGTCAAGTCTAATATTAAAATTCGTAGGATAGAGTTAAGTCTAATATTTGTATGCCATAGGACAGAACCAAGTCAAATTATTGAATTTAGTCTGAAGCAGAGGTAGTACTTTATTACTTTTCTTCTTACGTGCTTCTTATTCGACCTCTATATTTTTTTGTGAAGGCTTTTGCATGTGATTTGATAAGTAGTTACTTGTTCTGTGACTAGTTCTGATGTATTGCACTGTTCTCTTCTCTTCTCATGTTTGTGAAACTATAAAACAAGTGACCCAACTGGGGTCACAATTCTTTAATTGTTTAAATCTATTAAATCGTGTAGTCGTACTTCCATCTCTTATTTTTATTCTATCAATGGTTTCAATTGAGTCGTCAACTATGTTCTACTTTAAGCTTTAGTTTGTTGTGGTTTTTTTGTCCGTTTATGATGAGACACACATGTTTTTGCTGTTTTTACTGTTATTGAAATCTCCTGTTTGAGCCTTTATCTTTTTGCTTACAATGCTAGCTTCATAAAAAAGAAAGGAGATCACTTCCACTTGCTTTCAGATTGGGCTCATGATATATACATATCACACACCAAGAAACTCATGCAAGTATGAAAAGATTAGTGATTCACATTGCCAGTACCATAAACCTTCATTTCCATCATATATTGGGCTATTTATATTTATTTTTTGTGTGTAGATCTTAGTGGATTTTTCAAGATGGTTATAGATTGATATCTGTCTACTTTTTTACAAGTTTAAATCGTTTTTTCTAGAATGTTCTTTCCATGAATTTCAACACTGTCTTAGGGGAGGTTTTTTTTTTTTTTTTTTTTTTTTTTTTTTATCTCTAATAAGGTATGTTTATTTTTTAACCCTTCTTTTCTTTTGGAAGAACTTAATTTTGTTGATTCATATTTAAATATTTTCCTTTTCATCATCCATCTTTCTGTTTCCTGTGATCTATTCTCTTTTTTTTTTATTTGAAAAAAATTGTGGATTAATTTTGTTGGCTGTTCTTACCTAGAACTAAAGGTGAAAGGATGAAATCCATGTAGGGAGACGGGAGGTTGATTCTAACATGTCAGAAGTTAAGTCAAGTTCGAACACTTACAAACATGTCCCAGAAAATTTGGGCACCAAGTTTTTTTGGATGAAGAAAAATAATAGAAGTTCTCAGGTGAGAAATTTATGATAAAACTTGGAAAATGGTATGAATTTGTTATAGTAACTGTGTTATTTTCATTTGACTAAGTGCACGTTCTTCCTTCTGTTTATGTTTCATATATACCTTTTTTAATTTTCTTTTCAAACATGCAGTTCAAGGTTGTATTTGATGATGAATGTTATTTATTGTTAAAGTGTTAATATTACTGTATTTTCTCCCTTTCCTTATTTTGAAGCATGTTGTGCATGAGAACTACTATAATTTAGTCACTAAAAGTCCTTTACACTGTTCCTGTCAATAATGTTTGATAATGGGGTAAGTAAAATCAATGATGGTTGTATTGGTTAAAAGAAAATCCTTGTATTCCATGAATCACTGTTTCTTGGTGCAACTAAGGATTTTTGAAATGTTTTCTACAGATTCTTTGCTAAGTCAATATCATGGTTGTATCATGCTCAATTATGTTGGATAAGTTGATGTATTATTGAATTTGGCTTGCTAGACTTTGCAGCACTTCGTGCTAACTAAATCTCTCAAAATGCAATATGTGCTGCAGGGTCAACAGGCTGGAAGCATGGTACAAGTTATGTCTTTTTACATCATACTGAGATTGACCCGTAAGCAGTTGTGTGATCTGGTGATAAAAGCTGGCCAGGCACTTCTTCCATACTTGTGTCAGACTCATATCGCAACAAGCTTGCCTCTTGCTTGTGTTTCTAATGCCTTGAATAAACCTAAGCCTCTTAATTTAGATGTGTCCTTGCCTTCTTTTCATGATATTAGATGGAGCTTAGCACGGCTGTTATACTTATTTAACATCCAGCTTGAACGTAATGTTGCCACGTAAGTCAATCGTTTCATATATTTGTCTTTGAATTTTTTCTGTTTACTGGTTAATAAATTTAATGCTCCTCACTTTATTAAAGCCTATTACTAGCATTGATTACATATTTTGTTGTGTTTGTCTCGGTATAAGATGATTATACACACATGTATAGCAGCATTAATATGTTATGACATGGTTCTGAGGCAAATGATATGTTATATATGTCATCTTGCAAATGATTGGCATTAGTGTGCACTTTTAGTGCGTTGTCTTTCTAAACTGGTTTATTTTACACCAAGTAACTAAGGCTATAATGTTCACGAATTTACTCTAAACAGAATCCAACTTTGTTTGTTAAAGCTTTTGGGATTTACAGTCATCTATTCTTGCATTAATTGTTAATCTTGGTGGATCTGAAATTGCTAGTTTATTTTATATTATAAGAAAGTTTCTTAGCAGCTTTTGGTAAAACTATTGAGCTCCTAGGGAAGACTACTGGATTATTCTCGAGGAACATGACTATTTTTCAGGGATTTAGTGCATATGGTTAGGGATGGAGAGGAACACAAAAGTGTTGCAGGAACCATCCATTCTTCAAAAATCTCTCTGGGTAGGAAATTTTGCATTTCTTCCTTGGGTGCTTTGCTTTCGAGCATCTGCACTACTTTATTGCAGCAATTCCAAAGGACTACGGAGGTTACTTATTTGTGGCCAAGAAGGCTAACTGAAAATTTTCTGAACACTTTCTAGAGTATGTAAAATGAGCGGCTTCATTCTATGAATAGAGCTAGTGGGTCTTGTTTATATTACCAACTACTAGTTATTTAAAAAAACTAATGATTTATGCATACTTTTCTGAAACAATCATATGGACTCTTTCAGGTTCCTTGTGGTGCTCATAGTGGCATGCTTCTCATTTGTTATTATTGGTGGTGTTATGTTCTTCAAGTTAAGGTAATCATAGTTAGGTCACTGTTTTAAGAGTGTTCTGACTTCCAAGTTCAATTTTTATTTCTCTCCTTTGCCAACAACTATTATCTGTTGTTCTTATCTATATTTGTTAATCTAGATCATTTTAAATTATCCAGGGGTAATAAAAATTCTCTGGAAGATTGTCTCTGGGAAGCCTGGGCATGTCTGTGTTCATCATCTACTCATTTAAAAGTATGTTGGTTTTGTTGTGGACTTTATAATCTGGGTTTTTATTCATCCCTTTTACATTGTTTATAAGCATTTACCGTGTAACAAAATCATACTTTTTGTTGATCTACAGCAATCAACACGTGTTGAGCGTGTTGTTGGTTTACTTCTAGCAATATGGGGCATATTGTTTTACTCTCGACTTCTAAGTACGATGACTGAACAATTTAGGGTAAATTCTGAAGCATTAAGCATTCATTAAGCAATATTTTCTTTGTGTGCTATTAATTTTCAGTCATCTTAACAGAGTAATATGCAAAAGCTCAGGGAGGGTGCCCAAATGCAAGTTCTGGAGACTGATCATATCATTATCTGTGGGATGAATAGCCATCTTCCTTTCATATTAAAGCAGTTAAATAAGTATCATGAGTTTGCTGTTCGCTTAGGCACAGCTACTGCTAGGTAAATGGTTCAGACAAGGTAGTTGTCATTGCCTTTATCTTGTGTCCTCATTGCTGGCTTCTGCAATATGGTTTTTCATCTCTATGCAGGAGGCAGAGAGTCCTTCTTATGTCTGATCTTCCGAGAAAACAGATTGATAGGATAGCTGACAATATTGCAAAAGATTTAAATCATATTGATGTCCTTAGCAAGAGGTATCAATGCTGGGTAATTTCCTATTTTAATCATGGAAAGACCTTTTTGTAGAATTATGATTTGTTTCTACTCTTAAGCCAGCCAGAGACTTTCTGCTCCATTTGATTGATCTTGGTAAATGTTCCTTTTAGAGCATGTAAAATAGAGTTGGAAAGTGAGTGTCTTAAGATTATAAGATTATTATTTGTGTTTAATTCCATTTTATTATGAGAGCAACTTAGTTCCTTTAGCTTCAATTTTCAATTATAGAAGTCAGGTCATCGACACAATAATATTCAGCCCTGCACTTCCACTGATATCCGACTGAGAGATTAGAGCAACAAAAAGAAACTATTAACATTATTATATCTCATCACAACAGTAAGAGTAACGATGTACCCTAGAAAATCCAAGCAGTCTGCTATAATCATATACACCACAGAAACACTACACCATCATGGAACTTTCCTTTTTCTGACCCTTCCAAGCCTTTCAAAGTTAATAAGAATTAATGACTGCACTAAACAATTCATTGGACACTTCACAAACCCAACATTTAGAAAAACTCTCAATTTTGCCCACACTTGGTTACAGAACTACGTATATTTGTTAGTGTTTATTACTGTTGTGTAAAAGCAAAAGTCATGAGTCATTCTCGTATGTTGAGTTGATTTGAAACTTATTTTATTTTATGTCTCAAATGTTAATTAGACTTAATAACACACCATAATGGTTAAATTTTACTAGAATAATATGGTTTGTAGACCACATTTCTAGAACAGTGCCCAAAGATATACTACAGAAACTTTAGTTATTTAGGCTCCTAACTTCCTAAATAACTACCTAAAGGCAAATAAAGCACAAAGGCTATATTTCGGGCTTTCTAAGTCTTGGATTGCATCTTTTTCCTTTTCACATAAATTTTTTGAGGTCTAATTTGAATGTTTTGGGCTTTACAGTTGCAG
Source organism: Vigna radiata var. radiata (assembly GCF_000741045.1). Classification (NCBI taxonomy): domain Eukaryota; kingdom Viridiplantae; phylum Streptophyta; class Magnoliopsida; order Fabales; family Fabaceae; genus Vigna; species Vigna radiata. Next base: position 34,488,014 of record NC_028358.1, read on the forward strand.
TCTTAGTTTAACAAAATCATTTGAAAGAGCAGCAGCCAACAAGGCACGTGCAATAATTATACTACCAACAAAAGGGGATCGGTAAGAGTTGATCTACTTAGCTTGTTATCGTCAGGTGGTTATAGAGAAACTTAAATTGAAATCAGTAGACTTTTTTCCACAATTTATTATTGAAAAGCATTTGGTTAGATATTGATGTTAGAGAAAATTGCTATTTTGTAATTTTACTATAATTATCTTAGGCATAGTGGTTACTGGTTTGAATTTCAATTATTAGTGATTGCTAAAGTTATTATAGGGGAAAGGGTGAGAAAGATCCGAGGGAGAGAGAGAGACATCTAGAAGAGGGAATAATAGCTAATTTGAATGATTAGGCACTATGGGTATGTCTTTCTTTATGCATAAAGCTAGAGTCACTAGTTATTTATATGCCCAGCGCATGTCCTGATTAATCAGAGACTAATTTGAACACTTCTTCTCAAGCTAGATCACAAATGTTGGTCAAGCACTGCTTGTTACATCTAAACTAATTCTAATTCCAGAGCAAGACTTTGTAAACAAATTTTTCAGTTGCTTGATTACAAGACATGCTTAGCAGCCTGATTATCACTGCATAATTACACTTGTAAGGTGTTTGGCAGAAAATGAACCAACATCAGCTCACAAGTTGTTTTTGCCAAAGTATGATATTCAGCTTCAGCACTGTACCGAGTACTGATATTTTTGGTGCATAGGATATGTTATTAGAGTTAGAGCCTTTGATTGGGTTGTCTATGGTGAATATGTATGGCTTCTAAAAGTCACTGGGAAAATAGTGTCTAACCTATCAAATTACTCAAATTTTCCTTAAACCTCCTGTATTTCTTTGGGTCACTAAGTTGTCTTATTATCTGCTGTAAATTTCACGTGGTTTTGTTGGTATCTCACAAACTGTTATCAAACCATTTCAACAATGTGACATCAGCATGTTATTTGTTCTTCATCTTCAGCTACAGATACAAATTTTGTCGAGGAGTTTGTCCAAGGATTTAATGACTTTAATCAAAGAGAAAATATTGAGAATTGAACAGTTTGTAAATTTGTTTTGTTAGATAATTATGTTAATTGTGTTTTACTTATTTACCTAGACTTGTACTAACTGCAAGACACTACTCACATTAATATCAAGTTATGCATCCTGCATTTGGAAATTCTATTCCCCTTTCTATTGTGCACACTTTTCTTCAAATGGATAAACTGGTTAACATTTGTTGTAGTGGAGCTTTTTCTCTGACTTTTCATCTATTCAATGCAGACATATTACAAGCCACACAAATTTCATTTGTTCATATAGATGGCACCATATTAGTAGACTAACTACTTTTTAATTAATTTGGCTTGTGTCATGTGCTGAATTTCACTTTAACGAAGCTAATGGATTTCATATTGTTTGTATGTTAGGTACGAAATTGACACAGATGCATTTCTTTCTGTTTTAGCCCTTCAACCAATTCCAAACATGGATTCTGTCCCCACTATAGTTGAGGTTTGTTACTTACGAGCAGCTTTGTGTGAAACTAAAAGAGCAGAAAATTTATTAATTAATGAATGTAGGTTTCAAGTTCCAGGACATGTGAGTTGATGAAGTCAATATCAGCATTGAAAGTAGAGCCAGTAGAAAATGTTGCATCCAAACTATTTGTTCAGTGCTCTCGGCAGAAGGGACTTATAAAGATCTACAGGCACTTGCTAAATTATCGAAGTACTGCAATTATGCTCTGTACATTTCATGCATGTCATGTTCATACAGATTGCTTGTTTTCCTATTTCTTTAATGTTTGTTTTATGTTCTGCCAAAATAATTCAGAATAGATTTTTATATAAATTAATTCTTTCTTGATAGTTTGTGAATTGGACCTAGCAGGTACCAAATTATACATTTAGCAGGTTTCTATATTTTAATTAGTTGTTATCAATGATAATGAACTGTTGGAAAATTTCCTTAATTGTTGGTACCCTTATTCTGCCTAAATTGTGGTATCTTTGGGGATTGCTTTAATTGCATTTTCGAAGGGATTTGTTTAGTCTAAAACTGCTTAGAGATATGACTTAAATAGAGTGTATACATTTTAAGCGATTATCACCTTGTTTTCTGATTTTACGGAGTTAAGCTTTAAGCCCAAATTCTATGATGATGTTAGAGTCAATATTAGATCCATTGCCACTCATATTGCTATTCCCCAGCTTCTAAGAGGATATTCTAACATGAAGTGTTGTGTTAATTGTGGTTTCTTTGAGTACCTTAATTGCAGTCTCAAGGGGGGTGTTTACTAAGATATACGACTTAAATAGAGCTTATAAAGCTTGAACAGTCCTTGTTTTGTATAAGTTGGTTTTGAAAATTGATTTTGACTCTAGTTTCAAATTCTAAGATAATATGAACATATTAAAGTGTTTTTCATTTCTTTTATCCTCTAATTTGCTTTGGAGTTCCATTTCCTAGTGTACTTGGTATTACACTAAAGTAGACTCAGATATTTTCCTTAAATTTCAAAAATGGTTAAACCTTCTATGATATTTTTACATAATCTCAAATTCTAATTTTAGTTCTACTTGCAGAAAATGTATTCAATCTTCGTAGCTTGCCTAACCTAGAAGGAATGACTTACGGGCAAATAAGACATAAATTTCAAGAAGTAATTACTTTATTCAAATGTAATTTCTTATCTGAAGTAATTGCATTATAGACTTTTTAATGCTTTCTACCTTGATACTATTTCAGGTCGTTGTATGTGGTCTTTACCGGAGTGGGAAATTAAACTTTCACCCAAACGATGGTGAAATTCTGCAGAAAACTGACAAAGTATGTAGACTAATACATAACTTAGTCTAATTCTTCCATATATGACTAGTGGAAACACATGTGCCTATGTTCATGTGTATCCACTTTTCTATTATGATAATAAAAAATAGAAAATTAGTTCTTATCATAATTATTAAAATAAAAAACATTATTAGATTTTAAAAGAAATATGTTCATAAGAAGTCGTTATGAAATAAATAATTTTTATAATTTTATCATAGATAGTTTTTTATTATAATCAGTTAATTGAGTTTTAAAAAATAGTTGTAAAACCTCAAAGGTAAAACAATAAAATGAGATATATTGATAAGGGTAAAATTGTTAGTAAATTTTGCACACTAAAAATGGTGGTTATAAAATTGTTACAAAGAGAATCCTCTTTATTAACATGTATAGATGTTTATTAATATGTATAGATGTATAGATATATAGATATGTGTATAGATATCTTTCCTTTTTACCTTTTTTGGAATGAAATTTATGAGAGTTTCTTGGTTAATGGTCCATTTGTTATTAAAGCTTAAATGTGACTCTGATACTTTTTCTGAAACTACTAAATTTAATTATGAGAAAACAATAAGCAAATTATTTCTCTTAAAAACATTATGCAAGAATTATAACTACTTTCAAACATATCCTTTCCCACTGCCACACTTTTGCTTTCTTCAAATAGAGCATAGGCTGGCATTTTTATTACAAATTAACTTTGCTCTATTTATATATTATAAATAGTGAGAGTGTTGAATCATTTACATATTATGATTAAATTTTTCAAATTGTTCCGATCCAAATCGATCAATGTTTAAATTTCGAAACTAGAAGGAGCCAAATTCTAATTATGCCTAAATTATTCTATGCATGAAAATTTAAACCCTAGTCTGTCTTTGGGTTTTAGAAAAGTATTTTTGTGAGCTTCATGTCATATTTTACCATAATTTTTCTTTTTTCAGTATATTAAGTCGTGTAAAAGTGAAAATAAATGAGCTTATCATAAATTTATTTTACTTAAATCTTCATTGATTTATGTTGCATCTTAGTTCACTAGATTCTTGTAGGTCCAATTGGAATAGTAATCTATATTGATTTCCTGGGCAAGGATGTGTGTTACAAATACTATTTTCAAACTTAGCTGTTGCTTATCCGAAATACTGAATGGGAATCAGGGAAGGAGATAGGGAGGAGAGACTCTGTATGGGAGAAATTGACAATGGTGGGATCAAACCTGATCACTGCCAGGGACTGTCCAGTCCACTAACAGGACAATGACATGTTGAATAAATTTTATTTTACTTTAGTCAATTGTGAGAGCTTACAAGAATACGTTTTGATACTGCTTACCTTTCCTTTTTAGGTATTGTTTATTGGATCCCTTCAGAGTGCTAAAAATCCAGAAGTAACCCTAAATGGGAAAGAAGGAACACATGTAATTCATAATGAACACATACCTGAAAAGGATGTGGAACATGCCGTCAAAATGAGTAAAGTTAGGCTTGCTAATATTGTAAAACGTCCTACTAGATCAGGTTCCAAGGTATGGCACTTCCATTTCTCTGTTGTATACATGTTTTGATTGAGCATGATACCTTGTGTTCTATTTGAAATGTTAACCTCGATTGGTTATAATCATGTAGGCATCAGAAGGGAATGTTGGCCCAAAAGAATGCGTTCTGTTACTTGGATGGCGCCCGGATGCCATAGAAATGATCCAAGAGTATGATAACTATCTTGGTCCTGGAAGTGTTTTGGTACGTCCTTGAATATCTGAGAATCTTTGTTGATATATACTTTTTTTTTCTAATTGGGGAGAAAAATAAAATGTTCTTCCCCTTACCCCCACCCCCTCAAATAATAATAACAGTAATAATTAATGACTAATCTCGATTGGTCCTGGAATGTTTTGGTAAGTTCCATATATTTGAATCTCTTACTTGGAGAAGAAAACTGAATACAAATCTATAATATTTCCAGTACAGGCTCTAATCCATACTGATAGGCTAAATTTATTTAAGGAAAAAAGAAAAATACAAACATAAAATCTATCCTGATAATAACAAATATGATTTGAAATTTTGAATATATACCATGAATAGTCCATCCTAAATCAATGCCTATTTACGACAACCTCTCAAGTTGGTGAATGAATCTCAATCATTCCCCACTTGCTAGTAAGTTCTTGTAACCTCACCGTGGGCCAATTTAGACCGTGTGATTCTAAGGTGGTGTTTGGCACATAGAACGGAATGGAACATTTTAATTTATTCTCTTCTATTGCACCCTTTTGGTAGAACTAAACAGTTGTAATTTCCAACCTTTGGTCCTGCTAATGTCCGTTCGGGGGGAAAGAGAAAAAAAAAATTCATTGAATCAAGATGTATCTTTGCAAAGAAGAGAGGGCTATATATAATAATAGTAATGTAGGAACAAGCTGAACAATAAAGAAAAGAGAATAATTGGTTATATATAATATCTACTTATATTTGATTCTAGTATGTCCCTTTCAAAAAACCATATAATATAACCCATGTAATATGTTCCAATCCCACTCTAACATATCTGCCAAATGCTGCATGTGTTGCACATTTATGTTGTGAATCAAGTTGGACTATCACTTTAAAGGATCTAAGCTGGTTTACTGCTACTATATTTATGTTAATCTAAAATCCATTATCCCTCCAAACTATATACTTGTGCTACTGATGTGTATTCATCTTGAGTTTGAACTACTATTGAATGTAGTGAAAAATTATGTATGAGATTAATCTTTCTTGTGTAAAAAATACACATAGATTACTTCATTTATAATAAAGGAATTGTGGGTGCAAACCTTATCTTATAGATAAATTTTGTAAGATTGAATTAAACTTAAAGCCCTCTTCTTAACAACTACCAGCAGAAGTCACAACATTGTAGATGGTTTAGGGTGTAAGATACTGTTTGTGGTGTTATGTTTAAGTTTTCCTCTTTCTACATTATTTATGAATTCACTTGAAAGTTCAATACTCATCATTTCTGACTACAAATAAATGCAGGAAGTGTTATCAGACACACCATTAGATGACAGGATCGCTAAGGCTTGCAACACCAATGGTCATAACAAACTCAAGAATGTTCAAGTTTCTCACAGGGTATTTTCTTTTGTAGTCAATTAATGTATTCAAAATTTTTTCAGGAAGGTGCTGTTTTTTATGAGATCTTTCACTTTTTTCAATTTTGGTAGATTGGGAATCCCATGGACTATGACACCTTAAAGGAAACCATTATGAATATTCAGAATTCTTTAAAGAACGAGGATCTTCCTTTATCAGTTGCTGTCATATCTGACAGAGAATGGCTTCTTGGAGGTAATTATGCGTAAAATCTTGTGACTGGAAATGGCCTTTGATTGACCAATATGACTTTTTTTTTTTTTTTCAGATCCATCTAAGGCAGACAAACTGTCTGCTTACTCTCTTCTCCTTGCTGAAAATATCTGCAACAAACTTGGAGTAAAGGTGATATTTTTACCTTCTATTTCTTGCGCTGATAGAAAATATTCATTTTGAAATATTAGTTATTCTTACAAGATGATAAAACATAGTTGGATTGAATTGGATGTTTTGCAGGTGCATAATCTAGTTGCGGAAATTGTTGATTCAAAACTGGGGAAACAAGTAATTCTTTTGTTTTGTTCAACCTTTCAAATTTTATATTGTGGTAACTTTTGATTATGAGATTATATAAAATGCTGCAGATTAGTAGAATCAAGCCATCAGTGACATACATTGCAGCAGAGGAAATAATGAGCCTTGTAACCGCACAAGGTCATTAATCTTTAATCTCTTCTTGGTCTTGTTTGAATATATGTATCAATGTTAAATTTATTTTTCAAACTTGAAATCAGTGGCCGAGAACAGCGAACTAAATGATGTTTGGAAAGACGTACTAGATGCAGATGGAGACGAAATATATGTCAAGGTAAAATGTTTGTTCATCTTGTGATACTTCTTTTCTGTAAACATTCCCCACAAGAAAGGTAATATGTGTGTTACTTTAGTGTCATGCTTTCTTTGAACTTCCTTCCTTTATCGCCGGACATTCCTTTTGAAATAATGCAACTTGCGAAATGAGTAAATGGTATAAATTGATTTTGTCCCAGTTTGCTTACAGCATCAACCTGTGTGATATGAGATAGACATTTTATTATAAAATTTTCTGGCTTTTGAATTAGAATATAAGCATCAACCCACTCTATAAAATACAAACAAAAACAATGCTGTTGTAGCAGTGCAGTTGACTCTTGCTTTTTCATTGCAGAATATTGGTCTATACATGAAAGAAGGAGAGAATCCATCATTTTCTGAGCTTTCTGAGAGAGCATATTTGAGGAGAGAAGTAGCCATAGGATATGTGAAGAACAAAAAGAATGTATGGCATCAATAGTACAAATTTAATTTTAGTATTTCATTTGAATCAATATGGTACTCACAAAACCCTTTTCCATTTCAGGTTATCAACCCTGTTCCCAAGTCTGAATCTCTCTCTCTTGAAATGACTGACTCCTTGATAGTCATATCTGAACTTGAAGGAGAGCAACCAGTTGTTTTGTAAAGCTGAATCATGTCAAGATTTTTTGTTTTGAAAATTCTGATCCCCAAAATTTGGGGCCATCGATTTGATGATTGCATCCAGGTGATTGATTGCAAATCAGGATGATTCAATATTAATGTGTTCTTGGATTTGACTTTTAATAACACGTTCTGGGAATTTATTTATCTATTATCTACCAATTGTGTCAAGTCTTGCTGGTCACATTGTTCCTCTGCTGTTTCTACTTTTTGTTTTTACATTTGGTCTCTAATATAAAATTCTCCCTCTTTTTTTTTTAATTATTTCTAGAGATTTTAAATGAATTTGTATTTAAATAAAAAATTAAATTCTAGCTATTAAATGTAGTAACTATCTACTTAGGATTATTAAAAAGGATAATTTCCAAAGTTCAAGAATTCAAAAAGTAAATTTAAATATTGGGAAAATATCCAAATCGGAGGGATAAACTTGAATTGAAGTCTAAATTTTATAATATTAAAAAAATCTAGAATTATTGCTTTAATGTAGGTTTTGTTTAAGATGAACTTTAGTTTTTTTTTTTTTTTAAAGAAAACTGCTTTTAACTTTTTATTTGTAGTTTTTTTTTGTTTGATTTTAAAACTTATTGTAAATTTTAAATTTTAATTATGAAAGTTTACTAAAATAATGTAAGACTTTTTCACTGTAAGGAAAAACAAATGGCAAAAATTAAAATTTTTATGTGATTAGTCTAAATTGGCTCATGCTTGAAATTGACTTAAAAAAAATCTATATTTAATTTGAAGTGTAATCTTATGTAATTGAGCGAATTCAAGTGAGATATATGTTGAGAGTGGAAAAAAAATGAATATTCAGTTGAAAATCTAGGATTATAAGTTTTTTTGCAGCCTAAATTATTTTTTCATCTCTATAAAGTAAGTTAAATTAGTTTAAAACCATTCAAACACAATTTATTTAAAAAATAAGAAAACTCAATTTTAAATTCATTTAAAATTTTTAATAAAATTTAATTAGTAATAACAGTTTCTCCGTTGAAAACCAAAAACATAATAGGTTGAAAAAGAAATATTAAATTTTAAAAAGGTTACGAATAATATTCAATCTCAAATTTCAGACCGAATCCCTCCAAGGGGTTTTGGGCGTGTAAAATAAGAGGCGAGCGAGAGTACAGAACAACAAAAACAATACACAAGAAAAGAGAGATGGCTCACGGCGCTTATAGCAAGCGGCGCGTGAGTGCAACGCGCCGTTCGAACTCGAAGCCTCTCGGTGTTGCCAAGAAACCCAAGCCCTCCGTTTCCCTCAAAAACCAGATTCGATCCTTAGAGCGTATGCTCCGAAAGGTAACCCTAACCCTATTCCTATCCCTATTCCATCTTGTCGATTCGTTTCTATTCATTATCGGAATTGGTGAAGCAGAATCTGCCTCCCGAGGCGAGAGAGGCGCAAGAGCAAAAGTTAGAAGCACTGAAGAAGCAGCAAGAGATTCACACGCGCCTCGCTGCGGAACGCAAGATTTTTTTACGTGACCGGAAGATCAAGTTCTTCGAGAGGAGGAAAATTGAAAGGCGAATCAGACGCCTCGAGAAACTGCACCGTGCCTCTTCTTCTTCATCTTCTTCTTCTGCCCAACCTTACTCTGACCAGCTTTCCGCTCTAAAACAAGATCTTCAATATGTCATGGTTCGTGTCCCGCGCTCTTTTCTTTTGTTTTCTTTTTTTCTTGCGTTGACATTACGACGAATATTGACCGAAAAAAAACCTTGTTATTATTCAAAATCAATTTCAATTTGCAGTACTTTCCAAAGAATGAAAAATATGTCCCTTTGTTTACCGGCGGTGATGATTCAGAGATAGTTGACAGGAGGAATGGGTTGCGCAAACAGATTGAAGATAGGTTGATTGCAGCTGCTGCAAGTGGCAAGGATTTAGAAGGTTCATTAATTGTGAATTTTTATAATACTCATCAATTATGAATTTAGAATGTCGGTGCTCTTCAAGAGCTTATTTTTGCTGTGTGAGACCTTGTTGATACGAGTTGTCAATAAAATAAGGAAAACTAGGTTGAAGCTCTGCTGTATACTTTTAAATATGCCTTTTATTTATGCCAAATCTGTGTTCGATCAAATATCAACAAGATTTCGTGCTGCTGTAGCAGAGACTGGCAGTGAGGATGACGGTCTGTTGGATCTGAGTGATGATGATTTTTTCCTTGCTGGGAGTTCTAGTGATGAAGCAGATGCAGATGATGAATGGACAGACAAAAGTGCAAGGTCAGTCGAGGGAAGATGTTTTACTACTTTTGCAATCATATCAACGAGAATTTCATATATACACTGTGTGCATTAAGGGGAATCAGAATGTTAAAAGGAGAGTAGTAGCATCAACATTTGTTGTTTGTGATGTTCGTCTTGGTAATGGTGAACAGGAAACCAGGTTTTCTGCTGTGAAAACTCCGGCATTTGTCCAGCATTGTGCCCGGGAATTTGGAACTAACGATTAAGATGCTGCTAGCATGTTTTATCTTGATGAAATCTACCAGTATTAAATTTTTTTTGTTGGTTGCAGAGAGCAGGCTTCTAGTGCTTCTGGGAAAGGTGTGTCTGGCATGTCCAGTGATGAAAAAAACCAGGTCTGTAGTAAGAGTAGCAGTTTTGTCTGTTTTAATTTGCAATACCATGAAATAGATAGTTACAGAATATTTTCAAATTTTGAATATCTCTGCCACTTTTTTATAGAGGCAGATTTCTGCTAGAGCTTTGATGCCTCCTCCTCGCCCTTCAAATATGAAATTGTCAAGGTTTGGGTCATCTTCTGGCCAACATTCATCCATACAAAGATCTGATATTTCCACATCGAGCAACACGTCAAATAGCAAAAGCAGCTCAGACTTCAAAGTAAGGGGACCCTCGAGATCAGGAACAGGCCATGGAAGTAGTTTAAGCTCCAACTCTGATGCTCACAAGCCTCGCAGGAAGAGAAGACCTAAGAAGAAAAAGAAGCAGGTTTATTACCTTTGCTCTTGAGTTTTATTAACCTTGGTCATTTATAGAAAATTAGCCTCCTATTCTATTGCTGATAGGTAGGTTTTGAGGCATCTTTACACACGCACTTTAGTCTGTTCATGCTTATTTAGTTTCTTCCTTGCACATATTGAGCACTAAGTCGGTTCATAGTGGTCAATTATGGTGCTATCACACTGCCACTGCGAGTTGCACAGATCCCTCTCCCCAAATTCTGTTATGATGGAGTAGGCATGAATTACAGGAAATTGCAGTATTGCATCAATTTGGGGCGTAAAATTCTCACTTTGTTGATCTATCTGCTATATGTTCCTTGACCAAAAACAATATCTCCGCCTCAGTTTTGAACTTCCAGCAGAAAACCCCTCCTAATTCTACCTGCAGGGTGGTCTTCTGGCTGTGTGAGCTTCTAATGTGCGCCAGTGGTTTTGTGGTCGACTCCACTTATCCAATCATCTGCTTGGCATCCTCTTTTGGCCTCGGATGACATTTTTCTTTGGCCTCTAATTATCTGGCTGTATGAGCATTTTTTGTTCAGATAATTTTCAGAGTATCTGCAGGCTGCAACCCTCGGATTTTCACCCTCTCTTTATTCACACACTATCAGACTAGTTTGTTTCTGACCATAGTTGTTCTCTGCTCCCTTATCGGCTGTAGGTCTAATTCATAGGAATTTCAGTTTTTGTGTTGTGAATGCCACAGCTCAATAATTTTGAGCCCATGATTTTATTCTTTTTCCCCTCATTAGTTTCTACCTCTATTCCTTCCCTCTCTTTTTTTATGCTCCTTGACTTCTGTTGTTGTTAACTACTTAGTCTTGTTCTAGATTGATGGTGGTTGTTTGTATAAATCATTACATTTTTACAATAAATGAGAATATGCTTTTAATTGTGATAGTTTTCATTTTTTGAACATTTCTAGATTAATGCTTTTAGAATAACATTTTTGACCATTCTGTTTCTATCAAATAAGTATAGGATAATACAATTATGCATCTTAATGTCATTGTGTACGAATGATGTCTTGTGCAAGTAGTTTCTTGATCATCAATTAATTTTGCAATATTTACTTTGTTTTGTCTTCCTTTCTCTCTAATACTTATAAGTAGTGTTTTTTGTTTTTTTCAGCTGTAGATGAGGTGAGCATCACCATAGGCAATTGGATTTGTCATCACATTAATTCGTTCTTATCTGGTGGTGAGATCACACTGGTCAATATAATGATCATATATGTATTGACTTGTTAGGTTAGATGAAGAATTGTTATTGTAGATTGTCTTATGATATGAGCTCTTCATATTTAACCATGGCTTACTGTAAATTAAATTGAACTACTCATTTATCTGTGGGATAATATTTTACCTTTTCTGGCAAAGATGGCGCAAAAACATAATTGATTCAAGGATAATGATAGTTTTAGGTTTAAAATATAATTTGTTTTTATTTGTTATGTTGCAATGTAAATACTGACTAAAAATAATATTTTTTAATATAGTTTTATGGATTGAGTGAAATTTGGATTGGAATAATCGACATAAGTATGCCAACAGTCATGGTTTTAGGTAAAACTGTTTTATGGAAATTTAAATTCCTTTTCAGATAACAAAGCGGGTTAATTTGAAAATTGGTTCAGGTTCCTGATCTGTTAAAATTGGGTTGGGTTGGTAAAAAAAAAAAATATGAGCTGAAAATTGAATTTGTCCAATTATATGTTAATGTGTAATTGATTAGCATATTTATAAGTCACATGAAGCTTAAATTGATTAGCATGAAGCTTGAATTGGTCCCTTTTATAGTCTTGTGACGATCATATTTTCGTGATAATGACATTCTTCCGATGTTCACACTCACTGCTTTCAAACTATCTAAAAGAACAGAAACATGTAAACCTATTTAATGTGTAAAGAGGCTTATCCTATTCCACACGTGGGCCGATGGGTTAGTGAACTGCAAGGTTAGTGAACCACATATGGGCCGAGTTAAAAAATATTGGGTGTTTCAACCTGCACCTCCAAAGCTTCATCTGCACCTCTAACTTTTTCAAAACTTTATTTAGTCAGGTTAATGGGTTAATGGGTTTCCTGTCTCTTCTTTATTTAGTCAGGTTAATGGGTTTCCGTTATCACCTTTACTCTTTTACATACTAATATGTTATTAATTGATAAGTTACCCATCATTAACATAATATATTGATTTTAACATTACATCAAATATAACATGTATTTTTCTAACATACATGTATTTTAAGTACATAATTAATTATAATTATTTTTAAATAAGTTTAATCTATACTTATATATGAACGATATTTTCTTTATTCACCTTTATTTTTCAGTTTCATTCTTTAGATAAAATTTTTTTAAAATTAAAATAGTTATTTTATCAATTTTATTCTTTAAGTGATAACCTTTTCTTTCATTTGACTGGTTTTTTAAATTTAATCATTTTTTTATTATGAAATTTAATTTTTACAGGAAAATTATAAAAATTATTTAATTTAATTTTATAATTATTATAATAATAACAATAATAATAATGTTATTATTATAAAAAACATTTTACTAGTATCTATATAATTAATAAATAGGGAATGAATTTCTTAACATTATATATATATATATATATATATATATATATATATATATATATATATATATAAATCAAATGTTTCTTTATATCTATTCATCAACTTTTAGTTTTTATCTAAAAGAGTTACCTATGAAAATTGAAAGTGTTTTTTTTATCATGTTTATGGTAATTAATTAATAATACAAATTTAATTATGTGTGTGTATATATATATATAAATCAAATGTTTCTTTATATCTATTCATCAACTTTTAGTTTTTATCTAAAAGAGTTACCTAGGAAAATTGAAAGTGTTTTTTTATCATGATTATTGTAATTAATTAATAATACAAATTTAATTATGTACTTATTTCTAATTAATTTTATAATAAAATAAGGTGCATTCTATAATTTATATCCTGCATTAAAAGGATGTGAATTTGACCTGATTCAATGACAAATTTTGATGTTAACAAAAGAGGTATGTATTGATCTGTAATTGATTACGGAAGGAGGCTTATATTTAGCAAAAAAGAGTATGAAATTGAGTAGAAAAGGGAAGGGAGAAAGAGAAGGTGAACAATAGTTAGTACTAAACTAGTTAGGAAGAGAAGAATGAAGTTGGTAGATGTATTTGATGATAGAATTGAATTGATTGAAGTGCTGTTAGCTTAGCTTAGCATAACATAGTTTAGGAGGGAGGGGAAATGGGAGGGACTCAGATCCGTTCAGTGTTGCTATGGGTATTATTATCCTTAGCAGTCTATGCCTATCTCGCCGATGGCGTTTTTCCGGAAGAGGCGAAACAACTGCGAGATGAGGCTCGTGAAATGTTTTATCACGCTTTTAATGGCTACATGGACCACGCTTTTCCCCTCGACGAATTGAGGCCCCTTTCATGCGCAGGAGAGGATACCCTCGGTGGCTATGCCTTAACATTGGTTCCTATTCCCATTCAAATGCTAATCAAGTTCCTTATCCTCTTCCTTATTCTTCATTTTTCCGATTCTAATTCTAATGCATTCATCAGATTGATTCCTTAGACACTTTGGCTTTACTTGGTGACCGCCAACGCTTCGCCACCTCCGTTGAATGGCTTGGTAAAAATCTTCGCTTTGATATAGTGAGTATTCACCCCATCCAATCAAATGCCAGCTTTGTTTTTTTAGGCAAATGCTAACAGTTGCCATTCCACTTAGCGAGAAAGTTTTCATATAATGTTTTTATTTGCTTATGATTTAATTTTGGTTGGGCTGCAGAATAAAACTGTTTCTGTGTTTGAGACCACTATCAGGGTTCTGGGAGGATTACTTTCGGCTCATCTTATTGCCTCTGATTATGCTACGGTTAGTGTGTCAATTTTTGTACAATACACATGATTGCATTTACAATTCATGCTTATCTTAAATTTTGTAAAATTTTAAAAGTTATTGGTATGGACACCTTAGGTTGATGTTGTTCTCAGTTGGATGTTGTTGATAGGAACCTTCTATAGAAGGATCAGATGAGGTTATGCTTTGCTTTCTCACCTCTGATTTGAAGTTGGATGTCAACTCTGTCATAAATATTTACTTTGCTCTTCTGTTATTGTCAACTGCTTTCAGGATATTTATTTTGATAAAGATTTTTTTATTAGATTGGTCTGGTAATTTTAACCCTGGATTATTAGATTCTTTCTGCTTTCTTCATGTGAAAGTAATTAGTTTGTCACCTATTAAATATTCATGGATTTTATCATAGAATTTGGAAGCTTGAGGTAAAAGAAGTGTTAATGATAAGTGAGAGTGTCTGGGATTAGTGTTGGAGTCATAGGTGGTCTGTATATGTTTGGAGAAGAACTGAAGATGCTCTAATAAAAAGAGTAGATCAGATGGAAGGTATACATGTACGGTTAACATCGAGAGGTTTTAGAGGTCATTGATTTGTTTATAGATATGATTCACGATTGAAAATGTATTTATAGATTTCTATGTAGCTTACCCCACTTGATGGGAATAGGCTTGATTGTTGTTGCTGTAATATTATCCATTCCCTGTATGCTCATTTCGCATCTCATGTCATGACCCATTTTTCCTACTAATTCATATTATAATATATTTGTACATAGTACTCTATAGTCTTCAACTATTATGTTCACATATGTTGTCTTCAGGGCATGAGAGTTCCATCATATGATAATCAGTTACTAAACTTAGCTGAAGATCTTGCCAGGAGATTGTTGCCTGCATTTGATACTCCTACAGGTATTACTCAATCATAGATAATTATGCTTGTCTTTTAGTAACTTTTCTCTCATAATCATCTTTCTCAATACAGAAAAGAATTGTATAACATGTTTTTAGAATTATAGATATATTATCTTTTAAGATCTCACTTTTGATGGAATTTTATACCACCATACCAGTGTTAACAATTGTTAAATATAGTGAAAATTATATATTGGAATTAATCCCTTGTGTTAAATACACACATAGGGTTCTCTATTTATAATAGAAGAAATATGGGCTAAGCCCAAATACAAATGAATATGTAAGAATAAAATAAAATAAAATAAGAACAATGTTTCCCTAATAAACATATAGGGACTATATTTCCCTAATTAACATAAACACAATATAAACTAAATATAATATCTCTAACACTCCCCCTCAAGCTGGAGCATACAGATTGTATGGACCAAGCTTGGAATAAATAAACTCAATTTGAAATATATGATTTGTCTTCACGAGTGTGTGGCAAACAAATGCGCAATCACATGTCAACGAACAACTAACAACAATTTATGGACAGTAGTGGACAACTGCAAAACTTCAAATAGCCCATGAAACTTCAAGTGGGATGATTTTAACAAAGGAGAACAATGACAAACTCCAGGGACTAGATTGCCATCAAGTAAGGATGGGGCTTGCATCAAAACTACAGGGACTGCCATCACTGACTGGTGGGGCCTGTAGTGGCTAAAAGCGACAAAACTACAGGGACTGCCATCACTGACTGATGGGGCCTGTAGTGGCTAGAAGCGATAAAACTGCAAGGACTGCCATCATTGACTAGTGGAGTCTGAAAGCCTAAAACCTGGCTGGAAACATACTCCCCCTCACGACAAACGGCGGAAATGACGGCGCATCGATGACCGATCGTGAAAGTGGAAGATCATAATGAGCTCTTGTTCATCAAAGCACCCAAAAAACAAATCTGACAGATTTGACAAAGGGTTGGTGAAATTGTTTCAACCCATAATTTTAGTGTTGAAATTTCTTGGCGTTAACCATTGACTGTCCTTGAAGACCTTTCAGAATAGAGAAGAAGATAGCGGGAGCAGTAGAGGTAGGACTAGGTGTTGGTGCATCAGTGGCACAAGTGGCGGAGACGGTGGCCGGAGACTGTTTAGTTTATATTGTGTTTTTAATATAACTTTAACAAACTAAAAGATTGAACATTCACAAAAACTTTGCTATCCTTCTTTGAGAAGAGAGGTATCACTCAGAAAATTGAAGGTTGAGCCCTCAGCTTATCCAAATCAACTCTTCTAACTGTGATGAGATCCTTATCTATAAAGAATTTGACTTAGGATAAAAAGGGACAAGTTTTTGCTTGCATAACTTCTTGCCATACATGAAATCAAGATTTTTTCACCATCTGCAGTCACAGTATAAATGAAGGGCAGTGAAGAGGCAGCCTAAATCACAATCCAAGTTATTTACTGACCATGTTGCAAAATTGCCCTCTTTAGCTTAGTTTGTTAGAGAATGTTGTTTTAGATCCCTACCCTTGTGCTTGGAAGAGGAAAGGAATCAGGAAGGAAATATATATTTTTTTTTAAATTTAAAAACTTGTGTTCTTTGGTTGAAGGGACAGAAAAGAGAGAAACAGACTTAAAGGAATAAATTTCATTTTTTTTCCCTCCTTACTTTCTGTCATTCAAATTTCAAAATTTTACCCTCTCCCTTATTTTCGTTCGTCATCTGCACAAAGGGTAATAACAGTTCACCTTATGTTGACTTTCATGTGCCATGTTTTTGTGCAGGAATTCCATTTGGATCTGTAAATTTGTTACATGGAGTTGATAAACATGAAAGTAAGGTAAAAAAACCTTCTCCTATGCTTCCCATATTATTTTAGAATATGTGGGTCTTGAACCTGGTCACTGATCCACTATAGTAGCTGATAATTTCAAATGATATATGTGAAGCAAAATGCGCAAAAAGTTAGCAAAGAGGTGGTTTGGAAACTGTGTTGCTCCACTATTTTCTTTTTGAAAAACATAATATTTCTTGAGATCAATTCTCTCATCTTGTTTTCTTTATCCTATATGTCTTCAACCTATTTGAGTTTGTATTGTGTTAAAATTAGTACTTCTGTGCTTTAGATAACTTCAACAGCAGGTGGTGGGACCTTGACTCTTGAATTTGGTGTTCTAAGTCGTCTAACAAATGACCCTAGTAAGTTTACCATTTTCCTTTTGGTCTATTCTAAGCATACATGATCCAAGGAATGTGAGTTATTGTCATTGAGAAGATATACGAACTAAAGTTCTAAATAAACAAGAACTGAAGGACCAACCAAGTGCAATCTGGTATCCACTGTGAAAATAACTCTAGAAGTTATCAAAGATATTCACAAGTAAAAATATGATGAAAGTAGTTTGGTCAACAAATGACAGGATTGTATTGATGGCTTTCGTTTAATTTTCCAATCTTATGATTGTTTCTTCAGAGTTGTTGTATGTTTGCACTTGCATTTTCCTTTTTCTATAAAAGAAAATAGCGAGGGAGAATGGAACAAACAACTATATTTTGATAGCACAAAAAGTTATTTGTACTCTCTCTCTTCTGATAGCAAAAAAGTTATTTGTACTCTCTCTCTTCTGATAGCAAAAATGTTTTTCCTACTCCTGTCTCTTTTGATAGCAAGACAATTATGTTCAAGCCATTTTGCTCGATCCCCTTCTAACTCATCCATGGAGCAAGCAATTGTGGTCTAGAAGTTGTATTTCATCTCTTCTATTTTGGGTGCTGAGTAGTGGATAGTATAGTTAGTCATTCATACGCTAGATCATGTGGGAAATAGTAACATGATTAACGGGGTAGATGAGCGATTTTGATTTGACAAACCTTGCTTTTGTAATAAAGAGGGTGGGAAGGCAAACATTTAGAGTCTAGGATACCAGGGAGAGAAAGTGGAGAAGGCAGACATTCGGTTTTGTTGTTTTGGGTGGCTGCTGTCAAGGGCAGAGAAGGCATCCATCTCTTGACATTTTCTTTCCTATTGCTGCATTTTACTTCTGCATTTTCTAATTATGGTTTTACTATATACTTTGAATTTTAGCCTTGTATTTTTAACTCTATAGTCAATTTTTCTAGTCTTCACTTCCTTGGGGAAGGGTGTATTGCCAACATGATTAATCATTTCTATTTGTTTCTTTGACATGCAGTTTTTGAACAAGTCACCAAAAATGCAGTGCATGGACTTTGGGCACGGCGTTCAAAGCTTAATCTGGTTGGTGCTCATATTAATGTTTTTACAGGTGAATGGACACAAAAGGTACAAAGAATATGTTATTTGTTGAAATATTCATATAGATATACATACTCACGTATTTGTGTGTGTAATAATGACATTGTCTTATTTGTTTTGTGGCATTATTTCCTTTTTCATAGAGCAATTTCTTTAAAAATGATAGAGCCATGAAATACACAGAATTGGATGCTCTACTTTCTGTACCAATTGTAGTGCCTCTTGTTTATGTTTTATATAAATGTGCACTACCTTGTAAAGCTTTTATACATGGTCTGTTCCTCTGATCTAAATAAATAAAGGAAACCCTAAGTTCAAACTAAAGCTATGTTAGTGAATTCTGTATAATCTTCTCTCTCTCTCTCTCTATTTGTCATCCTGGTTTCAACTCTCAAGGCATGGGTTGTCAACTTTGAATTAAACCCTATTTCTTCAGCCTTCTACTAAAATATATTGTAAATCAATTATTTCCTGGGCTGTGCATGAGCTTCCCTTGCATTTGTGAGTTGAGGTTTGACTCATGTAGAAATGTGGTGCAACTTGACTAGGTGACTTGTTGAGCATTGCCATGTGTGATGAAGTCCACTTAAGTTTGGTTTTAGCTGATTTTGTGTTGCTGAACCCATGACTTAATTGATTTTGATATTTTCCCTTTCCAAATTTTTTCCACTGTTTAGAGGAGTGTTGCCGTTCTGGATAGTTTAATTTTTCTTGATTTAGTGGTGTGAGACTGAAATAATTGAGACATGTAAGTGAGAGGATACTCAACAATATATGTTTAGCATACTAGCACTGATGATTAACATCATCTTGCCACCAATCAATGTGAATCATCAGTGGTAGTATGTTAGACATATATTGTTGGATATCCTCCTACGTAGATGTCTCAATTGTTCACAGATACTGTCACTGAGCATTGTAATAATACAGTTACAGAGTTGTGGTTGGCTTTGTAGTTTGGTATCGTACAAACATGATTTAGAGAAAACATCAGTATGCTGCTACTTATATTTGACATGACAAAGAAATAAGTCTTTGTCTTGTTGTTTATGTACAAATCTCAACCAGTCTTAATATGCCTTGTGGAGAGTTTTGATTGTCACACCACAACCATTCTCTATATTCTAACCAAGTTGACAAAATCATATCAACTCCCTGTAGTGTGAGCAATAACTATGTCTTAGACTCTGCACTCAATATAGCCATCGCACCTTGCTTCCTAATCCTTCATGAAACCAAGGTACCCCCATCAAGGGCACAATAACTTGAAGAAGGCCTCCTTCTAGGTGACGTTGCAACAAACTGTAACATCGTTCACCAAGTTCATACATCCTGGGTTTTATTTTAATTCGGGTATCCTTTTTTGATGAGCCAAAACCCGAGTAGGGTTCCAACATCAGGGGAGTGTTCAGAATATAATGTAATAACAAGGGAACTATTTTCATGGTTTGATGATTAGTTTCTGCTAGTATAGGAGTCATTGCACTTTGAGTATAGTAATGGTTTAGCTTTGGCTTGTGTATTATATTATTTAGAGCAATTGATGAGTGAACTTTCTCCTGCTATCTGGAACCAGAGGGTCCTTGGTGTGAGAAAATAATGATAAAGGAGAATGACAAATGCTCTGAACAGTGTTTGTCTTTTAGAATTTTGTGGATAAGTTAGGATCCTATAGATATTCATTCTATGACTTTTCAGTTTCTCTCTTCTCGGTCATGTTATTATTTGTTAGAGGCAAACTGCCTCAAAATATTCTAGAGATATGGCTGAAGTTCTTCTTTAATACAGGAGATTGATGATAAAATGAAGATGACAAATCTCAACAATAGGGGATAAATAGGAAAAAATAGCTGACCATATTTCTCTAAAAAAGTAGAAGAAATTGCAGTAAAAGATAATAAGGTTATAAAATGTGCATAATGATTGTAGGGTTCAGGTTGAGCTTGTTGCTATTGATGATGGTTGACTTTTCCTCAGGTTCTCAAGTCTTGCTATTGTTTTTACTCATTTCTTTGGCAAGTAAATTACTTAATTTGCAGGGTCTGTGATGCCTCTCAACTAGATATTGCCTTAGTCTTTTATTGTAGCATTTGATTTGTGTATGTTAAATGATTATTTATTGTTTCCTATCTTTAATTTGTATAGTTGTCATGTGAAGAAGCTAAAAATATGCAAAATATGAAGTTAATGTTCTTTTACAGTTTACGGATTTTGCATTGGTGTTTCATTGTCCCACTGACCTTTCTTTGCCTGAATATGCCTAACTTTTCAACAATGACGCATATTCTTCTTCCAATTTATGTGTACCTATCAACAGCTACTGCATCTATCTATCTCTTTTTGCAGGATGCTGGGATAGGAACTAGTATTGACTCCTTTTATGAGTATCTGTTGAAGGTTAGTATCAGAAATTTAGTAAGGAGGAGCCTCTAGAGCAATTTGTACTGGAAAGTTAATTCCTAAGTTCGTATGATTATGCAAAATAACAAGAGTCGATTTAATTTTCTTAGAATTTGGGCTTAGGACCTAATTCTATAGTACAAAACCTGTTTGAGATAAAAACAATAAATTTTATAAGCTTTATTTAAGTTGTATCTTTATTCAATGAGACTAAATCACTAATCTTGAGGCTACAACTAACGAAGCCTTAGAAGGAGGAGCCTCTAGAGCAATTTGTTCTGGAAAGTTAATTCCTAAGTTCGTATGATTATGCAAAATAACAAGAGTTGATTTAATTTTCTTAGAATTTGGGCTTAGGACCTAATTCTATTGTACAAAACCTGTTTGAGATAAAAACAATAAATTTTATAAGCTTCATTTAAGATGTATCTTTATTCAATGAGACTAAATCACTAATCTTGAGGCTACAACTAACGAAGCCTTAGGATGATTGCCCTTAAGGCCACTTTTCAACACTCATCCTCAGATCTATGACTATTGCCTAAAGTGTAGCCAATCCAGGTGGTACAATAATAGACTTAGAATAAACATTGATGTCATCATAGAATTAAGGCTTAGGACTTTGTTCAACTTTAGAGGAATCATTGTTAGGTGACATTCCAAACGTGATGAGTTCTATTTCAATCATTTCTCTAGTTGATACGAGACTAAATTACCACCCTTTAAGTTGCAATTGAGGAAACTTTCAAAGAGGCTGCGACTGAGGCAGGGTAGGAGTGACTGCAGTTAAGACAACTTTTCAACAAATGTGATAAACTAAAACCTACATGAGATATTTCATGATTTTTTCTATACATATGATACTTAGATTGCATGTTTTTGTGTAAAAACACTTGCTTTTTTTTTTTCTCTCTTTCTGCTTTACTATCTAATTTCATATTATTCCCACCTGTAAACGTTTTCTCTTTTGCTTCCTTGCATTATATCTGATTTAGGAAAAAACTTACACTTTTTTACCTATGAATTAGTTTGTCTTTTATCAAAAAATATTTAAAAAATAGATTTATTCCTGTGTCTACCATAAACTACCGTAAACAAACAAGTAAAATTTCTCAGCATGATATTCTTCCTATTACTATTCTTCCACTTGTTTGAATTCATTGGAAGGATTTCCCCAGAATTATTTTTATGCACTACGGACTTCTTTAGCAAAAAGACATTATAGAAGAGAGAGAATTGAGGACTGTAATGTTTACATCTTCTAAAATTAGTCCCCTTGTTTGTGGCAACTTATTTTCACTTTCAGCTCTATTTTTTTACTGACATGGTGTATGTTGATTCATTGATTCTACAACATATAAAGGTGCTTAATTAAAGACCCTTTTGAGGAAAATTGGACGATGAATTATTGGTTAAAATTTAAAATGTTTTCAACTAGGACTTTTAGTGGCAATTGGTCGACCAATATTTTAATGTTATTAACCAGGTGGATTAATTTTGTTTGGAATTCCTTTTCTTATTTTTTTTTTTGTCACTTTCCCCTTTTGGGGCATTACTTTGTTAGTTGACATATCTGATTTCTTTTTCCATGCAAATGACCTTCAGGCATATTTATTATTTGGAGACGAAGAGTACTTGTATATATTCCAAGAAGCTTATGCTGCTGCTATGCATTATCTTTACCATGATCCTTGGTAAAAGCTTTTGGCTATGTGTGCCACCCTGTAAATATACTTGACTACTATTTTTCTTTGAAATGCATCAGTATGGATATTTTTAAAAGTATTTCTTTTAAGTTTGAAACTCTGATTTTTGTTTATGCTCCAAGGTACGTAGAAGTGAATATGGATTCTGCTGCTATTGTCTGGCCATTATTTAATAGTCTGCAGGCATTTTGGCCTGGTCTTCAGGTTTCATTTTGCTTGTTTTTTTATATATAATAGTGTTTTTACTCTGGATATAATAATATCATGGAGGTGCTAATTGAAAATGTGTATTTTTGCAAGGTTTTAGCTGGAGATATCAATCCTGCAATTCGCACCCATGCTGCCTTCTTGAGTGTCTGGAGAAGATACGGTTTTACCCCTGAGGGCTTTAATCTTGCAAGTCTCAGTGTTCAGGTATAATTATTCCTAACGCCTGGAGGCCATGTAACTGTAAAAATGATGCTTAATTATAGCATCGGCCTTCTTTCTATCAGTTGCATGATTAGGGTAGAGTAATTGATGATTTGTTTTACCCAAATTTTGTTCTCTTAAATGAACATATATTTCAAAATCTCTGTTCGTGTTAATAAATCTCATTAGAGAGAAAATAGGAAAAAGACTATAGGGATATCCTTCAAATAGAAATGTCAAAGATGGAAGGGGAACTTCAAAAATCAGAACACGACAATGCTGTCCATTGTATGTAAGAAATAAGATGCTCTTGGAAAAGCAAGAGCAGGGCTCTGAAGAGAAGCAATGAAATATAAACTCGATCCACCAGTGTAAAGCCAATTCTTAGACGGTGTTAAGATGTCCCACATGGCTAAGAATATGGTTGAAATACTTCTTATAAGACTTGGATAATTTTCCTCCCTTCAGCTAGCTTTTGGGGTCCACTTGATTTTTGGTTAGGTATATGAGCGTGTCGGATTTTGATGTATTAGCTTTCAAAGTTGAGTTAGACCCACTTTATTTCTAATATGGATGGTTAACGCTGAAAATTTCTTATGTTTCTGACAGTACAAGAGTCTATCTGGTTTTAATGTTGGGACATTTGAAGATGTCCTGTGTTACACACTTCGTGCTCTAGTTGGTCTAGTCCTAGGTGTAAGGTGTGTGCTTTAAGATGTCTTACACGGGCTAGGAATATAGACAACACTTTTTACAAGACATTGGCAATTGTCCACCTTTGAGCTAGTAGGAGTTGAGTTAGGCTAAAATTCATATTTATACTGCAACTTGTAAAACATTTGAATGAATCATAAAGAACTTATTTGTAATAAGACACACCCTGTGATTGTCAGGAGTCATAACATAAATGTTCCATGGGAATATAAATATTTGCTATGTTCTTTTTTAGGTAACCATTTGGTTGATTATCTCTAATATGAACTGTTATGTATTTTTCTCACATTATATCAGCATGGGCAAAAAAGTTACCCACTGCGGCCAGAGCTAATTGAGAGCACCTATTGGCTGTACAAAGCTACCCGGGATCCTAGGTTTGCTTATGTATTCCTTTAAATTGTGTAATGATTGTAAAATTTGGCTCCTTATGTCTGGTTACTTAATATTATTTAATACAGCTATATATAGCCCTGTTTTCTGTCTCTAAAAATCCTCTCCTTTGTTACCTACTTGTAATATTTTTTCCTCCCTTTTCTCTGAAGACGTAAGTTTTATTTATCAACTTCGTTCACAATTTAATACAGTACTTGATTCTGTTCTTGGTGTTTCTCTGTAGATATCTTGATGCTGGGAGGGACATGATTGCTAGTTTGCAATATGGAACACGATGCCCTTGTGGATACTGTCACATTTCAGATGTTGAGCATCACAAACAAGAAGATCACATGGAGAGCTTCTTCTTAGCTGAGACAGTAAGAATAAATTCATGACATAATTTGAGAACACCTAAACCTTAACAAAAGAACATAATCTCTTCAATTGTATTTTATCGAAGTCTGTTTTGGTGCAACTATGTATAGAATATTTCCTTATTATTAGGATTATTTTTTCTTAAATTCCCTTATAATGTATTTGTTTGAAGCCCAAAATCTATTGTTCTGTATTTTCTTCATTTTTTTTTTTCTATATATATGTTGTATTGTACATACTGTTGTAAATAATCAGAAAGTTTTCTTTCTAGGTAAGATCATTGGTCAAGATAGGTAGATTGGTTTTTATTTAGGGCTCCAAATAAATAATAAGATCGACAATTGTGTGGGATATATAATTTTAGATGAGGCTCTGATAATGTCAAGGACCAAGTTTCTTGGAAGCTTAAGTTGTCAAGTGAAAGTCTGGGAATGATATCAATTTTACTTTGTTAAGTTTATACTTTTCTTTTATAAACTATGCCTCTTACAACCATTAACATTTGTCTTCTTGCCTTCAATATATTTTATCTGCAGCCCCCATCCTCTTCCCCAATCTATAATTTATTTCAAAGAAAAATGTCGCTAACTAACCTTATGCTACAATTAGGTCAAGTATCTATGGCTGCTGTTTGATTTGGCTGTGGGTCCTGACAACCTTGTGGAAAATGGGCCATACAAGTGAGTGTGAGCTTATGCATTTACAATTTAGTGGCTGAACTTTTTCTACAATAAAATTAAGGTACTTGTTTTTTCTGAGACAGGTACGTATTCAGCACTGAAGGTCATTTACTGCCTGCTACTCCTCAAATCTCCCTAGCGAGGGAACATTGTTTATACTATGGGGCTTATTGTAGAAGTGGTGATTTGAGACAAAATTACTTTGTGCCAGAGTCTGAGAAAGATAAGAAAGAATCCAATGATACTAAATTTTATGATAGTTGGACTAAAGATACATATTCTTCAGATTACACCACTTTCGAGCCAAGTGCCGTTTCAGGTTCGATTAAGGTACTTGGTTGTCTTTACTTCCATCACTCTTGGGCTTCTTTCTCTCCTTTTACCGTATGCATATTACTTGTGCCAAATATTACACTTACATCTACTTCCGTCCTCATTCATGTTGCTATAGGGCTGCAATGGAAAATTTTCTTGATACTTGTTTCATTTAAAACAAAAGTTTAGAATTCAAGTTATTTTGTTAGGATTTGAGGTTCACTGCATATTTTCTATTTCTTATTCCGCATCTTAGAAGAAAAAAGGAGATGTAGTATTCCAGAGTCTGTTATCCATTCTCTCCTCAACGTTCAAAATTAAATTAAAACTGTGAAACATCACTATGGCCACTAGTGCTATGTTTGACAACTCTGGATTACATTGGGCTGTGAATGTTCTACAACTTGTAGATTGTATTTAGGTGCTCACAGCAGCGAATCAAATAAAACAAGTAGTTTATTTTGTATGACGTTATGACCTTATCAGACTTCTTAGGTTACTGTATTGCCGTCCCATTCATTTTGATCTATCGCCATAATGCCATATACTCCAAATGGAATGAAATGAGAAATTCAGTATTGGTCTGACATTTTTATTACTTTGTTTGTCAATGCCCCAGTGCCAGCCATATCGTGTATAATTTCTCTCTATCATGTTTGAACCCACAAGTAAATGCCACTGGATAATGAAATAATGGATACAATCAATAATAAGTAGCAAATGGTTCTCGTGTATCTGTGTTCACTTGTATTCTGGGAATTTTTTTATTTTGCTTTGCAATTCAATGTGGAATAGTTCTTTCATGTTGAGTATTTTTGTTATTTCTGCAGGGTTTCTGCCCAGGATTAAATCATGGACAGAAGTTTGGTTTATTATATGCACATTTAACTGATGAACGTCATGACTATGAAACCAACGAAGTTCAACAGAAAGAATCAACTACCGTGCAAAGCCATTCAGTATTGGTTCTTCGTAGCCAGAGTTCTGACCATTTGGTACCAGAATATGGCAGTGACCGTAATGATAGTCAGACACATGAATCAGACGGTACCACTTAAAGTGAGGGGGACTTCTGTTGCTGCTAGAAGTCAAGTTGTTGATCCCAGCAAGGTAGGAATTACAATATCTCAGTTAAGCAAAAGGATTGGTGACGAAGGAAATTATAATTTCAACTTCACAGGGTTTACTTCTCAAACTTGTGCAGGCTCACTCACCTGAAATTTAAATTTGAGTTTTGTTAGTGTCCATAATTGAGAAAGCGTGCATTTGATAACTTTGGAAGCTGTTGTTTGTTACATTGAGCATGGAGCTGAAAGTGGTAAATTATGGATGAACTGACCTGTTAGTTCTCCATTGTTGTGATATTGGAGGCAAAGCCATTACCTTGCCTTTAATCATTGGCCACTTGTAAACGAATGTAATATAATTATTTTTGTTGTATAATTTTTCCTGAGGTACATGTAAACTTATTGTCAGAGGTCTAATCAATGTACATGAGATAGTTATTATCGGATCCCTGAAATTAGATTGCAATTTCAATGGCTGAAAATTACAATCAACCATTATATAAGCATACGCCTATATAGATATAGGGTTTAGGGTTATATATATATATATATATATATATATATAACCCTATATAATACCTATAAATAATAATTTTAAAAGTGCATGGGTATTCACTTTCTCAAAATAGTGTCAAATATAAACTGAAAACTAAGATCACTTGATTCAAATCTAATAATTCTAATTAGAATATAATTATGAGGTTAGAAGTATCTTACTTTACAAATATAGATTGAATAATACACATAAACAAAATGATAATGATCTCTTCATTTACTTGAATATTTTTAAGATTGAGTAGTTAATTTTGTGACGTTTTCTTTCTTCTTTAAGTTTAGTTATTTTCTTTCAAGAGTTGTACGTATCTTCCCATAACATTCTTATTTATAATGCGACTTTAAATTTTAATTATTACATTTATCTTAATCTGAATTGTAGTTTTGCATTTTAGTTTCAATTGGATTAAGATTTCATTGGTTAGTTTATAGAAGATAACGAAAGGGTAAATCCCCAAGGTAACCCTAAAAACACAATTAAGTAAATTACATCTCAAAATGAAGTAGAATGAAAGTTAAAGAAAGAACAAGACACTGAAATGCGTCAATGTGTTTTTTCTATTACAAGTTTGTGAATGGGATCTTTAATAGATCAAGTTTGATTTTAACTCCTATCAAAATTTGGAACTTTTTTTAACTCAATCAAACTTGAACATAGTGGAAGAATTAGACATTTAGCCATATAAATAATATAAAAAAAGTAAATAAATTTGGGTCTCCATTGAATCTTTTTTGGACAAAGTATTATGTTTGATTTTAGATTGTTTTTCTCTACACTTTCTCACATTCCTTCCTGCATTTTCACATTTTTTTTTAAATTTTAAAACTATTTTTTGTATTTTAAAAAATTCTACATTTCTTTTCTTTAACCAATTTCAAAATTTATTAATTTTTTTTTCAACGAATTTCAAAATTTATTAAATTTTTTTTAAATATTTTAACAAATTTTAAAATCTGCTAAAAAAAGTTGCAAGAGGAACCACTCTTAAATTTGGACTTTGACTTTTTTTCTTTAATAACATTTTCAGGCCTTTCTGTTTTATCAGCAGTGCCTATTAAATGAATGAAATAACAATGAACAGTAAAGTTTGTAGATTTGCAGTAAAGGAGGAGGCTATCTTTGGCTACAAGTTGGAAACGTGCTTTTGAGAAATTTCAACACATTCTTAAATTTTAAAAAATAAATAAATAAAAAACCTTTTTCTTTGGGAATATTTTTAACTTCCCAATTAACATATAAAAATTCGCCAATATTTTATTTACTAAAAGAGCGTTTGAGGTAACTTAGAATTCCACAAAATATTCTATGACAGCACATGATGTTGTCTTTACGTCAATGAGTTCTTTGATTGAAAAAGATGAAAAGGTAAAAGGAAAAAAGTCCTTTAACTTCATATCACACGTCTAATTTCCAAACTCACACTACATAAACTACTTCGCTACTAAATAAAATCACTTTTGAATAATTCAATGCATAAGAAGACTTAATAAAATCAATATCAAATATTGAAAACAAAAAGAATAAAAATTTAAAGTATAGTTAATTTGTTTTTTTAACATTTTGCTAGACTTAGTATCTCTGATACAGGTGTGGGCTACCATGGAGCAGTGTCGTCTAGTTATTTTGCAGCACATGCAAGCAATTTATTTTCTGTTTTTATGGTATATATATATAGTCATTTGTCAACATCACTGTCAAAGTCTGCAGATTATTTTTGTGTACTTGTGCCATTTTACATTGTTCCCTTATGCAGATTGCAATAAGACACTTTCTGCTCTACCAATAAAATATTATACATACATTTTTCTTTACTCAACCTTTCCTTAAACTTTGCCGGGAAGAGGGATCTATAACTTAGCCACATTCATTGTATAATTTCCTATTGCTAGACTTAATGCTTTTTTTCTTCGCAAAACAGAAACCGTACCACAGAACTCAACTTATGTCTGCTCAATATTATTTAATAATCCTTATATATATAATCACATCAATTACCAAAAACTTTTCTAAAAAGAAGCAACATGTTCACACTAATATACATATATAACTTAATTTCTATCTTATCAAGTTAGAAAAGCAAACGAACTAAGATACAGTCTAAAAGTGATGCATCTTCTTTGTCATGCCTAGGCTTCTTATTGGAACAATAAAACATAATATTAATTATAATCAAAACATTGTTTACTACGGTTAACAGATTTTCTCATTGATCGAAAGATTTTCTAATTAGAAAATACTTAATTCTTCGTCAGAATGTTAATACTTGACGGCTAAAGTGAAGACATGTACATATATATTCTGCTTATATATTTACAATCTTCCTTTCTGCCAAAAAAAGAAGATGATGAGTAAAATATTTTAATAATTTGAAATTAATATAGTATTTTATGTTCTGAAAAAATACTGATTAAATTTACATTATAGTTTTTTGTAAGTAAGAATGGTGATATTTTAATTAAGATCTCTGCAATGCAATGCATGAACCTATGAATGAAACAGTTTTACATTATAAAATTGCGGCCAGCAGTGATGTTTCATCTCTGTTATCGTTAGAAGCAGACACGCTTTCAAATTCCAATCAACAACTATAACTCATTATTCATATTATATATATATATGCAATCAAATTTTGCTTATTTATTTCTAAAACTAACAACAAAGTTTGGCAGTTTTGCTTTTTGGTCCATCAACTTTATGAGTACTACAGAATATGAATAATTTAGTTGCAAAGACCTGTCTACTGCCATTAATATTCGCCGTGCTTTATTATGTTTTTCTTTTTACCACTAGAAAGATTCCTTGCATGGAAAAAAAATAAAAATATAATTAATGTCTTATATCACTAACGAGTGTATGATGCATTATTATGGAGAAACACAATTTGTTATTAAAGTTTGTGATATCTGCATTAGGTCTTGAAGAGTGATATATAGTGTCTAATTAATGCATTATTATTAATTTGATGAGATTAATTCTTTGAATATCTATAATTTGTAGGGTATTGAGATTCCTTAGACAGAACAATTGGCAGGAAATGTAGTCATTGTCTGTGGGTGGAATTCAAGAGAGGACCCATTTGTACCAAAATTCAAATCATAGAACGACATTTCTATCATGTTTCTTCTTTTCCCATTTTATTCAAAACCACAACTTCCTCAATCTCAAGCTTTAATCTTTGACTCTCATCATAGTTATGTTTATCACAATATTCGGTCAAACACCCAACTTTTCAAACTCTCCTATTATGCAATAATTTACCACTCTTCATCCCATTTTCTTTGATATACTTTTCTGTTTCGTTTTTTTAGTAAATTCTTAATGACTGTGAGAAAATAAAATAAAAAGGCATAAATGAGAGAATATATTATGAAAGATAGAATATGTTTCATGTATGGACTCAAGATCATTAGTTTGGGTTGCTTGTTTTGTGTAGTTCGAAATCCAAATGTTTTTTTAAGTCAAATTGTTAGTCTAAAGTGTTACGAGGATATTTGTAAAAGACATTCTGATATTAAAATTAATTTAATTATTAACCATTAGCAATTAATGTAATAATAAATGTTCTAATCTATCTTTTTACTTTTTAAACCTCAATTTATAGGTTTTGAGATAAACTTTTAATTATAGTTTAAATTAATTATAGATCAATATTAAGATTAATATACTCTTATTCAGAGTTTGTTTGATATTCAATCAAGTATATACTTATGATTTGCTAAAAGATTTGGTGATTGAAGGGTATTAATAAATTATATAATAATTTTATAAAAATAAAATAACAAGTTATTACATATTAATTCGTATATTTGAGTGCACTAACGTCATTATTTGGATACCCTTGTTTCCCGTTGATTTTTGTGTTGATGGGTAAGTTGTATTTTAAGTTGGATCTTATCCTCTTCCTTTTCATGTGCCATGTGATAGTTTCCATCATTCACTATTTTAGTTCCAACCACTTTAACTCTTTCATAGTATTAAAAATAAGATGGGTTCAGGAGCTATTTCTAGAATATGTTTCTCCACAAACATTTCATATTTACAAAATAATATTTGAGCAAATAAATAAATTACGTGAAAAAAAATAATAAAAATTTTATTCTCAAAATAAAACCACTACTAACATCAAAAGGGCCTGAAACTTTTATAATTTTTTATATATAATAATTAATCACATACCTTTTTCAATTATTATTTATTTTTAGATCATATATTCTACTATGTTTGGTTATATTTAGACTATTTTTAGTCAGATTTAAAATAAAATAGAATACCGTAGGTTTAGGTAGATATGGTGTTTTCATTAGGTTAATATATAATAGTTTAAGGCAAGTATAATATAAAAAGTTATCATCTACCAATATGAATATCTTAAAGTTTATGGTGAAAAATAACAAAAATAAATATTGGAATAGTATACAATGATTACAATAAAAATAATAATATGAAAATAAATATTTACATATGTTTTGTAGTTCTTAAATTTATATATAAAATTAAAACTTTTTCTCATCTCAAAAACATAAATACATTTTAATTTCTAAACTTAAAAAATAAATGAATATTATTTTTTAAATTTAAAAATTAAAAACATATTTAATTATATATATATATATATATGATTAAATGTTTTTTATTTCGTTACATATCCCTCTACTTTTAGAGCATCGGATGAAACAATCCTTTTTTATTTATGTTATTTTAACGAGAAAATATATTTGAACATGGATTACGTTCATTTGACATGTTATTTTTAATTTTTCTATTGTAAAAATG
Source organism: Vigna radiata var. radiata (assembly GCF_000741045.1). Classification (NCBI taxonomy): domain Eukaryota; kingdom Viridiplantae; phylum Streptophyta; class Magnoliopsida; order Fabales; family Fabaceae; genus Vigna; species Vigna radiata. Next base: position 34,519,903 of record NC_028358.1, read on the forward strand.
ATGTTGAGTATAATCTCAACCTATCGTTCCTCTGTTATAAAGTATTTAAATAGTGGAATGAATATTTTAATAATATTACTCTTTTAGTTCTATTGCATTTTACTCACTATTATATGTTTCTTTGGTGTTGTTTTTTGTTTTACCCAAACAAAATAATACTTTTATGTTAAAATATGAAATGATTTAAGATGAAACAACGAAAAAAAGGTAAAAAATATTATTTTTGTAATCGGTGTTTTGGAAGGGTGTTAAAAAATTTAGAGAGTTCTGCAGTTTTTTTCCTTCAACAATATGGCACCCGCATAGCCATGGAAAACGATAAATAGAGTTGAATAATTTTATGCAACATTTTGTAAGAAGGAACATAAAAAATGAAATAAAGTATAAGAAAGAGATGATAATAGTATAAAGAATTTAGTTTGTTTTATTTTATTTTATCCTGAAATTAAGGCCTTAACCATTTGATATTGAATCTGTTAAATATGATTGTATCTAAATTAAGGCAGACAACTGTAAAAGAGAGATATTAATAATGAAGCGCTCCATTGAATAACACAGACACATACGAAAACTGTATATTACAGTGTATTGTTGTATGAAGATAAAAGAGAAAAAACATGGAGGAAACAATTAATATTACATATAAACTTTTCTATATTTGTTCTACACAAAGTTTCATTTGCAATCTCAATGAGATTTGTCATTCTGAAACTTGAAAAAGGATCAGTGGAAAGAAGAACACGGAATAGCATAGCATCCCACCATAAAAGTTGCCAAACTTCACTATGTCTTTCATCTCCTCCTTCAGAGTTATGACTCCAGCCAACAAACTGCATAAGCTAGAGTGATTCAAAAGTCAGAACCCTTTAGATCCGAGAACCCAAGCTCAAACCATGGTTTCCCAAACCCCAAAACACTTTTTTTTTTCAGCTCAGACCCTTTCTTTCTCATACACCACAACCCAAACCCCGAGCCTCTGATCCTTTCATGATCCTCAGCCTTTTGCAGGAAGTCACAAACATGCTGCAGAAAAGTACGGTTCTGTCAGATTTAGTTCAACTCATACAAACCTAATGATGAGAGAGATCAGAGATGTAAGACTTACTCCCATGGAACATCTCCAACTAACATCCAGTCACCGTCCTTGTCTTCATAAGTTGGTGCATAGTCAGATCCCTTGTAACCTTCTTTTTCAGAGTACTCACCTGAAAACCCATAACAGAACCCAGGTCATTTTCATAATATCATAACATTTTATTGATCTCATCATCTCAATAAAACTCTTCTTACCTATGGTCAACTTGAACATGTTTTCTAGAGCTTTGAGAAGTTGTGTGTAGCCTCCATATACCTTGAGGTCAATCTTCCTAAGGTAAGGGGCTCCATCCATGCTTACTTTCACATAAATCCCAGCACCCTCATTCTCATGAAGGCTGTTTTTCCTATAGGATCTGATTGGTGGCCACCCCACTATCTTTGCCCTGTCATACATGTCAACACCTTCAATCAAAAAAGGCCTTTGAGTTTTAATTAGTAATAATAATAATAATAATAATGAAACTTACTTGGCTGGAGGGGCTGCCTCAGCTTCCACATTTTTTTGAGCATTAGAAACAGTCTCCTCAGAAGTTTCAGTCAATGGTCTTTTGTTGGTAATTCTAACAGTTTCTTCTGTTCCTGGGAGGCCCAATCTAAGCTCAGTTGCCTTGAGGTTGAGATCGGTCTCATAGGTGACACTGCTTTCCATCTCTTCCTAGTAGAGTCTATTATCCAAAACAGCCTATATGCCAATATTGCCAGAGGTTTCTTATTCAACAACTGAACTGAAAAATACAAGGAAGTGGCTGGTTGGTCTGTTCTTCTCTTTGTACGTAGGTAGCTTGAGAGATGATGATGATGATGATGATAAGACTTGAGATGTGATGCAAGTGTAGGAAGGTATGTTTTATAGGGACATGGGAAGATAAAGAAGTAGTGGTATGGGGAATGATATGAATGAGAATAAAAAGAAAAAAAGAAAAAAAAAAGGAAATAATAAATTATGGAGAAAGACAGGGTAAGGTGTCGGTAGCAGGAGCAGCAAGTTTAAAGCAAGATGTCCCCACAAATGGAGGACAAGGGTGGGACAGGGTGAGTGTCCCATAAGGGAAGAGAGTTTTGGGAGATAAATGAGGAGCGTTGGCTTTAAGGAAAGGCAAAGGGGACATACCCATGTGAACTCATGAGCTTCCATACCCATCTGCCTCTCTCATTTTTTTAATTCTCCATCCTCATTACATCTCAACCTTCTTCTTCTTCCAACTTCTAACATCCATCTAGTAATATCTTTTCACATTATTAATCATTTTATTTTAAATTATAAAAGTTAAATATATTTTAGTTTTATTGCATATGTAAGAAGAATGAGAAGAGATTAACTGCAGGATCGTCAAGATTGAAGCTCAAATACAAGGCAAGTTACATCAACCACTAACTCTTTTGTCTCAATAACTAAGATTTCAGAATAAAGTCAATTCGCTTCTTATTATGTTTAAAATTTTTACAAGAACTTTTATATTTTTTTACTCAGAATCCATTGTCATACATTTTTATTATTAAAAAGTTGCATCTCAGTAGTGTGAAGTTGTAAAAGTATAATTTTTCTTTTGCAACTATCAACTTAAATAACTTGTTAAGAAAGAGATGATAAATATATTTATGCTTTTTATGTTTATGAATAAAATTCACTTATATTAGTAAATAATATGTATTTTAATATTCATTTATAAATAAATTGAGTGTAATATCATATTATTTATACTCATAAACATTAACTATGAGTAAGTTAAATTTGGTTAAAATTAATTTATATTTTTATCAAGTTAAATTAAATTAAAATTAAATTTTAATTTATATTATATTTTATATTATTTTGTAATTTTATTTAGATTTTATTTTAAAAAAATTAAAATATCTTTTTATAAATATTACAGATATTCTCAAATTTTAAAATACTTTGAATATTTTTTTTAACATATATGATATATCCAATAAATCTAACACATAGTAGAACTTTTTGTTGGGAATCATATAGATTATTTATGTTTAACCCGAACAATTATTGTCTCAGAACTTCTCAACTCACAAGACAATCATTTTTCCCTTGGTTTACTTGTGAAAAGCTTCTAAATTTACAAGTGTGACTACAATTCTAGTAGCTATATTAGTAAATAATCAAGTTTCTTCTCATTTTAACTTTTTGTGGTGTTTATCATTAGAGTGAGTAAAGAAGAAATAACTAGATAATCAATTTTTTGAAGTTATAATAGATCACGCATAACCAAAACGCAACTGGTTTGCCTAGTAAATGATGATGTAATTACTAATAATCAATCATTTAATTGATTATTTTTCTCGTGTTGCATCTCATTTACTATAAACATGTGGTAATGTTGTGTTTTATTAATTTTATGTCGTGCCACGTAATATATGTTGTGATAATTGAATAAATGATTCAACCATCTTATTTTTTTCTTTTTTATTTTAAATCAATCACAATCACTTATAAACATTCAAACTTTTTTACTCTCTTATAATTGAAATAATTTCATTTGTCACTCTTTTTTTTTTCTGTTTTTGTTTTTTTTTTCACTCAAATTCAAACTAAAACATATTAGTGAACCTATCCTCTATTTTCTAAACCAAATATAAAAAAAAAATATTTTTAAACGTAAATCCAAACCAAGTTCAATTTTGTAAATTCTATTGATGCTATTATTTTAAAAGACTTTTATATTTAAATATAATAATATTTTGAATAATAATTTGAGAAAAAGTAGTTTTTTATTATAAAATGAAAGATATATTAAATGAAGTTTAAATAGTGATTTTAATGGTGAAAAAATAATTAATGTCTGTGTATTGAAAGACATTATAAATTAGGTGATGGGCCAATATCATGTAATAATTTGTTGTGAAGAAGTCTGGAGCTGAATCTAAGGCATTTTGCTGCGTTAAAGTTGAACAACAATCAGAAAAGAAAAATAGCTGCAAGATTGTGTGTTACGATTATTGATAAATAGCATATAACAGAGGCATGAACATTGAACCAGTAAAATTATTGAAATACAAATAATTCTCAAAAACTCGCATTCAAAAATGGCTGACACCATTAATTCATTATGGTCAGACAAAATTTCTGGAAACTTTTTTTTTCTATTCAGATTAAAATTTGATGAATTTAAGTGATATTCAAACAATAAAAATGGGAAAAGTCAAACTTTTTTCAACGGTCAAGTCCGCGATGGTTAATTGTACGGATCCATTTCATTCATTTTTTGGTAAAGTTTATTTTAAGAATTTCAAAGTAAGATTTTGTTCTGTAAAACAATTTTATAAATGACCTTAAAAATTTCTTTTTAAATGATAAACTAATATTATTTTTGATGTATAAATATCAATGTATATTTTCAAGTTTCAAATTCATAAACAATTTTACTTACTCCAATTATTAATTTTTGTAAATTTTAATCTCTTTCTTATTCATTAAAAGATAACAAAACAGGTTTGGTTGTCTTATATATATATTATTTAAGTTTACAAGACCAAGTACTCTGTATGAAAATAGAAAAGGAGAAGTTGATTAAAATATTTATGGTATTTATTAATTGACTAAACATGGCGTACTTATTATTTAAATTATTGACACGTACAGCAGGAACAGGGGGGCCTTCCCCATCAATTATTTTTTAGCATATACAGAGAGACAACATTTTTATCAGAAAAAATTAATCATATTAAAGTTTATATATATTTTTTCTTTCTATTTTCATAATTGTTTTATTAAAAATGTAATTTTTTTATTTATAATTTTCTAAAATATTTTAGATTGTTTTAAATTTTAATTGTTATTGTTTAAGGTAACATTCATTCAAATTTGTATATCATTAATGTAAATTTAAACTCCTGCAAACATATATAACCTTTCAGTTTTCATCCCATGGGAATTCAAAGCAATGATGACTTATACCATTGGATTCATTCTAACCCGAAAAACACATGCTCACACGTGCCATTTTTTACATCTTGCACGCACAAAAGAGATAATTTTTTTTTTTCTGATATACATATTAGAAATACTTGTTTCTTTTAATGAAAGAAATAAAAATATATGAAGTTGAATTTTTAAACAATCATTCCATTATTATTAATATTGTTTTCATTAATAATTTTATTTAGATGCGAAAAAGAATTATTAATAATTATAAACTGGTAACCGCAAGTTTTATAGCATGATATTCGTATTCGTTCCATAAATAAATGAGTAATTAAATACTTATATTCATTATTATCAAGTATTCATTAAAAACATCTATTTAATATTCATCTCAAATTTTACCAATAAATATCCAGAAATATGATTTTTTTTTCCTATTCTCAACATAATTACTTAATCCTTATCAAGATACAATTCACTGTCATAAATAAAATATAAGTGACTATAAAAAAGATATTTATAGAAAGTCACATACCAGAAGAAGCATTGATATATTGATTCACTTTGTTAATCATAATAAGATTTTTGAAGTGACGGAATTCTATTTTTGTTTTGACTTGTATGAAGCATTCTAATGAGGTTAAAATTAAATGCGATGGAAAATAATAAATAGAGAATGATTAACAATAAATAGAAAATAAGTAAAAAAAAAAAAAACAAAGAAGAAATTAATTTGATAGAAATTTTGGAATGTCTAGGCAAAGCGGGCGAAACCCTTTTACAGTTCGACTGGAGGACCATTTCATGCTTCGCCACTACTGCTTATGGAGACTTTGAGATGAGTCCCACATCGACAATGGCTCAGATGAGAGGACCACTAACTCTCCCTTACAAAATCAAAACCAAAAGGTGTCAGAAAATCAGCAGAATGGGGCCATTTCACATTCACACTCTTATCTTTATTACCATTCATCTCCTAATCTTTCATTTACAATAACATGATCACAAAGATCCACTTTCTTAAGCATATTATATCATGTGATGAACAAAATCTCATACATCGGTTATATCGAATCTGTAACATTGGTTGCCGTGAAGGAGTGATGATAGTTATTTCGCTCTCGGTGCTGGGTGTGTCGGATTTTTGTCACTGTCGCTGATTAATGAATGAAGCTAGAATTTGTGGCATGAAATCCAACAACATGGCTGTGTACTAAGCTGGCAATATATCTACAGGACGTGTGGTGTTTGGCACTTGGCATATGAACAATTCAAAACAGAACTCAGATAGTGATGCTCAACTAATGATTCCAATCACTCATATACCTTGCTTCTTCCATCATTTTCTGCATTCCACAAATCAATGTTACTTTCGCCTGCACATATTTTTAGTGTATCAGTTTATTATGAATTTATTATGAGAGCTGAGGAAGGCATTACCACCACGGAATGTGAAAAGGGAATGTCTGGAATAATAAAATATCTCTATTTAAGATACTATCATATATAATAGTAGTTGGAAAATTAATGTCTAGGACTATGACCATGTTCATCTCAAATTGTTTGGTTTGTGCGATAGCTAGGTTTAATGAGTAATGCCTTGCAATGCAATACTGGTGGCTAACAAATATTCTAATTTATTGTGTTTGGCAGCTTACAAACTTCCAGAAAATGAAGGATTGGAACATCTATCTCACATGAAATAGTCTTGTCCTTCGTTGCATTAAGGATAATTTCAGACACATTACATTCAATTTATAATATATTGGAGAGATAACACAAAAATGTAAATGTTTATATTTATTAAAAAAATATATGTAATAAAAAATAATATAAAATGAATGTAAAAAAATTATTATTAAAATATCATTACTCGTGACTAATATTTGTTGGAAGTCTTACATCGATTAGAGATAAAACTAATTTATAATATATAAGTGAAGTGCAGACTTCATCTTACAAATTGATTTTGTGAGGTTGAGTTAGGCCTAAACCTATTATCATTAAAATATCATTTCCTGTGATGACTAGTATTATCATTGCCAACATTCTTCAATATTATTATTTTTGTCAGTATTCCTCAAACTTTTGGATCCAGAGACTTATATGGGATATCCAATCTTTGTAAAAAAATTATAAAATATATGGATAGAATCTCAATATATCTTTTATACAAATTTTGGAATTTGATTAGAGATGAAACTGTGGAACGAGTTTTGTACTAGCCAAAATGTGCCACAATTTACATTTTCTTTTTCTTTTTAACTTTTTATTGATGTATAACGTTGAATATAATTAAATATTTTTTATTCCTTATGCTATAAATATTATATATTTATAAGTATGAATGTAAAATTAATTTCATCTACATCCGCAAGATTTTTTAAATAATAAAATTTATATTCTTATTTGGTAAAATAATAAATAAAAATATTTAGTAATATTCAGTATTTAATAATTATAAGTAAATAACTTATCTTTAAGTGTTTCTTATAGTGTTTATATTTGTATAAAATTATCTTTTTTATAAGATATTTAAATTTGGGTTTAAAAAAATCATAGAGAACTTTGTTATAATTTTAAATAAAAAAACAATTTGTAGGTCTTTAAACTTACAATTATTCTAAATGTAAGTATAGAATTGTAAGTCAATTGTTGATTTATTTGTAGCATTTCAAATATGAAACAAGTCCAAACAAAACAAATTAACTCACATTACCAACTCTTAGATTTAATAATTTATACAAAGTATTTAATTGCTAACTATATAATACTATTATGTTAATAATATGTCGTGTCTACCATAAATAGTTAGTATAATATATGTATATGCATTAATAGAATACTAAGCATTAATATTTATATATATATATATATATATATATATATATATATATATATATATATATATATATATATATATATAGGGGTACATAATCATAAAACAATTATAGGAATCCAATGAAGGAGAAGGAGGTTATATCCTAGCCAGTAAATAAGGGATAATTGATATGTTCACCATGAAAGAAACCCAAAAGGTATATGTGGACACTACTACAATCAGAAGGATTCAATTTGTTTCAAACCTAACATTAAAACTAAACATTGAGAATAACTTTTGTACTATAAAAATCACACACAAAAGTCTCTTATTTAAAATGTTCGAAATTACAACAAAATATAATATGTCTCATTTAATTTTGGTACTAAGAGAAGTAAAAAAAGCAGCTAAATCATCCAATTATATAGAGAAAGATTTCCTTAGTTTCTTGATAGAGAGGACAGGACATATGAAGTATAATTTATTAATTGTAAAATTTGTTGTTCTTGGAAGTGCATTCCAAAATAGCGAAACAGTATGGATGGATGGATGGAACTATAAGCAGTATAGTGATTGAGTGAATAAAGAAAATAAGAATGTAAGCTTAGCGTCTGGGACAAAGATGACAAATGTTTAGGTAGGTGTTGTTGTTTAATGAAACCAAAAGAACAAAGTCCTGGTATTACAAGCCCAGGAACCCACTGTACAGAATGTTTCAGCTGTATTTGTTGGTTACAAGTAAAAGTCACGAGTCGGTGACTCATTGCCATGCTGTGTTTTCTTCCAAAATCAACTGGGTCACACTTTAAATTAAATACTAAAAAAATTATACCCACATTAAACATGATCCACTGTCACTCATCATTCCTATCATCTCAACAAAATTCATAAAATATTATACTTTGTTTTTGAAAGTGAAAATTTCAAAATAATGTAAAGTGTATATTACATCAGCTTTTTAAGAAATAAATTGATACCACTTTTCTCTTCTTTTTGCCCAAATTTTACTAAAAGGTATTTGAAGATAATTAGTTTAATTTACAATGTTGTTGGAGGTATATTATCCTTACACGAGATTTCAAGGTTTTATATTTATTAGTGTGGATAATATATTATATTAAGATTTATATTAATTAGTTGCATTTATATTAACTCAATATAAGTAATTTAATTTGTTAATATATGAATGTCATTTAAAATACATTGACAACATTTGTCAGTAAAGAAAAAAAATTATCCATAAAACAAAATTATTGATGATAAAAAATGCCTCAATGAAATATTTGTTGATAAATTTTAATGGATAAAAAATTTGTAGTAATTATAAATGTTTAAAAATTCGTTAACATTATTATGGATAATTATCAATAGTTTAAATCCGTCTACAATCATCTATTATAATTATGGATAAAAAAATTTCATCTATAAAATTGATCAGTAAGTATCATATTTTGTTTTTTTTTTCTTACTCTTTCTCATCTTATTCATCTTACTCTTTCTTTCTCTTCTTTCTTTATTGATGTCATTGAAGTCACCATTGATCATAACTTCTGACTCCTTATCCTTCTCTTCTTCTTCCTCCTACCTTCCTTCTTCTCTCCCCTTCCTCTTCCTCTTCCTCCTCCTCTTTCTTCTCTTTCTTTTTCTTTTTCATCTTTTATGTCATTGTCACTACTAGTGTCACCTCCATCATCGATGCTACCCGTCATTACAATAGCTTCTTCTTTCTCTAGTTTGTCTTTCGCATTCTTTTTCTTCTCCTTCTCTCACTCATCTACATTTAATTTAAAACACATGTTATCAAATTTAATGAAATAATTGACACTCATTTACTCTGAAATTATTAATGGATTTTAAAAAATATAATTATCAATAAATTTTCAAAAATTCAATCATTAACATATTGGATTTTCAACACATTTAATTAACAACAAATTATTGAAATATTTAATGAAATTGTCAATGATTTTTTAATGACTTTTATCACGACATGATCAAAGTAAAAGTGAAAACTTTCCCATTTATTTTATCAACAAAAATTATTGATAGATATATTCGTGAGTAATAAAAATTTTATATTATCAATAGATTTTATCAATGGCGATGCATCATTATCTATAGAAATATCTCTTGGTAATTAAAATTCTAAAATTCATATGAAAAATTTCTTTTACAAATGTTTTTTTTTTCAATAGGTAGAATTTATTGATAAATGTTATTTTACGAACTTTTTTCTTCAATTGGTAGTATGGTATTTTTTTAGTGAAAGGATTAGGATTTAAAAGTTGAAAACTGCATCTAGGAAAGCAGAATTCGCGTAATATTGACCAGGAAGACACATGAAAATTGATCAGCATGCCATCACAGATGCAACGTACAAAGAGAAACCTATTGATGCAAACATTGAACAATTAACCAAGTTTTTGAAAGACATGTAGTAAAAAAAAAAATATGCTCTATATTTGTCAACAAGTAACATGTTATTGAGTTTTCGATAAAAATATTAAATATGTGATGCAGATGTGAAACAACAATATATATAAATATATATTTTGTAAATGGTTCAGAGCATCCCAAATATTCATTTGGTTTTCAGTGAAATATGGGAGATGACATGTGATGCCAAATGCAATTCATTTCACATGATGATTGGGCCTAGATAGAGTCACAACGGAAGATAATCTTCGCAGTGTGGGAAATCCTATGTGTAAAATGTCCAATTCTGAGTCTAGTATGGAATTCTTGCAATAGATGATTAGGGAACATAACTTTTCTAATTTGAGCAAAAAACGGAACTTAGCTTGAAAGAGTATTTGTAGTGAGTGAGGAATGAGGTCATTTTCAAAATGGAAAACCAGATGTTTAATATGTTTGTTGCTGATGGAATACAAAAAAAAGAAAAATATTTCTCGATGAGTTTATATATACAAGAAGAAGAAGAGAGACAATAAAGGAATAAGACTAAGTTGAATAGAGTGAAAACTTCCTTGTGTTCAATACACACATAGAATCCTTTATTTATAATAGAATAAATATGGGTTAAGCCCAAAATACAAATAAGAAATAACAACAAACTAAATAAGAAATAACAACAAACTAACTAATAAAGATAAAAGATATAGATAATATATTTAACACTTCCCCTCAAACTGGAACATACAGATTGTATGTACCAAGCTTGGAACAAATAAACTCAATCCAAGGACCCTTTAGTGACTTAGCCAACACATCTGTGAGTTGATCGTTGGACCCAACAAACTCAGACATACTTCTTTAGTCAACAACTTTTCACGAACAAAATGACAATCAATTTCTATATTTTAGTCCTCTCATGAAACACTGAATTTGATGCAATTTGGAGAGCAGCTTGATTATCACAATACATCTTCATAGTATGGATGTCACAGAAGTTAAGCTCTTGAAGAAATTGTTTCACCCATATGAGTTCACATGTGAGTGATGCCATCGCCCTATACTCGGCTTCAGCTGTTGATCGAGCTACTACATTTTGTTTCTTACTTTTGCATGAAATAATGTTTCCTCCCAGAAAAACACAATAGCCTGGAGTAAACCGTCTATCAATAGGCGAACCTGCCAAATCTGCATCACAATACCCAGAGACCTGAGTGCTTCCTTTATCTTCATATAACAATCCTTGCCCAGGAGCCTTTTTGATATACCTTAGAATGCGAATGAGAGCATTCCAATGGTCAACACAAGGAGTCTGCATGAACGGACTAACCATTCCAACTGCAAAGGATAGATCTGGCCTTGTAATAGTGAGATAAATCAGTTTTCCAACCAGCCTCCTATACTTCTCTGGATCAGAGAATAACCCACCTTCTTCTGTCCTTAATTTCTGGTTTGGGTCCATGGATTGTCTACCGGTCTATAACCAATCATGTTTGTTTCTTGTAATATATCAAGAGCATACTTCCTTTGGGATATTACAACTCCATCTTTTGATTGTGCTACTTCAATGCCTAAGAAGTATTTGAGACCTCCAAGATCCTTAGTTTGAACATGTCTACCCAAGTACTCTTTCAGTTGAGATATTTCTACAACATCATTTCCTGTAATGACAATATCATCAACATATACTATTAAGTAAACACATTTCCCAGAAGAATGACGATAAAAAACCGAATGGTCTGCTTCACTGCGCTTTAGCCCAAATTTTGAACAATAGAGCTAAACTTTCCAAACCAAGCACGTGGTGATTGCTTGAGGCCATATAGAGACCGATGCAATTTGCATACCATACCAGACTCTCCCTGAGCAACAAATCCAGGAGGTTGCTCCATATAAACTTCTTCCTCAAGATCACCATGTAGGAAGGCATTCTTGATATCCAATTGATGAAGTAGCCAATGATGAATGGTTGCCATGGCAAAGAAGAGGCGAATAGTAGTCATCTTGGCTACAGAAGAGAAAGTATCACAATAATCAAGACCATAAATCTGAGTGTAACCCTTTGCAACAAGTCGGGCTTTGAGCTGATCAATTTTGCCATCAGGACCGACTTTAACTGCATATACCCATCGACAACCAACCACCTTTTTGCTTGGGGGAAGGGGCACCAGCTACCAAGTATTATTATGGTCAAGAGCCTGCATTTCTGCAATCATAGCTTGTCGCCATCCAGGGTGATCAAGTGCTTTCTGTACATTCTTGGGTATAGCAACAAAAGATACTGAGGATAAAAGAGAAAAATAGGAGGGCGACACTCGATGATAGCTAAGAAAATTATAAATAGGATGAGGGTTTCGAGTGGAACGAGTACCTTTTCTGAGGGCAATAGGCCATGCTGAATCATTTACACCAGGAGGCGTGGGAGAAGGTGACGAGGGAGAAGAATTTGAAGTAGGAGATTCACCATTGTCTTGGGGAGGTGGACTATTCATTGGAGCCCTATGCGGAATGATCGCATTATGTGGAGAAACGGGTGCAGGAGGATTGGGATCGAGACTTGGAATGACAGAGACAGGTGCAGGAGGATTGGGATCAACACTTGGAATGACCGGAATAGGAAGGACTTGGTGAAGGATAGAAACATCCTGAACAGATGGAGAAAAGTAAGGAGTTTGTTCAAAGAATGTGACATTGGCAGACATGTAATACTTCTTAGTTTCAGGAGAGTAACACCGATATCCATTTTGGAGTCAAGAATAGCCTAAGAAGACACATTTGAGAGCGCAAGCGGAAAGTTTCTCTAGACCTGGAGACATGTCATGAACAAAACATACACAACCAAACACTCAGAGAGATGTATGAAAAAGAGGATCATTAGGAAAGAGAATGGAGAAGGGGACTTTATTATCAAGAGAGAAGGAGGGCATCCTATTAATAAGATAACATGCAGTTAGTATGGCATCCCCCAATGATGGACAGGAATATGAGCACCAAGCAAAAGGGTACGAGTAGTTTCAACCAAGTGTTTATTTTTCCGTTCTGCTATACCATTTTGTTGTGGTGTATGAGGACAAGTAGATTGATGTAAGATACCATCGTGGCCAACGATGGTGGCCGGTGACGGCGGACGGTCGACGGTGGTGGCCGGAGACGGTTGTCGGCGACGGTGGCCGACGACAACGAACGGCTGGCGACGACGGACGGCCGGTAGCGGTGGCCGAAGACGGTGTCGGCGTCGGTGGCCGACAGCAGACACCAACACCAGATAGATACGAGACAGAAACCAGAGCGGGATCGACCCGCTCTGATACCAAGTTGAATAGAGTGAAAACTCTTGTGTTCAATACACACATAGGGTCCTTTATTTATAAGAGAACAAATATGGGGTAAGTCCAAAATACAAATAAGAAATAACAACAAACTAACTAATAAAGATAAAAGATAAAGATAATATATTTAACAGATTAAAAATGTTCGTCTCAAAACAAGAAAAACAAACACAAAATATGTTATAAAGGAATCTTCTAAAATTTTATCTATAATCGATCTTGCAAGAAGTTTGACTAATCTCTGAATAAGATATTTTTTTCCACTATTTTCTTATATTTTGTTAGTTAATACATGGACATGTGTCATAGTTAAGCACTTAATTATAATTAGTTGATAAATATTTTTCTTTATCTAAGTGGTAGATATTAATTATCTTATCTGTGTGTTTGTTGAATATGCGTGCATGAATCGGTTGTGTTTCTCGTATAAACATGAAACATATATGGGACCGGAATTAAGTCAAACATGTTGGGAAATTCATAATTGATAATGGTCGCCTAACGGCTTAAGTCACTAACTTTGGAGACAAGAGACAAAATTAATTAAAACGAAGGTGATGTTTAATAGTAATAAACTTCAATTCAAAACAACATTATTTGTAGAACTTTCAGAACAAAAACTAATGATAACCAAGATGACATCGTGGCTCCATTAGATCCAAGTACTTCTGCAGTTAATGCTACAAAACGGCATCATATACACACACTAAAATTATATATCTTAAAACTTTATGTCATAAAAAATAACACTTTTATAATTATGCATTAATAAGTAAAAAATAATCTGTCACGTGACTCTATAGATAATAAATGTAAAAGTTATAAATTATGGTGAAATTAAACCACAATATAAATGCATAATTTATTTTTTCTAAAATAAAACGGCAAAATAATACTGTTCTCCAAATAGATTAGAATCAATAACTCCATTCGGTTTATGACAACTTTGAGTAAGATTAAGTTTGAAAAAAAATGTAATTTTTTATACTGATCAATTTTAACTTGGTTTACTTAAACTCGGTTCATCTGAGCTGAATCTGTAGTGAGTCGAGTTGATTCACCAATTCACCTAATTTAATTTAATTATTTATTACTTTGTGTTTCAATATTAGTTAACATATATTTTTTATGGTATTGTAGATGGAGATAAAGAAAAAAAAATGTTTCAAAAGAGAAAAAAAATTATAGATTTATCCATTCAAGACTATGATATTATAAATGAATAAATAACACAAAAATGATTAATATTAAAAACTTATTAGTTCACTTTTTGTATTTGCTTTTGCATTATGTTTGGATTGCATGGCTTTTTTTTTTTTTGAATTGTCTTTAGTTTAATATATTTTAGTGTAAAATTTATTTAGATATAAATTACAAAGAAATTGTAATTTCTTTTAGATTTAAAACAAAAATTTGTAATTAATGAATTAGTGAATATTTCATACTGTATCTTTTTATCTCCAAAAATTTCATTTTAACCTTAACCAATATTTTTTTTTTTAATTTTTTCTCTTTCTGTCACCCTTCACCCTTTTAATAGATTTTTAAATCTATACCAATTTTAAAATTCAATTCATAAATTTTTTAAATTTCATTTTTAGATTTAAAATTAATAATAATCAAATTTAATTTAAAATTTTAATATTATACAATTTAATTTAATTTAAAATTCTAATATTATAAAACAATAATATAGAATCTGATTAAATATATTTATATATTTTAAATTACATTACTTATTAAATTAAAATTAAATAATTATTTAATTTTATATAAAAAAATGTTAATCCAATATCCAAATTCGTTAACATATGTTAACGGATTTCTAATAAACAATTTTTTCTAAATTTTATTTTTTAATTAAAATTTTATAATTATTTACTTTAATTAAAATTTTAATTTTATTTAACATATTCTTATATTTAATAATTATTAAAGTATGATTTATATTATAATAATAATTATATTAAAATATAAAAATAAAATATTCAAAATAAAAATAATATTTAAAATTTGAATTAATATATTAAATTATACCAAAATATTAAGTTAAATTAAATAATCATTAAATTTTAAATAAAAACTAAATTTTAAGAAAATTTGCTCAGATATCGAAATCCGTTATCTGTTAAAATATGTTAACGGATTTCGATATCTACTAAATTTTTAATTTTAATTTATTTTTTTACGTAAAATTTAATAATTATTTAATTTAATTTAATAAAAATTCTAATATTATTTATTTATTTTTAAACCATTTTTTTATTGTTACCTTTATTTTAATTGTTTTATTTTTTTTAATATAACTATTATAATAATAGAAATTATATTTTAAGGTGGAAATATATGGGAGGAAAATGTGAATTTTTTTGATAGTGTAAAGGTGGTGTATTTGGAATTAGGATTCAATGAATGTTATGCAAGTGGGAAATGCATTGGATTAGGTGATTGAAATGGGTTTGAAACTAACAGTGTTGGAGACATAGCAATAATTTCATAATGATATGATATTCGACCAAAATGACTAATGACATTTCCGAGAGACTGATCCCACCATTTTGTTTTACACAAAACCCTTTACCCTTCCTTCCTTCGATTATTCAATTCCGAAATTTAAATAAATAAATAATGTGCAAAATTAATTAATATTGTTTTTAGTTTTTTATTTTGTGTTCTTGATGAATTTTTATAAAATAAAATATTATTAGCAATGTAATTGTTTTAATGTAAAAGCAATGTGATGAGTGAAAAGAATGAAAGTGAGGTACAGAAAGAGACACACACTTACCCAATTCCAACACCCAACCCACTTTGTTTCTGTTTCTTTGTCCTTTTGGTCTCTATCCCATTCGTGCGTTCTTTCCCTTTCTTTTATTTTTCCTATTTTTTCTTTATAAAAAATAAATTTAATAGCTTGCTTTTGAATGATAATTGAAATTCCAGTTCAAAGTACAATGGAGATGTACTTAAAATTTGGAAAAATTGTTTACTCAACACACTTATCTTCTTCGTCTCTGATTTCAATGAATGAATACGAGTTGATCAAGTGAGCTAAATAAATCCGCGTTTAAATAGACAAAGTTTATAAACGTATATATATACTCCACGTTAGTCTCATTCATATTGTTGACTCAGGAGAGTAATTTATACAAATATTTGTATGTAAATATATAACACAGATTTAATGTATTTTCGTATAACATGATAAAATCATCGAATATTTTCAAAAAATAGTATAAAATGGTTTTACTCTTACTGCATTTTAAATCAAAACCTATTTAAATTATTAAATAACTAGAGTGGGTTTGTTATATTTGAAATAGTTGACAAGTGAGTAGGTTTTGAGAATGAAATAATACAAAATGATAAATAGTTGGATATAAAGATGAAATTTTAAGCACCATTAACAACACTAATTAAGTTTTTAGTACACAGGGCTCTAAGAGAAACTCGTCTATCTATCTATATATATAATAAGGAGTGTGGTGACTAGGTTTGGTGAAAAGGGCATATAGATGATAAATATATTATAGATTTTAATGAGATTTCCAAAGAAACAGACATGTCTATCAAAACTGTCCTCCCATGTTGGACTATTATTTTCAAATCTTTTCAATTAATCAATCATGACAATTCGTGTTTGCAAATTACAATACATCGCTTTACTACTTCAATTCATCGTCCACAGAATATACTTAATTTCTCCTTTTTTTAAAAAAAAATACATTTTATTAAATTTTCAATTAATCTAATTTTATTTTCATATTAAATGCATTCTTGCTATATTCTCCGAAAGGTTATAATAAATAGTAAAATGAAAAATGGACCACTTAGCAGGTGGGATTGATATCATGATGAGATTTTGCTTCACTGTATCCTACGGTGGATGAAAGTGTTACACGATAGAGGATTTTTTAAAATGGTTCACGGTAGCTTCCTCCCTCGTCACGTTGAAATTGAGGTTTCTATGACTCAACCGACATATCATAAATGCAGTTGTTAATGCATTTGGATGTTTCCTGGATATTCAGAATATTGCTAACAATTTCTTTTATATAGTTTAAACAGCAGTATGTTATTGACTACGTGGTCATTACTAATTAGTCATAGATTTTTTAGATTGACATGTATTTCAGTCTTGCAGGTTGTGTTCTGCTTGGGCTAACTCCACAAAAGAATAAATTTTACTTTCTTTTAATACCACAATATTTGCTTCTTTCAACTAATTTAAAGGAAAGTGCAAAAAATTGTTTTTAGATTTATAAATTGTTTCGGAATTCAGTGGAAAAAAAAGGACGGAAATATAATACAATTATTGACAAGAAAGACTACACCTTTTAAAATTTAATGTTTTCAAAAGTCGTTATTAATTTTTCTGCATAAATATATAGCTTACACTAGATACATTCCCGTATTAAGATATCATATAGATGAATATATATAATTACAAGTCATAATATATATATATATATATATATATATATATATATATATATATATATATATATATATATATATATATATATGGGTTTGGGGGTTTCTTTTTTTATTTTTTTAATTATAAGAATGAAAATTATTAAAATACCCTTAACCTTAAAACTTAGAATTCATGATATAAGGGTATTTTTGTCTACTGAAACCCAGTACACATTGCTAAAATGTACCAACTGAAAAACAGGCGTACGCAAGTTAGCAAACCCCATATATATATATATATATATATATATATATATATATATATATATATATATATATATATATATATATTGCACAACATTATATTTAATATTTAACTTTAAAATAAATTTTGAAATAATGATTTCTATTTTCTTTAAATAAAATTTATAAAATAATTCACAACGTTGTTTTACCTCTCACTAGTACAAAAACGCTATTTAACGTCGGTTAATTTGGGCTTTTAACGTCACTTTCACATCCGACGTCTATACGGGTGACGTCTATGGACGTCGCAATTCCTCAAAATCGACGTCCATATAAACGTCGGTTAACAATATCCACCGACGTCTATATAGACGTCTGCTTATACTTACACCGACGTCTAATTACTCTATATAGACGTCCACCTATGATTAAACCGACGTCAACATGAATATATAAAGAGGTTTAAAATGACACTAACTGACGTCTATGTTGTTATAGACGTCGAACATGGCTTTAACCGACGTCTAACAACAATTTTGTGTTTTAGTGCAGTTTTGATCCAGGCTTTCAGTAGCATTGTGTAACACTCTCCTCTCGCTAGTTTCCCCACAAAAAAAGCTTGCGTCTTTTGAATCTTCTAGTGCTTTCAACCCAAAACCGAACCTGGGTCCATGGCTACTTCCCATTATTCAACCGCAACAGAAAAAAATTACAGTGTCGAGAAGTAGACAAGGACCC
>NC_028358.1:34538959-34692698 GCF_000741045.1 Vigna radiata var. radiata
AGAACTAGAAAACTCAAAAGATCGCCACTCTTCTTGTGAGGAAACCAGCAAAGGGAGAATGTTGCACTATGTTACCCAAAGAGAGGATCAAAACTGCACTAAAACACAACACAAAGAAAGCAAATTTTAATCAGTTGAACGACAAGATAATCGATAAAAAACTAAAGAAAGTTTAAATGGTAAGCATAAAAAAAACCACGCACCTGGGACGCAAGAGAGAAAAAGGAGAGGACGAAGACAATGACGTTATGAGAAACGACAATGCAATGCCGCAAGAGATAAAAAGTATAGGTGCGCAAGTGAGTAAAAGAAGATGAGAAGCAGAGAAAAAGGAGAAGAGATGAAAACGCGATCAGAAACTGAATGATGAGAGTCCGCGGTCTATTTAAAATGAAATGGGGTGTCGGTTGCTCTAGAAACGAACATCTATAGACGTCGGTGTTTCAGGGGATCCGACGTCTATTCTACGTCAAGAAGCTGAAAAGATTGACGTTTGATTTCCTGTCAGGGGTAGTTCACGTCGGTGCCCCTCCTAGCCGGCATCTAAAACCCTCGAATTTGGTGAAAATAATCAATTACAGGAACTTAGACGTCGCTTACGTTCAGAACCGATGTCTAAATTGAAGAATTTTTGTCTTCCCGCCTTCTAGACAGGCCTTAGACGTCGCCGTTTGACTATGTCACGTCTAAGCGCCTGGGAATTAGGTGAACAACATTAATTGTAGCCCAGTCGACGTCGAGTTTTCAGGGGATCCGACGTCTAAAGCTGACGTTTGATTTCTTTCAGTGACTTGAACGTCGATGCCCTTTTCCAGCCGACGTCGAATTGACTGTCTTATCACATACCTCAAGGTCTTGGACGTCGGTTTGTGGCAGGTGCGACGTCTATGATGTCATAGACGTCGCCTAACGTCGAAACTGACGTCTAGTTTACTATTATATTTACGATAATGTCACTGTGCAGTAATAGACGTTGGTTTTTCACGAAACTGACGTCTTATGGGTGACGTTAAATAGCGTTTTTCCACTAGTGTCTATTATCTTTAAGTATTTTATGATTTAGAAAAGTACTAGTTTAGAAAATCATATTTTAAAATTAATAGTGTGTTTAAAATAATAAGATTCAATTGTTTCAATATTAAAAAATTTAAAATATATATAGAGTTTTTATAAAAACATATATCTCTTTAAAAATATTTTCTTTAGAGTTTTATTTATCTTTTCTAGATTTTTTCATTGTCATTTCATATATTCGAAGATCGAAAAACGTTAGAGTAATTCTTGTGGTAAACATTTCACTTATGTTCGATCAATTTTTTTAATAGAGTAAGTTAATTTTCTATCCCTCTTTTTGGTATGTTTGTTCTTCATTTGCATGTCACCCTTTTTTCTCGCATGTAGGATTTGATTGTTTTTTTCTTTTCTAGTATCTGCTAATCAGTGATCCTAATAGTACGTCCTGATCGTGTTTGTGTTGTTCATAGGATAAATATAATTTTTTGTATGTCTCAAGGTGTTTTTAGGGCTAATGAGCAGTCTAGTCTATCTTTTAAGTAAGGAAAGCTAATTGTACTGTTATTGGCGAATATGTATATTGTAATTGATAATCCTATGCTTGTATGATATTTGGTTGTGTGATTGAGTTGTCTAATGAAATATGATATGTGGAGTTAAGTTCAGATTTAATTTGGCTTATATGAATTGTATTCTAAAATTGGGTATGTTGTCTAGTTGATATCGCAAGATGAATTTAGTATTGTACAATTTGATAGTTGGTGTGTTTTTACATTTGTGATTGTTGTTGGACTTATTTGTAGGGTTAGGATGATATAAATTTGCATAATCTGCAAACTTATGTAAATTCGCTAGGCGAGAATATATTTGCTACACGAAGTCAAAATCAAATAACTAATGACTTAATGGTCCACTGGGCGAGAATAATCTCGCTGGGTGAAACCAAAGTCAGAAAGCTCACTGAATTGGCAGTCAATGGGAAAAAATATACTCACTAGACGAAGTTAAAGTCAGAGAGCTACTGATTTAGTGGTCATTGGTCGAGAATAATCTTACTAGGCGAGACTAAAGTCAAATAGTTCATTGACTTGACAATGGTTGGGTACGACAAGTCTCATTGAACGACTTTGGAAGAATTTAATTTTGTGAGTTTCTAGTGATAATATTGTTGGATGAGAGACACTATTGACTAAGCGAATAAATATTCTCGCTAAGTGAGATTAATAGAGCCTAACTTTATTTTCTTATGTTTTCTTTTGGTATATTTAATGTGTAACTTTGTAAATGTTAAAATGATGGTTGATTTAAGATGTTCATATGAGAATAGTCGGTACTAATCCAATGAGCATTAGTTATGATATCTTTATTGTATGTATCGATATATTGATTCAATATTGAGACTTAGTTTATCGTCCTAATAATCATCCAATCTCAAGTAAAGAAGAGTGAGGTATGTGGTGAGAGGTGCAAGAGATCTAATATAGGAGTTTTACTTTGGCCAAAGATGGTTAACAAGCTAACCTTATGTGTGGTAACTTGGGGTGAGCAAGCTATTCCACCACCATAGTGCGTAACTCATCAAATGTTGATATCAACACATTTATTCGAATAAACGAGTATTGTATGAGTCTTCATATAACTCTAGATCTGTTTTATAAATACTTTTTTTTTGCATATTGCTAACCATTTTATTCTTTGTTGCTTTTGTGTATGTTCCCTTATTTTCCATGATCACCTTAATATTGTAAGCAGATGATGGTATAGCGGTTAATACAGTATAAGATGATGCTGATGCGATGTAGTTTTTAGAATAATCTTATATGTATAGACTTAGAACTTTATTGTAAAATTCATCAATATAAATATTTTTTTTTTTAATTGTGTTGAACCTTTATAAATATTTTAATATTATAATATATTTTCAATAATAAGTGTAATATCATTGTATAGCTATATGTATGGATTATCTGTTCTTAGGTATTGATCATTATAATATTTCTTACGTATGCTGGGACACTATTAAAAATAACTAAATAAGGTATATACAAATTTAATTATTTTTATTTTCATATTTAAAACATAAATTTGTCCTTATCTTCAAATTCAATAGGTATGAAACTTTTATTTTATTCTAATTCTCACTCCATCTAGTTGATATTGAAGAATGAAAATATTCATACACGTAGTCATACTTCTTTTCTACACGAAACATTGAAGTCTTATGAGGAAGGAAATATGATAAGATAAAAGAATGTCAAACAATAAACTTTTTTTCTAATATCAAATATAAATATATATATATATATATATATGTGAAATAATAATTAAATAAATATAAAAAAATTCCAAAAAGAATATAGATATCAAATAAGTATAATATAAATAAATTACGAAAGACAAAAAAAAATATTAATATAACTTTTTTAAATGGATTTTTTGACTCTGTATTTTATCCAAGAAGACATGTCATGCATTAAACAAATTATATTCTGATGAATGTAAATTTGATAAACACGTGGCGGATTGCTAACCCACTTAATAAGGATACTAAATAGCCGCGGTAACAGCTGGGAAAAAGCTGTGTATGAATAAGAGAGACAACAATATCAAGACAACCTGTGACTTTTCAGTACGTGGAGTCCATGATGACATGCATACCCAACCCAACCATTTCTCTTCATCTGCAAACTGCTTCTCAAATATACTCTTTTAATCCATTCCTACATTTTCTTTTTCTATCCACAAAAGATTTAATTGATACTCTTTTTTGTTTCTGGACAATGATATTTTTATAACTCTTTTTTAATAATTTTTTGATAATAAAATATGTGTTATTATTTTATTAATCTGTTTGAATTTATATTTAAAAAAACATTTAAAACGAACTAATTATAAATTGTCAGTCAAAAAATAGTTGTTAAAGAGATTTTTTCTTTTTACAAAACCAATATATTAAGACCCAGATCACTCTTTTTGAAATGATTCGTGTAATCTTCTTTTCCAAAGCTTGGTGATTTTTTGTTAGCCATTACTTGATTCGTATCTCCTTTGATTTCAGTAAAGATTATATAAACCCCTTTCTTCCCTTCCCTTCAAAAACATTATTAAATAAATAATAATAACCACACATTTTCTTACTATTCTTATTATTATTATTTTACTATATATCTCTACTTTTCGTTTACACAACTCTATTATAGTATTTGTAATCATCTAAAAAATATTAATGATTTGACTAGACATTGTTATACTTGCTATCTTTTTATTGAGCAGTTGATGTCTTCTAATATAAAAATCGAGTGGTGAGATACTATCAACAACCGCACGAGAAAAAGATAACACTATGTTTTATTCCCACTTTTTATAATCTAACCATTAACTTTACATATATACCTTTCTTTAAATAAATCAAAAATATTTTAACAATACATATATCATTGTATAATAAGTATATGCTTTTTCTGTTTGGCACCCTATTTCAAAACAATATTAGATTAATAAAAATATTATAAAAAGTTAAATAAAAATAGAATTTGTAAAAAGTCAATAGTATTTAAATAAATTAAATAAATATAAATAAAACATAGATGAAGAGAAAAAAAACGAGAGCTTATGAAAAAGAAAAAGAAAAGTTAATTCTTTATATGTTAATTAGATATATAAAAACACAATATTTGAATCATACCTTTTCATTTAAAAAGTCGTTCCAGATTAAAAAAGTGAAGCTAAAGATTTATAATTTATATTTTGACTTATTAAAAATGATAAAAAAAAATTAAATTTAATTCAATTCTATAAACTAAGATTTGTACAATTTATAAAATTTAAGTTTACCTTATTTATAAGCACTTTATTTATAATCGATATAAATCTTCTACTCACTTTCTCTTATTAAGATATTTACATCTTGAATATAAAACTATATATCAATATATAATCAATATAATAATAAATATATAATATGATAGATTCAATAAATAATAAATTATATTAATAAACTTTAGATGACTTTTATATATCTTAAAAAATGTATATTAATCTTAAATCAATCATATAAAATTAACTTATAAAATAAATTTATATTAATTTACATTTAAATTAATTTGTGCTTATTCGATATGAAATATTAATTAAAAATAAAATCAATCTCTCATGTTTTAATGAAAAAATTTCTCAAAATTATATATATATATATATATATATATATATATATATATATATATATATATATATATATGGGGCAGTTAGTATATTTTAACAATGTGTACCGGATTATAGTAGACAAAAATATCTTCATATATATTATGGATTCTAAGTTTTAAAGTCAAGGATATTTAAATAATTTTCATTCTCAAAACTAAATAAAAAAACAAGAAACTCCCAAACTCTTACTTACCTTTCTCATTTCTCTCAATCTTTTCTCTTTCATATCTCTCATTCCAACCTTTTCTCTATCATCTCTACTGTAGTCCCAATTAAAAAAAATTAAAAACACTCGCTATTAAACAATTTCTTACAAAAAATGATTTTATAATGAGTTTTTATTTTATAATTTTTGTCTNATCTAATTTTATCTAATTTTCACAAGCATAATGACATCAGAAGGAATTGGTAATTGGCCTGAAGGTGTTTTAAGAGATGATGATTCAACATCTGCAGACGATGAAATCAGAGAGGTTAGTGAAGATGATGAAATTGAAGAAATCTTGAATGAATCTTTGTCTGAAGGCGAATATGCCAATGACTCAACTCTTTACAAAGGTAAATTGTTTAGCGACGACTATTTCTAATGTTTTTTTTTTCAGTTGGATCTACCATAGTATGATAGAGAAAATGTTGGAGTGAGAGAGATGAAAGAGAAAAGATTGAGAAGAATGAGGAAGGTGAGTAAGGGTTTGGGAATTTCTTTTTTTTTTTTAGTTTTGAGAANGAAAATTATTTAAATATCATTGACTTTAAAACTTAGAATCCATAATTTATGAGGATATTTTTGTCTACTATAATCCGGTACACATTTTTAAAATATACTGAAAAACATGTGTACGCGCGTTAACAAACCCATATATATATATATATATATATATATATATATATATATATATATATATATATATATATATATATAAAGTTTTCTTTCTTAAAATTAAGTAAACAATTAAAATGTATTCTAAATAATTCAAATATCAAATTAAAATAATAACATTTAAATTTAACTCAACTTATTAAAATCAATTTACATGATAAGAGTATTATTATTTATATATTATAAGTAAATTTCCGTACAATTTCTTGATAAGAATTTCTCTTCCGTACAATTGTTCATTGAAATAAAAAGTATTTCCTATAAGATATTTTCACTCCCCCTTGTTTCCTTTATATAAAAGAAATAACATAAAATTCAACAAATCCAATTAAAATGCACCCAAAATTCATTTTATTTAGATGTTATACAGTAAATGAAGATAAGATCTAAATTATTGAAAGCATTTGACTGTGAACATCTAAGATTTCTTTGTTTGGAGGCATCTTTAAAATTTTAGTCTTCCCTTTGATATTAAACTAAATAAATCTTAACCTTTACTAAACATAGCTAAACATTATATAAATGGTAATATTAATTATAGAAATGGGTAGATTAATAGGGCAGCTTCTATATTATTTATACATTTTTACGTTGTCCGACCATAAACTAAACATTTTAAGATAAAAAAAAAAGTATTTGGTCAGCTCGTGCCCTACCAGTCTCCGCTGTCCCAAAACCTACCAACATGAGTAATAATATTATTGAGAGGCTGAACTTCCTCCAACATTTAACATCTCTCTTAGTACATAATCTTAATTAATTACTTCCTAAGTGTAACAATGAATATTACCAACATTTTCTTAAAAATGTTATTGATGGAATAGATAAGGATATGCATGGGGTTGTGTTTGTTTGGTGATAATGAGTGCATTAAGTGTAAAAGATGAAAAGGGTATGTTTTTATTTGGACAAGTCGATCTGGGCAAAGTTCTTAGAATATGTGGCCAAGAGGATAGGTTACAATATGATTGAGTTAGGTTAGAAAGAAACAATCAAAGATGTTGACAGGGCAAGGGCACAACTATGGTTTTAGATGTTTCCTTCTCTTTCTGATGTGACCTGTCTCTAACTCATTGCCATGCCCCAAAACACTTCAATCTTACTTTTCATTTTCTAAATCATCATTTTCTTACGATACCGAAATTAGAAATTAAAAAATAAATTTTAAGTCTAACTCAATTTCACAAAATCGATCTATACGATAAAATTCGTATTTTATTTATATATTATAAATCAGTCTTATTTCTAATAGATATGAACTTAGACAGTTAGAAAACCATTCTTTCTTTGTCCAACCTAATACTTTGTTTTAATCTTTACACACTCATCAGATCCAACACCAATTCTTTATTCAAATGCATTACATGGAACCTTCCCTCAAGAATCTCCCCATCAACTATAAATGTCTACAGATCTTAACAAATCAGAAAAATATATATAAGAAGATTCTTCTTATTAATTACTGCTGCTTTGCTCCTCATCATAATATATATTAGTATTCTCTTTGCAACGCCCAACGGAAAGGAATGTAAGGAGGCTCAAAACAACATGGATTAATTAATTATTTAATTAATTGCGTTTTCTGTGGCTACTCTTATGCCTTACACCACTTTTATAAATCAAACAAAGACTTCGACCAGATTCATTGGGGGGACGATGCCTTCCTACTCCGTTTATTCTATTTAACAGATGAAAAATACAAAACACACCAAAGATAATGTTATAAACATTTTTTATATGAATTTTTCCTATTTAAGAAAAATATAATTAATTTATACTTACTCTAAGAGCTTTTAGTTTTTTCTTTTTTTTTTCTTTCAAACACTGCATATATGAATTAACAAGAAACAATTTCGTCGGTGATGATTTAAGGAAATCATCATCCGTTACTGAAATATCTTAAACAACTTGCTTCAATATTATTTTAAGCTAAGTTAGTCTTTGACCAAACAAGTTAAACAATTTATCTCTCATTAATATTAGTTAGAAATCATAAACAAACTAATGTTTAAGTTAAGTTATTACTCACTTCAAGGTTCTTCCCACTTTTATAGGCTCTTGTATCATCGTGAAACAACCTTTTATGCATGTTCCATATATTAGTGAATATGAGTGATCCAAGTTTTTTTTTTTTTTTTAAAAAAAAAAAAACACTCATATATGCATGTTCCTTTTGTAAGGGTTTCCTTCAACTCCAAGGTAATGTTTTTTTGGTATTTTAATCTAACACTCTCATCATCCGGATCTAACATTTTGACTTTTCACATTTTCATATATATGAAAATGGTGACTTAGATGGCTTATGTCAAACTTGGTTGACTCTTCAATAAGAACAGCTAATCTTTAGGGGAAATTATTGTATTAAAAATTTAAACTAACGTAAGTGACTTAACTGGTAATGTTATATGATTATCTGTTCAAAGGGCTTTAATTACTAGAATTTTGATAGATAATATTTTTCAATATTGTATTCAATAAGTTCACATAACACACCCCGCATCGTAACGTAAGTTTCTAAAGAGGCGTAAGTAAGAAAAGAAATGAGAGACTATAACCCAAGGATTGAAATCTGCCGAGGCCCAAAATATAACGGAATTAAGCCCGAATATATCACCATCAGCATTGGATCATAACCTGATTTAAAAAAATTATTAATTTATTTATAACTTTATTTTTATTTATTAAAAATATCTATATGAAATTTTATTCCATATATATTTAACATATACTCTCATATTTCAAAATAAAATTACGGTGTAACAAAGTATAAGTTTGTATTCAGATACTCTAAAATTATAAATTATAAAAATAATAAATTTCTTTACAATATTATGAACATAATTCAAAAAATGATAAACTATAAATATAATTTACAAGTTGTAATGTAGGGGCCTGACAATGTATGTAATAATACATACCCAGTAGGCCGAACGACGTTGGAGAATGAGGAACGGCTAAATGGTGGAGGAATGCAGTTGAACTATAGGGACCGGATAACTAATGTAATAATACACACCCAATAGGTCGGACGTTCTTGGAGAATGGGGAATGCGGTTGGACAGATAAGATCAAACGACCATAATTAGGGACGCATGACCTTATTTAGTAGATAGGTTTTCTTTACAAGATTAAGGTAAATGGTAATTAGGAGTAATGGGCTGAGATTGGACAGATATTAAGATGTCACTAATCTCAAGCTCATCTCAAAAACTATACGGATTGTGTACTGATTTAAACATCAAAGAACATTTTGCAGGTATTTTTCGGGACAGTTGGAACGAAGGTGAAAACGGAATAGAAATTCAGCTACTCAAATGACTTAAAAGAGGAAATTGTGAAGAAATTAAGAGTCACTTGACCTTATTAATAAGTAGTTTCACTATAAGAAAATTCTTAAATAATAATAACAAATTTTTGTAACTAAAACTACCTTATTAGAAACTAATTTAGTGACCAATCTTTTAATTAAAAATCCAATCCAGAGACCAATTTTTTATTTTATAGTTAAAATTTTGGTATCTAATATTAATAAATAATAGAGAGATCAATTTATAATATAAAATATTTTAATTATTAATTTCAAGATTAATTATAAAATTTTGAAACTATTTTAGTTAATAATAATTTTTTATTTATAAATGATATCTAAATTATTCTATGAAATATTTTTTGTTATTAAAATTGGTTATTATATAATTTTTTTTTTTTTTATGTTTACGTATATATACCTTATAAGAATTTTACAGAATGTAAACTTAAGATGTATCTAACTATAAATTTTAATTATTTTTCATAAGTTTAAAGCTAAATAAATAAACTTATTTACATAAAATTCGGATTGCTAAAATGACTTCATCCTCTCGTACATATTAGAGCTCATCGTGGTTAGGATTAAAATTGAATTAATTTAATGTGTTAACTTATATAAATAAATAATTTAAGTATTAAAATTATTAAAATACTACGGGTGAAAACGCGTGTATTATGCACATTTATACTTACTATTTGTATGATAATAAAAAATAATAAAATTATTATATTATTTATTAAATATAAACGACTATAATTATAAAAATAAAATATAAGTAATTTTTACAATTTTATTATATATTATTTTTATTTACTATTTAAATAAATTTTTTATGGATAGTTGTTTTGGTTTAAAAAATAATTAAATTAAGAGAAAACCAAATTAAAAAAAAAAAGTTCAATTTAAAAGAAAACGGTGCAAAATTAGTAAAGTAAATATTTTAATTTAAATAAATTATTATTTAAAGAATAAAATTTAAAACAAAATGAGTATACTATAAAGCAATATTTTTTTATAAGTATAAATTAAATAATATTCTAATTTTTAAAATTTATTAAAGTGTCAAGATACAAGTAATTATAAAAAAAAAAATTATGAAAAAAAGTTACTATAGTAATTTTCCTTTCTAATTTGAATTGAACCCATTAATCTATATTAATAAATAGTTAAGATAATTCTAATTTGACCTATATTTTAAAAAATTATATTTTTCCTAATTGTATCAAATTCCAACGTTATAGTTGAGTCTTGGATTTAAAATTATTTTTATATTCATATGTATTATGAAATATTGTTTTATTTTTAATGATGTGAGATTTTTAATTTTAACATATTCTTTCGTAAAATATATATATATATATATATATATATATTTATTTTGAATGAGAAACTAAACACAAATTAACGATCTTATAACGAAAGAAATAACAAGTTTATTAAAGAAATAATAAGTTTATTAAAGATCATAGTCTATGGTGTATAATTTACAATTCTAACACATCTTTTAATACAAATACATATACATAATTTTGGAAACTTAAGATATGCTTGAACGTGAAATTAGACATAAAAGATAGTTTGATAAAAGAAAATAATGAACCATCAAAAGCTTTAATCTATGACACCATAGATTTAAAATTATTTTTACATTCTTATATATTATAAAATCATCATCTTTAATTAAGGTGGAATATGTAACTCTAATAAACTTCTTTACACAAGAATACATACATCTCAAATACAAAATTAAATATAAATAAATAGTCTGAGAACAAGTGAAACAAATGAACCTATCAAAAACTCTAACTCATTTTTTATACATTGTTAAAAATTAGATTTTAATCTTAACTTAATCTTATACACAAAGTTGTGTAAAGTGAATTTTATATTTACTTTTATCCTACATGTGATGGTTTTTGTGGTCTGTTAAAGGTAAAAAATGAGTGGGCAGTCCATTCTCAGGCGAAGGTCCTGAAGCAGGAAGTTTTAATGGAGACGGTGACAGTGTGATTGAGTGGCCGGAGAATACCCCACTCATTTCAGTTCATGTGGTTTCAGTGAAGTAGGGAATTAAATTCTTACTACAAACTTATTCTAACTTTTAATTCCATGCCCACCACAATCCCAACAAAATACCACCTTCGACAATAACAACCGATCATCCATCCATTTTCACCAACATCATACACCTACCTCTAATTAACTTATGGATAATGATATTTAGACAACAATTTTTTAACAACATTTGAACATTGATTATGTATCAATGTGTGATTGGTCAAATTACTTCACAATCAATAATAATAATCATAAATATTATTGTGGAGTAATTTTTGACCAATCACAGATTGAAACGTAATCAATGTTTTGTCAAAAAAATATTGTCTAAATATTATTATCCTTAAGTTATTAATCACTAACTATATAATCTGATGGGATAATGATATTTAAACAACATTTTTTTTACAACATTTGAACATTGATTACGTGTCAATCTGTGATTGGTCATAAATTACTCTATAATAGTATTTATGATTATTATTATTGATTAGGGAGTAATTTATGACCAATCACAAATTGACATGTAATCAATGTTCAAATATTGTAAAGAAAAAATGTTGTCTAAATATCATTATCCAATCTGATGTAACATGTTTCATAAATCATAAATAACTTATTAATTACCTTATCTAACTAGTATTTAATTAGTTATCTCTTTAAAATTTATTCTTTTGTTTAGCATCTAAATTAAGTTGTTAATTACTTCTGTCAAAATGATCCATCAGTTCCTATCATCACCCAGATTTTTTTCAACAATTTTTTATCCTTCCAAAGTCAAAGTTATCATCAGTGCCCAGTTGCTACTATCACTCACCATCATTGTTACTTTACTACTATTATTATTGTATCATCACTGTTACCATTATTGCCTTTTTCACCAGCCATCATCACTGTCACTGCAACGCCCAACTAGAGCGAGCCAATTTTTATTTATACATGCGCTATTCTTTTTAATGCAAAGTTTTTATCAAATTTTGGTAATGAATATTTACTTATTTTAAAATGGTTCAAATTGGGTACATTTATCTTTAAATTTTAAATGATGAGTACAATATAACCCTATCTAGTGTACATATATACAATTGTTTATTTCAATAACTACTTTGTAGAATTAAAATTTAAGAATAATTATGCTAAAAAATATTTTAAAGTTAATATGATTTATGTTTGAATGATTTAAAGTTATGTTTTGTTCTTAAAGAATATTGTAATACTTTTTGTTTGTATTAAATATTAATATTTTTAATTGTAATATCATGCTTGAATGATTTAATAATAAAATTTAAATTTGTTTTATCTCTAAATTAAAATATATATATATATATATATATATATATATATATATATATATATATATATATATATATATATATATATAGTCAGAAAGTAATGATAAAAGTACGTAAAAAATATCCCGAAAAACAAAAAATAAAAGTATATTAAAATAGAAAAATGCATCCGTGCATGCAACAGTTTTGGATAAGGTAGTAAATAGGTATTTTTAAAAATAGAAATATAGAAAGGGGGGTACTACTATAGTACTTTACCCAATCTATATTGATGTTATTTGGTAATGACGTGAGATTAATTTAAAGTGAAATATAAAACATAATAAGGTGAAAGGAAAATGACTTTTCTTGGAAAACAATGGAACAGTGTTGGGAATATAAGATTTATTGATTGAATAATAATTAAGAAGAATAAGAAAAATGTAGACAAAGCTACAAAAACGATCCAATAATTTGACAGGTGAAAGCAGGGTTGCCGGGAAGGGTATCTAAAGAAATTTGGAAATTACGTATCCTTGCCTTCTTGCGAAGACAGAAATACAAGATTCACTATTCTAGATAACTAAACTAAGTAACCAGACGACACTACAAGATGGAAAACTAACAACACCAAGTGCTCTGCATGTGATCAAAAATTTACTACCTCTCATCATAAATCATCAGAGTCGGTTAAGCTTTACCCTCTTCTTTGCTTCCAAGGATCAACGTTCCACACATCACCACGTGTCACCATGCAATTCGTCCCAAACATGATATGACACAGGCATGCAGCCACAGGCACAAGTTCCTCAAACCTATATTATTGAGGGCTATCACTCCCTCTCTCTCTCTCTCTCTCTCTCTCTCTCTCTTCTAATCTATATAGCCAAACAAACCAAGCACCATTATAATACAAGAGGACACAAGAAAGAGGAAACCTACACAAACAAGGAGAGACACTTTCAAAGAGGTGAAACCGCAACAGTTATTCTTTGCCTTTTTTTTTTTAAATACTCTGCTGCTAAGCTGTGTCAGTTCATTGAGAAGCCTCAAATGGCAACTATGCTGGCAAAGGACCATGCTCTCAACCTCAAGGAGACTGAGCTTTGCCTCGGTCTGCCTGGTGCTGGCGGTGGAGGCGGCGGTGGCGGTGGCTCTGAGGTGGAAACACCAAGGGCTACTGGGAAGAGAGGGTTCTCTGAGACAGTTGATCTGAAGCTTAATCTGCAGGCCAAGGAAGATCTCAACGACAATCTGAAGAATGCCTCAGAGGAGAAGACCCTCCTTAAGGATCCTACCAAACAACCGGCTAAGTAAGCGATTTCCCCTTTTGCTTTTGTAGCTAAAGTTTTGCATGTTTGTGTTCTCAAATCTTTTCTTTCTTCATCGTAAGCGTCAAGAATATATCTTGCTTGGTTCCATATATAACCCGATTTTTCACTTTACTAATAACAACTGATAGTTACAATGTTTCCAAACGAACTTTCTTAGTGCTTTCTGCTTTCTGCTAATTACATATTTTTCTTAAACTTTATTGCATGTTGGAATATAGAGTTTGCATAAGGTATAAAATTTTCCAACTTGTTGTAAAAAGAAGAGGGAGATATGTAAGATTGATAGGATTTGGAATAATATATATGTGCTTCAGGGCTCAAGTGGTTGGTTGGCCACCAGTGAGGTCATACAGAAAGAACATGATGACCCAGAAGGTTAGCACTGAGGATGGAGCTGAGAAGACAACAAGCAGCACTGCTTCTGGGGCATTTGTCAAAGTTTCCATGGACGGAGCTCCTTATCTTCGCAAGGTGGACCTCACAATGTACAAAAGCTACAAAGAGTTATCTGATGCCTTGGCCAAAATGTTCAGCTCCTTCACCATGGGTTAGTACTACAATAACGCCTACTACATGTGATCCATATTTTTCCCTCTCTATTTAAACCACTTTTAGCACAACCATGTGACCGAAATTTATATTAATAATATGCAAGAGAGTCATGCACAAACACACACAGACAAACACGATGCCATCAACCGCAGCTTAGTTTTTTACCATCCATTCCCTGCACCTATCTTACACTATAAATTCTTTTTCCTCGTTCTTTTTCATTACATGGATTTCTCTTCTCTCTTATTTATTTCTTTCTTCTCCAACCACTTGTGCAAGTGTGTCGAAACCTCATTATTTTATATGTATGTAACCCTATAGAAAACAAGCGACCTAAAAGGAATACTTTTTATTATATATAATATAAAGTTTTAAATCCTTGATGCATGTTAATGATGCGTATACGGGTTGGTTTCGATTGTTACATTCAGATATAAGATTGCAGATTGTTACCTGTGATCGTAAATTAGCTAAAATATGAAAATATTTTTCATGGTATTTACTTAAATTTTTATATTGGAACTGGTGAAGGTAATTATGGGGCCCAAGGAATGATAGACTTCATGAATGAGCGCAAGTTGATGGATCTTCTTAACAGCTCTGAGTATGTGCCAACCTATGAAGATAAGGATGGTGACTGGATGCTCGTGGGTGATGTCCCATGGGAGTAAGTTCTTCGTTCAACACACAACATCGGCAGCTATTATATACAATCATTTCTTACATGCAGTAACTATATATTCACTAATCTTTTTTAATTGCTACCCAACAAATGGAAGATTATGATTTTTGAGGAGCTCTTGATCAGAAACAAACATCTATACTTTACTAGGCATAAATCAGTCATGCATATTGATTCTGCAGACCGTCGAAAATTAACTGTTTAATTTTCTGTAGGATGTTTGTTGAATCATGCAAGCGTCTGCGAATAATGAAAGGATCGGAGGCAATTGGACTTGGTATGCATCATTATATCTTACTAAACTACATCTACTTTATCTCAGCACTCATTTTATCACTGAGGGAAATCATTAAACATAATTAGTAATTAATGAGTATATATATAGTTGGCATATTCTAATGTGTTGGCGGGCATTTTTTTAATGTGGTTTCAGCGCCAAGAGCAATGGAAAAATGCAAAAGCAGAAGCTGAAGGTGGGAAAATACATGATGTGTGAGATTCTGTACCAAATTGGAGCTATAAAAGAAATATGTGAAGCATTTCTGCTGAGACCATATGGAGCGGAGTGCTGTTAGTTTGAACGTGTTTGTGTCTTTTTTTTATTTTTGTTTTGTTTTGTTGGTATATAGATTCAAGTTTAATTTTAAGGAGCCTATGGAGCATTTGTAATGGACAAGAAGCAATAAACTTAACCTATATAGTCTGGCTTGTTTATTATGTGATCCTTCCATGCTGTGATGATTGTTGTGTGCTAAAATACCTTGAATTTTAATGCATAGTTTATTCCCTGAAGAGATTGTTGGTACATGATTTAGTTTGATTTATGTTTTAATTAGTTGTATGTGTCCTGCAAAATGATCAATGTCTCAGCTGGATGAAGAAGGTATTAAATTTTTATATGGTTCAGAAATGAGGGAGGGAACAAGCCCATGTGCATGTTGATGGAGTTTCTTTCATGGCCATTAGTTTTATAGTCTTTGTCATCTAGTTTTGCAATATCAAATGCGTATTAACTAGGTGGGTGAATGTAGGGTTGGTGAGTGAACGTGGTTGGAATATTAATTCTTTACATATATTATATATTATGAATAAATAAATTAATAAATATAGAAGTATCACGAAATATATATTATTATTAAGGTCAATGATATTGGTCTATACATATCCCAATAACTGTGTGCAAAGTATAAAAGAATTCTTGGATCGGACACTGTGACAGCTTCAGGTCCTTGCTTTTGAGAAAAATATCCATTATTTTAAGGGATTTGTTGCCTATATAAAGTGCATATAAAAGTGATTGAACTTTAAAATATCTGTTATTAGTAACATATTTTAGTCAGATCTCAACAATTTAGGGGAAGGGTTGGAGTAATCTTTCAATACATTATTGATTTAATCATGCATGTCACATATTATATTTTCTGAATCTACTTTTAATATAACCTTTCTACTACAAGTTTGAAATTTTTATTGTGACGCATAATTTCACTCTTATTTATGCTTGTTTTTTTTAATACTCAATGATCAATCATTTTCGGACTTTATTTTTACATGTATATTTATTCAATAAATTTTAATTTGAAATACTGTTGATTTGTTTTTCTTTTCTTGTACGAATCCTTTCATCTCAAATTTCTTCCTAGTATAATCTCAAATTAAATATATCTTTATTAGTTTTTACTAAGGAAAGCCACCTACTCTTTGATTATATTTTAAAATTTAATTATATGTCTATTTATAATTATTTTAGAGATTTTATTTATATTAGTACAAAAAAAATAACATTGAAAATTTATAGCACTTTTTGGAAAATTTATATAACATACGTGGTGGTAACAAATTCTGCTATTATAATAGATAATTGATAAAAAAAAAATCTATTATACTAAAAACCAATTACAAAATAGTTTCCCAGTTATAAAGTAATAAGTATAGAATTAACAAAAAAATTATTTAGAAAACTCATAAGTCAGTTGTTCAAAGAGCTTAAATTAGTTCATCTTGTATAATATTATAACATCTTTTCTAACTTTTGAAATTATTTACGGCACTTTTTAAATTGATTATATCATATATGAATTGATCTCAATATTCGCTTTGCATTCTTTTTCCGGAATTCATTTTCTACATTAGCTTAATTAATTTAAAAGTTAATTTATGGTTCACAATTAATAATTATGTGGTTTATAATTAATTATAGTACTCATATTTTTTGAGTTTTCTTTTTCTAATATTTAGATTCTCAATTTTAAGCAAACTAAAGTATATAAATGATTGGGTCTATGTTTTGTATAATTATCATCTCTTTGTCTTTCTTAGTATATGTTCCTCTTCCATTCAAACTCTAATAGTGAATATTTTTCGCTCCTTGACAATTTTCTCTCTCGCCCTCTCTGTAGAAAGATAATTCCTGTGTAGAAAGAAATTCGTGTGCATCTGTCCTAATCACTAGCAGAAAATCATATATATATGAATATTTTTTAAACCTGATTTAGAAAAAGTTCATGTTTTTTTTATCGAATGATTTCACATATTTTGAATTTGTTCTAAAATTATAAAGTTATTAATGTAAAAATATTAATCTTGTATTTTCAAAAACTGGTACAATGTCCTTGCAAGTACAACGAAAACGATTTGTTGACATATCAATTTCTATCACTTTTTACCGCAAAAATTTTAGGCACGGTGATAATTACTAATTAAAAAAAATCCATTAGTAAAATTTATCAATAAATATTATAACTTTGTCTATTTTTTTTCTTTTTTCTCCTTTTTTTTTATTTTTTCAATTTAATTTTCACTTTTTCATCAACCAACATTCACAATCTAAATCAATACAAATTCTAATAAAACCTTTCAAAATCACAACGAAATAATGAAACATAAAAGAAGAGTTTAAAAAGAAGTTTAGAAATTATCCCTATAATTTATTCTGGAAAAAAAAATCATAAAGTAAGGTATGGTTTACAAAAATTAAATTTTGTATCTGATAGTCAGTTATACACATGAAAAGTATTAGCACGCGTCTGCCTAAAACTAAATACCTTTTAATTAAATGTAACAAATTGATATGATTTTAAAAATATTTATTTTTTTCAAAAATATTCTAAAATTAATTTTACGTGTTTCCTTGAGTTTTTTACTTGTGTTCTTCTACCATAAATGCTTTCTACTCACTTGTTTAGCTCAATGGAGATTAGAAATCAAACAAACATATATTAATTAAAACACAAGAAAACATAAAAGTACATTAAACTTGGAGACAAAAAAAAAATGAAAGCTATGAAGAATTTATTCACAAAAATATACACATAAAATCAACCTTACGCTCATAGTAGGTCTATCCTTCTATCTTGTAAGTGACATTTTTGGTTTGGTAAGAAAAAAACACCATTTAGGTTCCCTGCAATTTAATGTTATGATGATGAGTGTTTGAACCCTTTTTCACTCTAGTTCAAGAATATTTTGCAAGAAGGGGATTTCCAATTGCAATGGTTTGGAGTTTCCTTTTTCTATATTTCAGATCTTGCAAATTTTAGGGATTTCATATTAGGATTTTGAATCAGGGTTGATTTTTACGTTTTGGGGTTCTTTTTTTTATTTGTGAATTGGGTTTCCTTTTTTTGGGTTGATTTCGCGTTTTAGGTTATAGTGTTCATTATCTTGCAATTTGGGATTTCTTCATACTTTGCTCCCTGTTTTTAATTGTTTTGTGATTCCAGTGTTCAATGTGTTGGGTGGTGGTGGAATGGTGACTACCCTTTGTTTTTTGTATTCTCTATGCATGAATGGACAAAGGAGAAATGAAAAGAGAATGAAGATTTTGGGTGATGTCCATGTGGATCTCGAGAGTGTTATTGTGTATGCGTTGAACTTGAAAAATGATGGTGCTGGGATGGTGTGTTGATTGTGGATTCGGGATGAAGAAAGGGGTAATGAGTTGTTGTTTTTCTATTTGTACACGTGAGATGTGATAATGTCTGTGTTAAGAGAATGAAGATTTATGGTGATGATGAAAGTGAAGAAAAGGTAGATGATGGGCATGTGAAGGAGAACGAAACTTCTTCACTTCCTCCACCTTGAATTAGTCATAACACAACAATTGTTTCACAAGTATTAGCAAAATGGTATAATCACAATTTCATTTAACCCTCTCTTAAACCTTTTCCACATTAATTTTAATTTTTAAAGTTTACATCTCAATTGACCTTAGTGTGCCACGTGTTACAAAACTAGATACCTTATTCACTTTTGGCTAGATGAACAATTAGGTCATTAGATTTTTAACACAATAAGCAAAAATGATCAACTTTAACCATTTTTAGAAAATATGGAACAATAATGAATTTTTTTTTAAAAAAATAGAACCATTTTACACACATCATTCTAAACTAAGAACCAAATAAGATATTAAACCTTTTAATAATGTTATAGTTTTTTTAAATCGCAGTCATCTTTCACCGAAAAAAGCCATACCAAAGTTCCGTAGGACTTTTATAAATGAAAAAATAAATTAAATATTTAACACTTGCATATATTTTTGTTCAAGTGTTTGCGGTCTGAGAAATTTTATTTGCTATCATAACTAGTAAGAAATTATCAAATATCTAATTTAAAAAATATTATAAATTAATAAAAGTATTACGCATACTGATTTATCTTTTCACCATGTTATACAAAATATTTTCTCTTTAGAGTGAGCAGATTGTGATCTCATTCCCCTGGTGTGAGTGGAATATGTGTCCAATATCATAAGAACTAACATTGGAAATAGCGGTTTGTGGCAATGATGAATGCTTTTGCCTCCAAATGCATGTCATATCAATTGAAGAAAACTAAAGTATTTTCAAGACGTGTTCTGAATTTTTTTAAAGTTCATTCTAAAAAATCCATTATGAAAAGAATTATACATGTTTAGAAAAGTTTGATCTAAAAATTTTATTTCAAAAGATTTATTCTTAAATGCATTTCATATATTCTGGAAATCCTACTTGAAAAATCTTATTCCAAAAATTTTATTTCAAAAATCATGTTTCAGTAATCACATTCCAAAAGTTACTTACTCTGAAAATTTTCCATAACACATAATCCAAAAGTCAATTTTACGACAAGCAAAATGGTCACTTTAAAATTTGGGGGTGTGTGAAAAATTTGTGAAATTGCAGGAAACAAAAGACATAATGAAATGGACAAAGTGATGGTCTATTGTGATGTGGATCGTAAAGAGGGCAGAAGGCCCAATAGTAGTTTGGTTGTTTTTAGGTTTGTTAAAATTGATGGGCTAAAAGCCATTCTGGTGTATATATATTTTTTGTTTTCAAAAGGGCAGAGGGAATTTGTTACTATATATATCTTTTGTTTTCAAATGAGCAAAATAATAACGCTAACACAGTACAGCAGAAATAATGCAGCATAGGTTAGAAATGACCTCAATCAAATTTTGTTTAACATCTAATATTTCAAGACTGCACCATTGTCAATTTTAATATTAAATATAATTCAATGATAAAACAAAAATAATAAACTCAGATTAAATAATATTTTATGATAGATTTATTTGTACTTTTATTTTTTCGTACATTGTAATTGTACAGTTTAAGTATCTTATCATACGTTTTACAACAAGAAGGTGTGATACCTTAGGTTCTTGCATGTATATACTCACCATTCCAACACTAAAACTTAAATCTAGTCTACAGTTGAATAGATACCTTAGACTTCCTACAATGCAAATGTATTGAGTCGATTCAACACTCTACTCTTCAGAATTTTTTTCAAGTTTCATCACAACTTCAACAGGTATATTAGTTGGATTACTCTGCTGCATACTAAACTTTTTCAGCATATCCGTTATGTATTTTGTCTGATGCATCACCATTCTATCGGAGTTTTTGTTTTAACTCAATTCCTAGGAAATAACTCAGGTTTCCTAAATCACTCATTTCAAATTCTTTTAGTAACTCATGCTTGCAGCCTGCCACCAATTCTTCACTGCTGCCACCAATTAGGAGACCATCAACATATAGGCATATGAAGATTCTCTCAACACAGCTGCCATTATCACAGAATTTCACATAAACACCATGCTCCGACAAGCATTTTGTGATGCCACTTTTCTCTAGGAAACCATCTATCCGTTTGTTCCATGCCCTTGGTGCTTGCTTAAGCCCATACAAGGCCTTTCTCCGCCTATATACTTTATGTTCTTCATTTGCAAGTTCAAAACCCCTAGATTGTTGCACACAAACCTCTTCTTCAAGAGGGCCATTCAGAATGCTGCTTTAATATCTAAATGGTATAGTGATCGGTTAGCATTTGTAGCAATGGCCACCACCAATCTAATAGGTTCGATCCTGGCGACTGGAGCATAAACCTCTCCATAGTCTATTCTAGCTTTCTGTAAGAAGCCTTTGGCCACAAGCCTGACTATATACCTCATCACCTCACCTTTTGGATTTACTTTGATCTTATAAATCCACTTGAGTGCAATAGGTTTCTTGTCAGGAGGTAACTCACAATTGACATCCTTTGCTGCATCTTCGAAATTAAGTGGTTCAGACTCTGCAATTAGTGCAAAGTGCACTAAATCTCCCTTTGTTGACACAGCTGAATCACTAAATCCTTCATAATCACGAAGATGAGATGGCAATTGTGTAGCTCTAGATTATCTTCTTGTGTCACAATCAACGAGTCTGTCTTGTTCTACTGGTTCACAGTCTTCAAATAACACTTTGGAGGCAGTAGAATTTTATTCAGTGGTTGTCCATGTCCAGCTGGTTGCCTCATCAATATTGACATCCTTGCTAATTGACACCTTTCTAGAAATGGGGTCAAATAGCCTATAGCTACCTGTTACATGATACCCAACCAGAATGTGTGGTGTGCCTCTATCGTCGAGCTTCCTTCTTAGCTGCTTGGGTACGTGCTTATAGCATAAGGATCCAAAAATCTTGAAATGTGACACATCGGGCTTGAACTCACAAAACATGTTGAACTCAGATAAAGCATATTCACCTCCACCATCAGATCGAAGTACCTTTAGTCTACATCCACTTTACTTCTCAACCATTCTTTTGAATTTATCAAGCACTGATAGCACCTCATTTTTTCTCTTCAATAAGTAGACCCGCATTTTCCTTGTGAGATCATCAACAGAAGTAACGATGTATCTATTTCCACCACTCTATCTGCATTGGCCCACAGACGTCATAGTATACAACACCAAGTTTTTCAGTAGCATTGCTAGCCACAAATTTTTTTGAACTTCAATCTGGTTTGCTTGCATTGAATGCACTCACTACAAATTTCTTCTAGAATCACAATCTGAGGAAGTCCTGTAACAAGGTTCTTATTACTTAGCTGATGTAGGAGCTGAAAAATAAGATGGCCAATTATGCCACAACTACTCATTCCTATTATCTTCAGTGGCAAAGCATTGGTGATTTCGTGTAACCATGCCAACACGAAAGGTTCTGTTTTCAGAAAGATTTGCATGAATCACCAACTTCTGATCTTTGTCAAATATGCTCAATCCATTCTCCTTCATTTCCATAGCAAATCCTTTATGCACGAGCTGTCCAAGACTCGTCAGATTCGTCTTCAGGCCAGGAACATACAGAACATCATCAATGATTATTTCCCTTCCATCATAATCCTTCAACACCACACGTCCAAATCCTACTGCATCGAGACTTCTGTGTCAGAACACCTGATTTTTCCTTGAGACTCATCTTTAAGTTTTTTAAACCAGTCTCTCCTCCCAGTCATAGAACACCCTGAATCAAGTTACCAGGATGAGGTTTCTTGCGAATCAGCTTCACTGGTTCTTGCCATCAACATTACCACATTCGAACCTGAAGATGCTTCATCTTGGGCCAGATTAACTTGGTTCTTTGGCTTGTTCTTTGGACCTTCACCATCCCAACACTCACGTGCAAAGTGCCCATACTACTAGCAATTGTAGCACTTCACCTTATTCTTGTCAAACTTCCATTCTTTTTCATCATTCGAACCACTCTACTGCTTCTTGTAATCTTTTTTATTCTTGGATGTATCTCTCGACTTTTCATCTGGTTTCTTTTATTTGTTGAAAGGTTTATTTCCCTTTGAGGTGCCGTCTTTTCCCTTCTGAACCACTCTTGCTTGAAGGGCTTGCTCTTGACTATGCCTACATTCACTAATCCTGTACTAACGCACCTCGAGAGAATGTTGCAGGGTTTCTAACTCCATTTCCTCTAAATCTTTTGTTTCTTCAATTGCCACTACAACATGATCAAATCTCTGTGCCAAAGTTTGTAGAATTTTATCAACATGATCAGTAATAGTATCTCTGCATGCTTTCATCACGTTAACATGGTCTTGCACTTTATCAAAGTAATCGGCTATGCTTTCATTCTCATCCATTGTGAGACATTCTAATTGCCTCCTCAAGGTCAGCAACTTGACCTTCTTGTTTTTGTCTCCATCTCCATAGGTCTTCAACAAAATCTCCCAACACTCCTTTGTTGTTGTAGCTTTGGAAATTTTGTAGAAGATCTTTGGTCCAACACACTGATAGATGAGAAATTTGGCTTTTATATCAAGTTTTTGAAGATTCTTGAATTGCTTCTTGGTTTCTTCTATAGCCTTACTTCCAGGGTCTTCAACCCCATTCATCACCATGTCTGCTACATCTGGAAATCCAAATATAGCCAACATCTTTATCTTCCAATCATTGAAGCCTTTTTCATCAAACACAAGGAGTGCACCTTGACTGATACTCCCATTTCCAGCCATCTTGAATCTGTAAACCTAGAAACTTCACCAATCCACCAATCTTGATACCTTAAAAACTTGTTTCTTGGTATTTTCAAGATCGATCACCACCAAGAAGAGACAGCCACGCACACTGTTCTATCCCAAGGCTCACTTGAATGCTCTATTCGCTTCACAGGATCAAAGGATCAGTCTAGCTCATGATATCATGTAGAAATCAAATGTAACAACAGTACTTTAGTTTTACACACTCTCAACTTCAAGACAGAGGAGAGGTAAACAGAGAGAATGGAAAATACCGATTTAACTTTCAGCCACATCTCATTGGATGCATTAAACGAGTTTTTATACAACTGATATGGAAAAACATATTAACTTAACAAACAGAAACATATGAACAAGTAGCCGCTTTTGTTTGAGTAACTAACATGTTTGAATTTTTATCTATCTTTTATTAAATATTTAATAGAGTTTATTACTTCAACTGTCATTTTATATTATCTAATGTTACCTTAATAAAATATGTTACAAATATAATACAATACTAAAAGAGGAATAAAGTGTCTAATTTATATAATTGATTTGAAACAAAATTCGCATAATTATAATATTTAAGAAACCAAAAATGCAGTTAAGTATTTTTAATATATGTTTAAAATAAATAATATCATAATAAAAATATTTAGAAAAATTATTCTCATCTCTTTCGAAATAAATCTAAATGATACTTTGAACAATCACCTATTTTTAATAAAATAAAAATTACATTTTAAAATAAAAATCGAATAAATTTATTTTAAACATCATTATAAATATTAATCTTAGTTAAGTTGATATTTAAAAAAAAAAAAAGAAAAAAAAGGTAATACAAAATAAGAGATCATACTCATGATAAAAAACACAGTACAAGAAACAGATAAGATATACCTATTATATGAAAGATTTAAATAAATATAAAATAAAACGTTAAATCACTTGTATTACTATTTATTATTTATGAATAAAAATCAAATTACATAATTTGTCAATACAATGATTTTTTTATAAAAAACTTTGAACTTATAAAAATGTAAACAGTGGTGTTATTTTTCTCAGATATTTCAAAGAATCA
Organism: Vigna radiata var. radiata; assembly: GCF_000741045.1. Taxonomy (NCBI): domain Eukaryota; kingdom Viridiplantae; phylum Streptophyta; class Magnoliopsida; order Fabales; family Fabaceae; genus Vigna; species Vigna radiata. Next base: position 34,564,129 of record NC_028358.1, read on the forward strand.
TTCATTAATTTATTCACGATAAACTAAACTAGAATCAATTTTTAAGAATAGCTTCAAAACATAAATGATCCCATAAATTTAGAATAAATAAAAATTTATACTCATAAGAAAAAGTTGAAAAAATTATTAACATATTCATTCCAACTTTCTCTAAAAATATCATTATATGTAATTAAGTTAGGATTTGGCTATACCATTAATATTCACCTTAATCAAATGAGCATATGGAAGTCATCCTACATTTCTAGTTTGAATATTAAAAAATTTTAACACTAAAAAGATAAATCAAAAGAATATTACGGATAACTTATTAGATTTATTTCTAATCATATGTATACGTTCTTTAATTTGAAAAACAATAAAAATAAAATCAATCAAAACTTCAAATCTAATATGATTTCTCATCTTGCAAATAATTCAAATAATCACAATAACTTAATTACTTTAAATAAATAACTACAAAGATACCTTATAAATTAAATAATCAAATCCAAAAACAAAATTGTAACTTTTGAAAATATTTCTTTAACCATTCTCATAATTGTATATCAATAGAATAATGAAAGAACAAATAATAGAAAAATTCAACATTATTCTCACATAAAAGACATATAGAACATGAAACCATACATTTTTTTAAACTCACACATAAATACAATATTAATAAGTTAATAAATTTAATAATACATTTTAGCTTTAATTTTTATATATAAAGTGATATTTTCTTAAAAAAATAACTTATATTTTTTGTTAGATAATTTGTAATTTGGAGAGTATATAATTGTAAGCACATAACAGTCATAATATTCAATTTTTTGTTTCTAGTTTTTTAAAATTTTATATATCGAATAAAATATTTTATTAATTTATTTAAGTTTAGTTAATATTATATTTTTTAAGTAATATAATAGAAGTGAAGGTTTGTCTATTAAAAACAAAATTAAAGGTAAGTGTTGTTTACTTAAAATGTAAAAGAATAACAAAAAGTAAAGATCCATTTTAAAATTAAAGCAAAAATATGTTTGTAAAGTACCATTATTTCTTTTTATGCAAAATTATTAAAATACATTGGATTAGATGGGAAAAAGTCTACAGCCCAAAAGAACAAGTGGGCTTGATGAAAAACATATTAGTTCTTTAATAACAAAGGATCATTGTAGATTGAGAATAACAACTTGTGGGGCCATGTTTTGATATCAAGGTTGGAAAAACATGACAGGAGTTGAAAGGAAGTCTACTTATTCTCTTTAGTAGTATTTTGTGGGAGGACTTGAAAAAAAGGTACGTGGGTACAAAACTTACAAGTGGTTGGAGACATCCTCAGGATTCTAGAAAATAATACTTAAATTGCTGAACAAGTGGACTCGGAGGACTACTTTAGCATATGTAAAACTTCTTTCCACTTTTTTTAAGTGCAAAGTCACACCACCAAGTCGCATACTTCTCTTTTACTATATGTGAATTCAACGTAACATTTGAGTCACTAATCCAAATTTTTTCGTGTTTGTAGAGTTTTTAGGGTCTCTGTTTCTTAGAACAGATTGGATGGAGAGATTCTATCCAACTCAACAAGGTGAAAGAAGCTAAGAATTTTTAGACACTTGCATGTTGATTTTATGTTATTTTTGTTGTATGTAATGTTGATTATGTTGTATGAGTAGAATCATATAATGTATGATGGGTGTTTTGGAGTCATACATTCATTTGTTTTGTAATAGTTTATGGATTAAAAATGTGCTAAGTTGAGTTGTTTGGAAGTTTTGTAAAATTTAATGTGTTTGAAGTTTGATTTGTGATTTGGGGTGTGATGAAATTGAATATTGGACATTTGGCAAATTTTGTATAATTAAAGAGAATATTTTCAAATAGATTTGAAAAGGAAAAGAATAAACGAAGTCAAATTGACTAAGTATGCAATAATTGAAAATCTAATTTAAAAAAATCCCCTGATCAGACGTTAAGCGGTGATTTTGTATTGTTGAGCGTCAATTTAAAATCCCAAATTCAAAGAGAATTTTCATGACAGAGCGTTAAGCGAAAGTTTTTATCGTTTTGTGCCACTTTAACAAGGAACTCCTTGACTTTGGTATCAAGTGTCAATTTTTGTCATTGGACTGTGTCTTTCGCCAAATGAAGATTCCTATTTGTTAATCGTTAGATCAAGTTGAAATTTTAACAACATTTCCTAGTCACGTGGTTCTTTACTTTGATCAATAAGATATTGAATTAAAGGTCTGCACTGTGAGCAATTTTTCTCATAAGGTTTCCATATATTAGATTGTTGGCAACTTTAACATTTGTTTCTTATTCTGTGCCTAACTTTTTTTTGTAGTTATTCCATCGAGTTTATTCTTTTTGAATTGTCAATCATCTTTAACTTTAATTTAAAAACATTTTTGGAGTTTTTCACAAACAATATTTTTATTTCTAAAATCCCAAATAGTTTGGGCTTATGTTGTCAAGTTTTTATTTTGTATCTTTAAATACTAGTGTGAGGATGTGAAGATTTATGTGAGATTCATTAAAAACACATGAACTATTTGGGTGATATACATATGTGTGTGTATACATTTTATTTCAAATATATGATGTGAAATGTTAAGGATGCATGTTGTTTGTGTTATAATGATAAATGGTTAAAGAAAAATGATGTATGTTTTGGTGTGATGAGCTGAGTATATGCAATAAGTATGATGAAGTAAAATGTGATTTGCTTTGGAGAAATGAACTCCATGCGAAAGTTCCATTTATTGAGTAGTATATGCATTGATACGAGAGTCCAGGGTTAGAGGCTATCATGATACTCTACTGTTCATTCAACTCATATAGAGAAAAATGGTTGAGGGGTTAAAAGTGGCAAGAGGTCTTGATCAAGTGAAATTTTTGAATGTTTAGATTAACCTTATGAGTAGAGGTTATCCATCATAAGTGTTAAACCCTCCTAAGATTTAATATCAATGCTTGTATCCGAATAATTGAGTATTTTATAGTATTCTCTCGTGAATTGTATGTCCTGATGAATGATTGATATAATCTTATAACTTGAATTATAGGTTCTATATAAGTGTTATTTTATTTTTTTAAATTAGTTTACCTTCATTTTTTTGTGTTTTCTTGTGTTGGTGTTCTTCCTTTGCAATTATTACCTTTACTGGTGTGAGCAGTGTTAGAATCGCGCAACAGAATGTTCATGTATTGACAAAAAAAAAGGTGGTGAATTGATTTACTTAGTAAAAAGTATGCCTTTAAAAAAATTCATTTTTATAAATTGATGTTATAAATAAAATCGATTCTTTATAATTAAAGACAATAAAGATAAAGAGTGTTGGGAAATAGCAAATTTGCATAAGTATTTGTTAATATCTCTAACGTAAATTTGATTAATCACTAAAAATAAATTGAACTTACAATAACAGAGAATTGAGTTAAGGTTAGAAATCACATCTCTTGAATACACAAAAGATGAACAACACCTTCTTTGACACATAAAGGATGAATAACTTTCCTAGCAACAACAACCACACTCAATTACTCAAGACACCCTTAGTGAAAATTTGTGTTCTACCTACACTAGGTTTTTTGAAGCCCTTTTTTCACAAACATAGTGAGTTTTTGTAGCACATAGCTCTTAAACTGGGTGAAAAGTTAGTTTGAAATTATTAGGTTTAGAGAAACATATATAGATCATTAACCTTAATTTGAAAATTAGGTTAGAAAACTGAAGAGTCTTTTCACAACTGTCCCTGATAATCGAGTATCATAAGTGATGGTCGATTATTATAAAAATTATTTCAAAAATTATTTTCTCTTTGTGATAATCGATTATTTCAAAGGTTTTTCTGAAAATCTAAAATGGATTATCTCAAAGGTTTTATGAAAAAATAAAATTTTACTAAGTGTTTTGCTGTTTGGATTTTGTCTATTGACTTTTAATATACTAATTTAAATAAAATACACAAATTACAAGATTTCAACAACTAAATTATTCAATATTTAATGTATCTCTTAAAGTATTAGATAAATCTTTAACAGTTTTTCATTAATCATGATCAAAACTCTTTATTAAAGCAAGATGTGCATCTTTTTTTTTTACCAATAAACAAATGAGGAAGTAAGAATTGATCTATCTTAAATAAAACATGTTATTATTGTGATTTCCTTGTAAATTGTCTTTCCTTTGTTTCTAAAATCTTAAAAAAGACTTTAAGTTTTCTTCTTGTATTATAGTTTTCTTAAAACTATATATCTTTGTATCTTTTATTGTTATTATTATACTTTGGAATACTGTAATATATTTTGGTATATACTTTTATAAACTTATCACTTAATCTCTCATCATTTATTCAGAGCATTTTATATGTTTGTTGTTGTTGAACCTTATTAAATATCTTAATTGGATGATGAGGACATTTTGTTAAAAAAAAATGTTCGAATTTTTTTTTTTACTAAAAAGGTTGTTATGCTTGCATTTATCAGCATGTTATGTTATACAAGGTCAGAGATTTATAAGTATGTTCTGATTGGTAGGTTTTCTTAAAATAAGTGTATATTGTTTAAAGTAGTTAATGATAGTTTTAATATTAGATAAAATTATCCTATCACTTGTTTAATGTGACTCCTAACTAAACGTCAAATCTTAAAAGACTGTAATGACGTTAATATTCAAACTTAGTTCGATATAAATTATATTTAGTCAACTTTGAGTGACAGTGATGTTGTTTTTATTTTCTATAATAATAATAATACTTTTTTTTTTCTTCAAAGCACTCTGATATAATATTTAGTAATTATCAGAAAGAAAATTTCTTGAATTTCATATGCGTGTTAGAAGTGTTTTCAAGAATTTTTCTAATTAGAAAAATAAAGAAGTCATGAAAAAGAAAAATTCTCAAAATTCTTCGTAGATTTTTGTGACCACAAACTGATAGTAGAATGAAATACTTTATATAAAGTGAAGTTATATATCTATGTAAATGGAATATGATGGAAAATGCGTTCTGGCGAGCTCATGATGCTCTAGTTTCATTTCATTTTATTATGTTTATCTTTAATGTTATATATTCTTAATATCTATTTGAATAAATTTTATCATATTTTGTTTAAAATAAGATAAAAATGAAAGTTAGCTTTTTATATAAATTAAAATTAATTTATATATAAGTTAATTTGTCAATTTTATCTATCTAAAATTTATTTTAATTAATTAATAAACTTATTTAAGTAAGTTAATTTTATTATCATTTTTTATCTTTTGGAATCTTGAGTTTGAATTTGTAGTAAGACTTAAAAAGAGTTTATGATATACGAATATAACAAGTATGAGTAGTTATATCATGAATATTCTTTAAAAATTATTAGATAAACATAGACCATGAGTCAATATTTCTATTGAAATAATATTTATCTTAAATATAGGTTTAATATTTCGGTAGGTTTCTATTTTCTTCCAAAATTTTAAATAGACCTTTTTTTTTTATTCGTCTCAATTGGGTTCTTATTTTTTGTAAAACTGAATCAAACAGAGACTTTTCGTCAAATTAAGAAGATGTCGTTAAGGAAGGTGTTACGTGGCATGCTAACAATGTCTTTCTAAATGATGTGGCAATAAAAACGTGTGCAAGTGTATTTTTTAATTTTTGAATTAAAAAATGGAGTGCAAAGAGGGGAAATAAAATTTAAATAAGGGCAAAGTGGTCAAAAGAATCTAAATTAAGTGCAGCAGGCCTTTCTCTTTCGATTACCAATTCAAAATTAGATTGGAGGAAGAAGATTGGGGCTTCGTATTAGGGTTCGTGAGAGAAAAAAATTGTTGTTGTTTGATTGGAAGCGCGACGATTGATGGGAGAAGTTGGTTCTGACATTAGGGTTCGTGCAAAGTTCTATCAATTTCATAAATTGGGGTATCAATTTGGAAATGTAGGGTTTTATTAATCGTTGGCGTTGACAAAGAGCATCCATCAGGTGGTCGTCGGAGTCGTGGTGTCTTGTTTCACATGGTGTTCTCCTTGGAAGATGATGGGTTGTGCTGTGCTGCTGTGATTTTCTCCGTCGTTGCTGCTCTGCCCCGTTCGATTCCATTCACCTTCAGAGAATGTTCTTTGTCTGGTATGAGTGATATGTAACTTCATTATCAAATGACTGTTGGAGGGTGAATCACGGGTCCAATACCCCACTTTGTGTTTTTGACCTGGAACACACGAGGAATGGGAAAATTCAGTTGTAGCCCTTATGATGGGACGATTGCCCTTAAAATCATCTCTGCTAGTTGTTAAATCCATCTTCCTAATATGAATTAAGCATATTTATGCTATGTTGTGTTTAAAACTAACATGGTCTTAAGAAATGCAGTCTTTTGTTTAGTTCTAGATAGGTGTGTTTTTTATACGCAAATATTTCAGGGAAAATTATTAGAGGGAGGTTTGGGTGGGTTGGAGATGAATCAGGGAATGTTCTTTGTCTAGTATGAGAATGGAAGGTGTGAAGATGAAAGATGAATGGTAGAATCGGAGGAGAGGGAGAAGTCTCTAATGGATCCCAATTTCTTCTCAATTTTTTAATTTTAAAATAACCCAAATCCACATCATTTAGCTACGTCAAATAAAAATATAGTCCATTGTGCCACGTCAAGTATATAGTAACGTCGTTAGGTCCAATTTAAGGGTAAGAGTCTAATTGATGCAATTTTTACAAAATAAAGACTCAATTGAGATGCTGAAAAAATAAGGAGACCTGTTTGAGATTCTGGACGAAAATAGGGATCTACCGAAATATTAAACCTCAAATATATAATAATAGTATAGTTAATTAATAAGAAAATAAATAATGACTATAGTACTAAAATTGTGTAAATATTGTCCAAATGGACTTAGGTTTGTGTTGCTTTATAATGGAAATACTTGATAAATTTTACTTAATTATGCTTTTTAGTACACTTATTGGATAGCATATGAATAATTCTAAAAAAATGTGCATGACTTTGTATGTAGTATTTTCTCTTTTCCTCCGTATCTTCTCATGTCACAGAAATATAGATATGGAGTGATTACAACGAATTCGAGAGCATGAAACTTTTTGACTGGTCATGAATGAATAAAGCCCACACCTCCTATCATGCACAATTTCTACAATATTTCCATTGAAACACTTTTCCATTTGGAGTAACTGTAATTTTAGTCTCTCTCAAATCTGTCATCTTTTAGTCTATTTTATGAATGTTTGACCGTTGTGTTGGTTTTGTTAGCTAACAAAAATATTCTCTCAACTAATTTGTTCATTGATTGAAGTGTATAGGTGCTATTTGAGCCTTGTATAATTATTATTGGATTCCAATTCGGTAAGAGAAATTATTTGAATTATATTTAAATTGTTTTGAGCGTGGTGGCATGGTGAAATTGAAAGTAATGTATTTAATTTATTAGATTTTATTTGGGTTAATATATTCATTTTGAATTTGGTAATCAGTAAGTGTCAAAAGAGTGTTTAAAATTAAATTGGATAATTTTATTTTTAATTGAGTTCAAATAGGCATTCCAAAGTTGTTAGAATAATTGGTTTCCAAAAACTGTGATTTGAAAATTATTTTAAAGGTTTTTTCACATAGAGTTGTTTATGCACATCTAATTTAAGAACGTTAAGAGTGTGTTAGGATGGGTAAAAATAGTACTGACTACTTATATATTAGATGATTTTTTTATATAAATATTAGACAAATCTATTAATACACATTATACAAGTATGTTTATTCAGTGATTAAATGAATCTTACAATATTAGATGAATATATTCATACATTAATTAGACAAGTTTATCAATACATGTTCAATGTATTTGTCTATACAATGATTAAGTGAGTTTAATAACATACATTAGACGAATCTATTATATATATATATATATATATATATATATATATATATATTTAAAACTAGTTATATCAAAATTAAAATCACAAATTTGATTCTAGTCATTTATGTATTAGGATATGATATCAATTATTTTTCAAACGAACAAGTATAATATAATTTTTTAATTATACTTAATATATGAGTTTCGTATTAAGGAGTTCATTTTAAAATAATCTAGAAAATTATATTTCTATAATACATGCAGTTAATTATTTGAATGATCAAGAATTCAATTATGTATAATGCACCTATATATTTTAATATTTTGGTGTTACATCAAAACCGTTAAGATGAGATATTTACCTACCTGAGAAGTAGCCTTAACATTCATTATTTGTTAAAACAATGTCAATGAAATAAACTATTACATGACTTTGGGTTAACTAATAGTCAACATTTGCGGCATAAACTTACTTGTAAAGAAATCACTTACATCTTTAAATTTGTTAATCTTTAAACAACGGAATACAGAACAGTTTGAGCAGAAAATAATTATTTCTAGATCTATTCATCATTTTAAGGAATCATGAAGTATAAAAAAATATATATGAAAAATATTATTGTTGGTTACATGATGGTTTCGCAATATTAAAAGATTTTATTTTTTTGAAGTATAAAAAAAATATGAAAAGTATTATTTAAAGGAAACCCCTTTTTAATTACCGCAAAGAGAATATGAATCTTTTGTTAAGTATGAGTATGGTATAAAATAATCAAATTCATTTGAGAAGAGTAGAATAAAAAACTTAAAACTTTGATAAAATTATACTTACCAAAATCAAATTCCAATCGGTCCAACTCGATCTACTCTCCATTGAATTCATCTCATTAGTGACAAGGAAACTACTGCTAGAAACTTTGTGAAATAAAAAAGATAAAAAAGTTTTTTGGCAACCAAAATTTTTCAAATAAACTAAAAAAAAGAAATATTTAACTTAAATTTATAAACTTTAATTTTTATTCACTTCAAAATATACTATTGAAATATTGTGATTCTTTATTTAAGTTATATATAAATGTATTTCGCTTAAATGCGAAGGAAATCTTGCTTAAAAAGAATTTAAATATTTAAAGCCTTGTGTTTCAAACCTGCTTAAACAAGCAGCTTTGTTTATTCCATAAACTTTATTTCTATCTGTAATTTGTTCGAATTATTAAGAATTCACAATTACATTCTATTTTAATCCCCGTATTCTTGTGACTCTCTTAATTTTCATATGTTTACTTAAATCTCTTTGTCTTTTTTTAATCTTTTCTATCCTTATTTATTTATTATATTTTATCCCCGTATTCATATGTTAACATTACCTTTTTAAATTCATCTCTAAATCTTTCTCGATTCACATTTAAAAAAAAATAGCCTGTTTGGTTATTTAATTTTTTATAAGGATTAAGAGAATCACTAATCAAAAGAGAGAAAAAAAAGTCAGCTGGAGCAATAATTTATCACTAATCAAACACTTATAATAATTTACCAACTTAATTTCGACTTATATTTCCCATTTGTAACCTAAATTTAATATATTGTAACCTAACTTTTAAATATATTTAATTACAAAGTATAAGTAGGCATGAATAACAATTTAAACCATTTCATAAGTGCACTAAAAAAAAAGGTGTTGTTTCCTCCACCATTCCAAGTATTTCTGCACTTCCTCACTATTTTCATTTATTCCAAAAATATTTTACACTCTCCCACTATTTTCTTTTACTCCAAAAATATCCTACACCTCTTCACTATCCTTAATAATCTTCCTTTTTCTCTCCCTGTATTAATGGAACATTTACATGGCTCGAACTTGTGATATATTCTGTTAAATAAGTTTGATTCAATCTTATTTTCACTGTTCAATATATTATTTTTCTTCACATTCCTTAATAAATGGTAAAATTTTGTTCTAAATTTCTAGAAAAATGTTTATATATATGTGTGCTTTTTTTACATTTAATATCTATATTAACATTATATTATGTTTTAACTTACCGACATGTTTAACTCAAATAATTTGAATAAAGTATTTAATTTATTAGATAAATAATATAAAAATATTATTAAATACTTCAAATATAAAAAAAAAGTTATTTGTTAAAGATTTGAAATTTATTTAGTTCTTTCGTCATTATAAAGTTAGTATATAACAATAATAATATATTATTTACTATTAATATTATTATGTTTATTATTTTGTATTTGCATATAACTTTTAAGTCTATAAAATGATATTGGTAGAAACACTAATATTGAAGTTTCCTCTGAATTTTATATTTTCCAATATATCACAAGTTCAAAAATTTGAGCCATGAATGCTCATTAATACAGAGAGATTGTTAAGGATAATGGAGAGGTGTAGGCTATTTTTGGAATAAAAGAAAATAGTGGAGAGGTGTAGAGTATTTTTGAAATAAAAGAAAATAGTGAAAAAGTAGAGGAACACTTGAAGTGGTGAAGAGAGCAACACCCGCAAAAAAAAGTATATGAATTTATATGTAAGTTCGTATAAACAACAACATGGCTACCAAGACATTTGGGGTAAACCTCAAACATCAAGCTCTTTATCCTTTGCAACTATTAACCGTGACCAATCCCTCTATATAATACTTTTTTTTACTATTGTTTTTCAAGTTTGAGTTAATTCTATTTGGATTCTGCGTATTCTTTTAAGTGGAATTTTTTTAGTTATAATTTTCAAGTGACTCCCTTTAAAGATATTTTTGATTGGATTTTTTATAATTGTGGGATCCTTAATTACAAATTTGAGTTAATTTTGTTTAGATTTTATTTTTTCTTTAGATTTTTGAGTTATAATCCATATACAATCTTCAAGTGAATCTCTATCCGAAGATTCTCTTAATTGAATTCTTTTATAATATGAGATTATGAGTCAAAAGAAAGATAGGAATAGTTTGTCTAATGTTGTCGCTTCAAAGGATTGGGGAAGCTAATTTGTTATCATTTTATTCCTCCTTTTGTTTTATGAAAACTTCTACATAACAAGCTTTTCAATTAATCAAAAGGTATCAGTTAAAGACTGAACTTATGTTCCATGTGTAAGGATAAAGAGAAGTTCATTCAATATATTTTCTTTGAATGTCAAATTATTGTATATATTTTGTCGTTGCAAAGCATATTTGCAGTAAAATTCATTTAATTGTTTTCATTAAGTCACCAAAGAGTGCATTGTTGAAACTCATTTGCCTAATTATTGTAACTTATAGATTTAATACATCATTTTATCCTTATTTTTGGAGTTTGGTTCAAAATGATCCTATTTTTTAAAAAATTTCAGTAAAGTCTCATATTTCGTTAAAAAATGTTCATTAAGGTCCTTTTCGCTCACGCCGTTAAAAACATAACGATGCAAATGCCACCTTGGCCAAACTTGAGTGAGCTGTGCAATTTGATGAATACGTGGCACTGTGAAGAGGTTGCACTATTTAAATATTTAAAAAAAAAATTAAAATGATGTAAGGTAGGTGGTAAGTTTAAGTCTGGGTCAAAGAAAATTACCCTTATCTAAGAGTGATTTCGCCATTTCTATGTTCAACATTGTGGTGAAAGTGGTGTTCTAATAAGTGTTGTCACCTTTGCCGTAGAACAAAATGTGCCACCACCAAACTCTCAGGCCACCATGCCCGCGGTCACCATCATTAACACAGACCTACAATTCGAAGTAGAGAAAAACAACAGAAAACCCAGAAATCAAACTCTAGCCACCATGAAACCCTAAACTATGTTGCCAGTAATCAGGGCAAAATCTCCACCATGTGTTGCACCTCACCACCATTAAACAAGAACCGAATCAAAATCCCTAACCTGCAAACCAGAAATTTCAACCCAAATATGAACAAGAAAATCGCAATCACGACACCTAGAAACCCAATTCACACCTACAACAAACCATAAACATACATAATCACTACCCAAATCGTAGAAACCCTAGTTCGCAAGCAGCATCCATGGGCACCAACCTGCAAATTACACAAGCCAGAAACGTAGAAACAATGTGAAGGTGAAACTCAATGTTTACATTCAGGTGTTTATATATAATGTTAAATTTAGTTTACCCTTTGGTAAAAAAAGTGCAATGTGGTCCCCTTTTCAATTTAAAATTGTGTACTTTGGTCCCAAATGGATATCAACGAAAAACACATGATAGATATCTGACTTAGTTTCCACCATTAGTTTCCAACTTCAGTCCACCGTCTTTCTCCACCTCTACTCCACCATCCAATCCTCTCCACCATTAGTTTCCACTTTCAGTCCATCATCTTTGTCCACCTCCACTCCACCATCCACTTGCTCTCCACCATCACTTCCCACCTCCACTCCACCCTCTATTTCTACCTTAAACCCTAACCCCCAAATCCAACAACAAGAATATCAATAAGTAGGCTAGGGTTAGCAACACTTACCTCATGTACGTATGCTCTTCAAATTTGACCTTCAATGAATTACTACGCCATAATGATTACAATACCAGTTTCACCAAATTGTTAAACCCAGAAATTGCAATTGGATTCTTAAATAAGGATAATTTGATTTAATCCATTTCGTTAAACCTAGCTGAGGTCATTATATATCTTTTAAAAATATTTACAGAGTGCCCACATCATCATCAAATTGCACAACTCACTCAAGTTTGATCACAGTGGCATTTGCACCATTATGTTTTTAACGGCGTGAGCGAAAAAGATTTTAATGAACATTTTTTAACGAAATATGAGACCTTACTAAATTTTGTAAAAAGTATAATCATTTTGAACTAAACTCCCAAAAATAAAGATAAAATGATATATTAAACCTAACTTATACTATTTGGATTATTTGGGAGGATGATAATTATGACATATTTCAACAAAATGTTTCATTGCAAACTGCAATGCACACTATTAAAGGATATGTGAGGTTGACGGATAAATGAAGCATATGAAGTTTGATACTCAAAAGAAGTTTTTTTTTTTTTTTTTAAATAACAATCATTCTTAACTAATAATTTTGTTTTATTTTTTTACCTAACTATCATTCATAACTAAGATGTAAAAGTTGAATATTTTGTGATCTAAGAGCACACTCTAACTTACATGGTCCACTGAAGGACTTTAGACATGTTAAAATCTAGAAACCAAAACATTTTTACAAAAATAGGTATTCTAAATAAGAAAAAAAATTCAATTATTTTTGTGACAACACAAACAATTCTTCAATGATATTACCATTAACATTCTTCTTAGAATAAACATCTTCCGAATAAAATATAAATTTTAGAAAATGTGACAAGTACCTATACATCAATAAAAATACTCAACTACCTTCATGGAAATGTAGAAATAGGGTAAAATAAACTAAAAGCATCTAAGAAAGAAGTGACCTCTACATTAGAAATAATTATAATCAGTCAACTATAAGACATTAATTAGAGAAAAAAAATAAAAGATAAATGAAAAAAAAAACACCTCTAATTTATTATTAAGGAAGAAAAAAAGTAAAACAATTTATTAAATAAAAGTGTATTAACATGCTGAATATATTTGAAAAATAAAAAAAAGTAATAAATTGTATATAATATTTGTAATATTTAATTATATATGGTTCAAATAAAATTTAAATTTTTATTAGTTTTTATTTTTCTTTACAAATTCCATACTTATATCATTTTATAATTTTGATGTTAAAATGAGTTGATGGATCACTGTTGTTAATTACCTTTGATACAGATATTTTTTATATAAATATAAAATACACTTAAGAAATCCACAAGATGAAACTTAGATAGATGATCTATCAATTAGACTTGAGAAATTCTCTTTAATGATATGCTTATAAATAATTTTATAAAATGTCATTTAATTGAAACTGCAAATAATACTTATTTAAAAGTGTTTCTAATTAAATTATTAAGTATGCATAATTCAAAGTTTATTAATTACGTTAACAGCGGGAAAAAAGATAAAGATTCTGAGAGTGAAGTTACTGCTATCTAATTTGTTGACTAATTTCTGGTTGATAATTATAATAGAATAGAAACCAATTTGCCGAACAAAAAAGAACACGCTGAAAGCCAGAATAAGGATCCACGGTACAGTGTGTCAGGTGGGTCAGCCAAACACCACCGAACACACTAACCCTAATCCTAATTTCCCACATTACCCTCATTCTATTTTAATGGAGTCATCTCATTGGGTCACGAGGTGGACCCTCACCATAACTACCCTGTGCTGAATCTCACTCTATATAAACTAAGTTCATATTTTAAAGCACTTCAATTCGATTTCATGTCATTTCTTCACCCTCAGCATCCCCTGCCTAGCAGTGCCTCCCTCTAGGAACCTCAGGCAGCATTAAAGAGAGACACAAATCAAGCTACAACTGGAGTTTGTCGGTTTTGCTTTTTCTCCGAGAAAAGGAAAAAAAAAAAAAGTTCCTTTCTGCGGTATTCTATCTTTGTTTCTTCTGGGAATCTAATTCCTCAGAGTGGTGTTAGAAACAAATATAATTTGAGAAGGACCTCCGGTACTCAATTGGCGAGTTGATGAAATGTGCAAGAGGGGTCTGAAGAAGTTCGCTTGCTTTATGATTAATTGAATTGTGTTTGAGTTTGGAGTTGAATTGAATTTTTTGAGTTTGGAATTGGAGCATGTGAGTTGGAATTAGGAGTGGGAAAGGGTAAGAGGATGGCTGGGGATGGGAGTGTCGTCCCTGCAGACCCAGGGGCAATGACTGTTGTAAAGAAGAAGACACAGTCTTCAAGGAGTTGGATTCTCATTGATGCTTCTGGACATGGTTCATTGCTCGACGTGGACAAATATGCAATCATGAATCGGGTTCAGATTCATGCGCGTGATCTCAGAATCCTTGATCCCTTGCTCTCTTATCCCTCCACCATTCTCGGTCGTGAGAAGGCTATTGTTCTTAACTTGGAGGTCCATCACATGTTTGGTTTTTTTGTTTGTGTTTCTTGTGTTAACAATTTCCTTTCTGTTTTTTAATTTTTTTTTTCTTTCTGATTCTGCCTTCCAGCATATCAAAGCAATTATCACAGCTGAAGAGGTTAGTCAGCTTTTAATTCTCATGTGTCTGCTTTCATCTCTCAGGGGTCTGGATTAGAGAACAAATAAGAAAATTATGCAGATTACTTTTAAGGAACCAGCTTTGACTTTTTATTTTAGGCTACTTATAATTGAAAACCTTAACTAATTGAGACATGAGGATTGGGGGATGGTAGATGGGCTTCTCTTAGCATTTTATCCTACTCTTTCATTTACTGACCAGACTAATCTAGAATGGATCAAATTTTGGCGACCAACTTTTGTTTTTATTGTCAAGTTCATTGAATAAAATGGGTAGGAATAGGAAGAGATGTCTTCTTTTGCCTTGCTTAACTAGTGGCAGGATCTTGACCCTCTTGTACAAGAAGATACCTTACGTATCTTTTGTAAAAGAATATACCTACAAGAATATCTTAAAGGAAATTTTATATTTATGAATTCCTGTATCAAACATTTGGTCCTTTGTATAATACATAACTGTTTCTTGAAATTGAGATGACATTGCTTCCACTTCCTGAATTCCCAATTGTATCTAAATGATTGTATAGGTATTGCTGAGAGATCCAACCGATGAAAATGTGATCCCGGTTGTCGAGGAACTGCAGAGGCGGTTGCCTCGATTAAGTGCTGGTCTTCAACAGCAAGGAGATAGTAAAGAGTATCTTGGAGGCCAAAATGACGCTGAAGCTGCTGAAGAAGATGGTATGTTATATCAATGGTGAACCATAAGTAATGCATAAACTTAATGATTGCATCTCTTATTCTTATAAATATTTTTATTTATTTGCATCATCCATTGTCCTCGATATCTGAGTGATCTAAATTATGCAATGTAGAGTCACCCTTTGAATTTCGGGCACTGGAGGTTGCTTTAGAAGCCATTTGTAGTTTTCTTGCTGCACGTACAACAGAGTTGGAGATGGCTGCTTATCCTGCATTAGATGAACTTACCTCCAAGGTTGTATATTATTGAATTGTTTATCTTCCTGTTATGGTTTTAATCTGGGATCCTTTGCCCATACCCTTTCCTTAGGTATAAAATAAGCTTAACAGAATATGAAGCTGCTTGAAAGTGGCTGAGGCAAATTTTTTTCCTTCATCTCAATATATTATAATTTCCTTTTGTTATACTTATCATCTCCAAGGTGTTCATTCTAATTATGCCTGCTGCGTTATTAAAGAAGTATTTTGTTGTCTGGCTTGAAGCATGGATGACTATAGTTCCCCTTCTCCCTTTTATTTCTTGACTTTTTTGTTTTAATGAACTTTAGAGTAATGTAATCTACAGATTAGTAGTCGTAATTTGGACCGAGTTCGTAAACTGAAGAGTGCAATGACAAGGCTGACTGCTAGAGTCCAAAAGGTACGCCAAGCTTTCATATGAAAAATGCCTATTTTCTTTTATGAAAATATATTCTGTAGCTCCTTCCCCTCATTGCTGCTGATATTTTGGATTATTATAAGTAATTTTTTGTATTTTTCTTAAATATAATTAGTATAATGTGATTGTAAACTGGCTTGATCAGTTTTAAGTAGAAAACAACATATATCCCTTTTCTTCTTCCATCCCCTGTTTTTGTTATTTGGTACAGGTCAGAGACGAGCTTGAACAATTGCTGGATGATGATGATGATATGGCTGACCTATACCTGTCAAGAAAAGGGGGGTCATCATCACCAGTCAGTGGATCAGGTGCTGCAAATTGGTTTGCTGCCTCCCCCACCATAGGATCAAAGATATCTAGAGCCAGTAGAGCAAGTATAGCAACAGTTCGTTTAGATGAAAATGATGTGGAAGAGCTGGAAATGTTACTAGAGGTTATGTTACTTGCTTTAAAAATAGTTGGAAGAAGTTCCATTATGTTAATGGGAAAAATTGCTATTAATGGTGTTTATTCAATTTGCAGGCTTATTTTAGTGAAATAGATCACACTTTGAACAAATTAACCACGGTAAGTGTCGTGATTGTGCATGTGTAAACATGTGTAACAGGGAGCAGTGAATCTTAATTTTGTTTATATGACAGAAGATATAAAGTAATCTTGGAAGATTGTTTCTTTGTAAATACGGAGAAAAGTTTGTTTCTCATTGATCTGTTTAGTATTCCAATCATTAGACCGTGAACCCAAGGCATGGCCCATTGGGTAGAGATTTTTAGTTCGAACTACTAAGCATGTTAAAGTTTGACCAAATTAAGGGTTAACAAAGGGGATTTGCATTTTTTTTTTTCTATCTGCTGCTGTTTTCAAGTAGATATTTTGGAAGTATTCAAAATCTTGTTTCGGAAGTATTTTGTACAATTTTTTTAAAACTGTTTACATTAGCTTTGTGAGATTATATACTATTTGTTCGATCTTCTTGTCCGAGAATGAGTGATTTGTGCTGTTTTTTCTTTTGGATCAAATAGATCATACTTGGATCTTTGCTGTACCACTTTTGCCTCTGTCATTAAATATTATTATACCTGTGATTCTATCTCTAATTTATGTTGTCAAGTTTGCTGAAAATTTATTTGTAGTGGAACGTGTTAAGAGACTCTTGGCCCATTAGATCAGGCTATTCTAGAAACAGATTGAAAACTAGTTCACTGTTTTGATTTTTGTTTGGTTTCTTTAAAAGTCTGTGCTATTTGCTTGTATAGGTTTACTTCAACTCTGAATCTGCTGTTCAAGATACTTTTGCCTAATTATTTACCTTTTTCTTTTCATTTAAAGCTGCGAGAGTACATTGATGATACTGAAGATTATATTAATATTCAAGTAAGGAGCTAGCAAGTTATTGAAAATATGGCATCTGTTTAATGACATGAAGTTTATGTTAAGTTTTTCCATTTTGCAGCTTGACAACCATCGTAATCAGCTGATTCAGGTGCCTTTCATATTTCTGCACCTTGAATGTCATTTATCAGTATTTTATGTCTTTTTTCTTTCTCATGAGTTTGCTAACTGGTCTTCAATTCTTGTGCAGCTAGAGCTCTTTCTTAGCTCTGGAACTGTTTGTCTATCGTTCTACGCTTTGGTAACTGCTATATTTGGCATGAATATCCCATATACTTGGAACCAAGACCATGGTTACATGTTCAAATGGGTATGCAAATTTTTACTGTTTATGAATGTGTGCATATAATATACATGGCATATGCCAACGTGCAGCTATTTGTTTTTTAGAAGCAAGTTTTAATCAAGATTAAATCAAAGGTGTAACTTGCTAATACATTCTTTCTTAAACAACAAGTAGGTATACCTTGGTAAATACGTGTGTGGAGTTTATTATAGGATATGTACTTCTTTTTAAAAAGTATATATATATATATATATATATATATATATATATATATATATGCAAAATTTTGGACTTGATAATGTGAATCTTTCTTCTTGCAGGTAGTTATTACAGCAGGAGTATTTTCTGCTTTGACGCTTGTCACGATTACTGCTTATGCTCGCAAAAAGGGATTAATTGGATCTTGAAAGGAATTGACTGGAAAGGAGTGCCGAATGAACTTTGACTTACGCATATAATAGACTAATGAATTATGTTGTCAACATTTTATTAGATGTAGTTCAACTTGCGGTTCAGTACCAACAACCCGTTAAAGGACCTGGTCCCTAAGTTGATGTGAAAATTGAGGGGTTTTGGATCAACTACAGTCCCTGAGTTCTCTGGATTCAGCTATCGTTATGATAGACTGTAAATACACTCTGCAGATTCAAAGTTGATTCTTCCTTTTCAATAATTTTAAGGTGTTCATACTTAAATTATAATTAAGTTGAATTTACATTATCTTATGCGGGTATAATACTAGAGTGCGAACAAGATCTGTCATCAAATGTTTTGTGAATTCCAATGCCTAGGTTCAACACAGGAAGCAGGTCAAAAGAAAAAATTGTAATGTTAATACATTCTAATGTTTTTTTTTATAATGTCAAATGTAATTATTAAGATAATATTGTATAAAGTAGCATAATTCTATACATAGCTTTATATGTAATGGTTTATGATTATATAATTATGTAATTTACTTTCTTAAAATGACTGTTATCTCATAAACATGACATGATTGCTGGTATTAGCATAATTTAGTGATTTTATTTCATAAATGTAAATGATAATATATCTAGACCTACTTGAAACAAAAAAAAAAATAGATATGAAAGAAAGACAAACTATTTTCAGAAACCTGTTTAATTAGTTAATGTTTAAGGAACGCATCTTTTGAAATTAAATGATTCCTTCGACCAAACTTAGTTTTTCATAATTTTGCAGCCTTCAGCAAATGTGTTTATTTACTGTAAGTTTTTATTTAGTTTTTTAACTCATACAAAAATAGTTATATTTTACTTAGTACTATTAACTTTAGATTACTTTTATAACATGTAACATAATGGTATTTTTACAATAATTAAATGAATGAGTTTGCACACTCATTCATTTCAACACATACATATATGAACACATACATCATTGATAGATTTATCCTGTCTCTACTAAGATTTTCAAACATGTTTTCGATAGAATGTAACTAATCTGCATTAAATTTGAAACATGGTTGAGAATTTTCAAAAGTTCAACAACCAGTTTCTTACACTTTTTTAATTTTTATCAGTTTAAATTCTTTCGACGAGAGAACCAACTTTCCAACAACCAAGTATTGAAAGCAAAATCAAATAAATTTGTCATGAGCTCTTTGTATTTTTTCATAAAATTAATTTCACTTAACAAACCAAATCACTAGAAACATTTTTCATTATGCTCGCTTAATGGATAAAACAACATAAATTCTCTGAATTTTTAATTCTTGAATTTCACTTAGCAAATGGATGACTCGTCATAATTCAAAAGAAACTCAACATACATAATAATAATTCAAATGAGTTTTAGCTAAGTATATATTTAGACTTGAAATAACTTTTTTATTCCATTGATTTGACTCATTATGTATCAATTCAATTTATACTTAGAAATTCATGATATTACACAAACATTCATTCACATTCACAATTCAATAACAACCAACATCAATACTATACACATCTCATAAGAGGTTTCGTTCACACCACAATATCATACAATATATTAATAAAGAACAATAAAATAATTAATTTCTCTTATCTAGAGTGAATTTATGATTCTATTAAGCTTTAAAAACTCTAATGTTTATAAGATATTCTATCTATACATAGAAAACTTATACCAATTATCTCAATACATTATAGAAATCCTAATTTAATACATATTCATTTTGAACTCCTTTGAACCAAATGTAAAAACCATCTAGCACATGAGTACAAAAATTCTACAAATTTATTCAAGAAAAGACGTAAAAATAAACTTATTCAAAATAAAATTATGATCAACTAGAATTTTAATACTCCATATAAGAGCTTTTATAATGGACTTTGATATTAAAAAGAAATTAATATGTGAGTAAAGAGGGAAAAAATAACATTAAATAAATGATGTTCTTTTTAAAGAAAACTCAACTAAAATGACATTTTTATAAATAATTTTTATATTTTAATAATAAAATATTCAAGTTCAATTTACAAGAAAACAATTTTAGTGTCCGATTAACTTCTATGTCTTTATCTTTACCATCTTCTCTCAATAAGAATTGATTTTTTTAATTTTCTCTTTAAAAAATTCTTATTATCTCTCTAGTTTGCTTATTTCAGGTTAAAATACTTTTTGATTTCAATTTGTGTTAACATTCTGGTTTTTTTTTTTTGTTTTTCAATTAAGTGTCAATTTTTGTTAAAATCACTTACTATGTCTTTTTCTTCAATTAAGTGTCAATTTGTTTTACTTTTTATTTATGTTAAAAAATTAATGTTTTTTTGCTCACATGTGAGTTAGCGTCATTTTCCACAAATAATGTTAAGTGGTAGTGATAGTATCACGTGATAGAGTCAATGTCAATGATGATTATTTTATATTCGATTTAATTTTTATATTTATTTTTCTATTAAAATCAATCTAATTTTTTTTAAAATTGAAATAATGTTATCTTTCTCCACAATATAATTAAAGTCAATTAACTTATATAAAAATAAATAAATTATAAAAAAAATTTATATTATTATAGATATTATTTAATTTATAAAATTGATCCAAACACTTCTACCTAGCATTGAATAAAACACTTTCACTATAATATAATAAAAGATTTGAAAAATCAATACAAATAATAAAGAAAAATATTTTTTACTTATTAATATTATATATTTATGAAATAAACATTAAATACAAATAAATTTATTAAATGTATAATGATTTCATTATTATTATTATTATTATTATTATTATTATTATTATTATTATTATTATTATTATTATTATATATATATATAAATAAGATTATAACACAATGAAAAGAAGTTCTACTATAAAATAATAGAAAATTTGAAAACACCTCTAAAATAAATAATTTAATTCAAATTTGGAAATGAACAACATTGTTTAATTTTAAAAATTATATTCAAATTAAATTCATGGAAAAAGTAAATATATAAAAACCCTAAATCTTAAGTACTAACACGCGAGACTATTATGTGACATGTGGACAAAAAACTTAAAAGAATTTAATAAAAGTAAAAATAATACAAACTAACATATCACATATCTTTAATACGGTTTAAACAAATTTAATCAAAATAACTTAATTAAATTGTTTTAAAAAAAATAGATCTAATTAAAAAAATAAAATAAAGAGTTAAACATGTTTTTAGTCCCTGAAGTTTTTCTGATTTTTGGTTTTAGTCCCTACATGAAACATTGATGGCATTTAGTTCTTATAGTTTTGAAATTGTTATAAATAGTCCCTAATTTTAAACTGCGTTAATTTTATTTTTCACGTGGCTAACGACCAATCCACGTTTCATGCCAGCTATGAATTTATTCTGTGCCATGTTTTGTTTTCTTTTTATTTCAAATTTGCAGAGAAGTCCTTAATTTCTTCTATGTTTGCACTTTGATTGTTTTCTTTTCTTTTCTCTGTTTCTACTGTGTGCCATTTTCTTGCGTCCTAATTTAGGGAACACAGGTCCATCACTTCAATTCAAACTTCAGAGGCATAAAGATTGAAGGACCAAACACAGGACAAATGAATGACAAAATTCAATTAAGCAGATCCACTACAGCAATTATCTAAACCAACACAGTTNTGGATGCTTACAACCTGAAGAAGCATTTGAAAGCCTAAAATTAAGTATCAGAACTTTCCATCAACAAAATTCAAAGCCTAATTAAAAATGAAAACAGNTNTGCGCCGGAGTTAATTGNAGTAACAATCTCCCCAACAACAGAATCCAAGGAATTCTCCACTTTCATCACAGTCAATAAAGGACCCAAAATAAACAAACAAAACCAACATTCACAAAGAGATTTCGATCTGCTGGGCCAACCACTCTTCCTTCTCTCTCTTTCTCTCTCAAAGAACACTCACACAATTAGGAGAAGAAAGAATGAACCTTTTTTTCTTAGAGAGAGAAACATTTTTAAAGAGAGAGATCCCAGATAAGAAATCTTCACACAAACAAACGAATAGGTATGGGAGACGAAACCCTCTTCACTCATATCTCTTCCAAATTTGGAGACAAACCCTCTTCACTCAGATCTCTTCCAAATTTGTGACTGAAGAAACAAAACTAGGTGTTGTCACTCAGATATGTTTCATTCCCTCGCCAATCCAATTTCTGTTTGCACATTTCGCGTGCCCTAAGCCTCGTCTCCTTCGGTATGGGAGACGAAGACGACGACGAGGTGCTCGGTTGCGCCACCACCGCTTCTGGTCAATCCGCCTCCACCAACAGCTTGCCACCTCCTGCCGATAACACGCTTCTCAAATTGAACCATCGTGATGATAATTTTGTTCTGGCTTTGCTTCTCATTTATTGTTTCATGTCTTCAGTGTGTGAGAAGGTAGAAAACAGGGGAAGAACAGTGTGTGAGATGACTGCCCCTTCTGAACCCTAATTGCAGGGTTGATGCTAAAGTGTAAACATCTTATAAATTAGGGACTTCAGTGCAAATTTAGAATAAAAAAATAAAAGAAAATGTGGAGAGAATAAAATCACACTTGGCATTGGACGTTAGTCACGTCAATTAAAAATTAACGTCGTTTAAATTTAGGAACTATTTATAACAGTTTCAAAACTATAAGGACTAAATGCCATCAATGTTTCATGCAGGGACTAAAACCAAAAATCAGTGAAACTTCAGGGACTAAAAACATATTTAACCCTAAAATAAAAGACCATTGAATAAGTTTAACAAAAAGAAAAAAAAGTATTTTGAACTTTATTTTAAACTTCAATAGAATATCCTGGTTTTTTAAATAGATTATATTATGACACTATAAAATATTTATTTATATTTATATATATATAAAGTTAATCATATCATAAGTTTTTTTTGTGACTTTTTTTTAAATTGGTCATTCACTTATTTTTTGTCTTAACTGGCTCTCTAATTATAAAAAATTGATACAATTAAATCTCTGCCATTAAATGGGTTCAACCACGTTAAATTTATCTTGATGTGGTATGTTAGCGTGGTTTGTTTGAAGGACGTGTCAAACTTAAGGCATGTTGATCCTATAACACTCATGAATCAATCAGAGATCGTCATGTCATCATCATCATCGTCATCTTCATCTTCTTCATCAGAAACCAATTTTCATTGCATGAGCACGTTGCCGGTCACCATTAACCACCACTGAAACCCTTCACCAGACCAAATCGTGTCAGATCTCCCTTTCCATCATGCATCCACACACAAAACTTTGAACCCCAAATTAGGAAACCCATATTCTCCACCGCAACGAAATTATTGCACAACCACCATCATTGTTCTCCTTCAACCTCTAAACTGTAGTGAGCACCATGACAAAACCCCAACCACGCGAAATCCTATCTCATGCAACCAAGGACAAACCTCTAACCTACAAAACAGAAACCAACCAACAGTTACCTAAGCATCGTGAATCACGAATCCTAAGCCAGAATCGCCAAGGCCAAATCGTGAAACCCACATCTCCATCTTCGCACCTCAATTGCAAAACCTAAAATCACATAACAACCATCGTCCCAAGACAACCCTCGATCTCCATCGCCTCCTTTGTCACACCTTTCTTGTCAATCACCAACTTGCAAATCAAAACCAGAACCACCACAAATCCTTGCATCTCCTTCATAATAACCACTCAAACCCACCGTGACTCATTTGCATCTCACACCTGCAAAACCCAAAAAGATAGTAGAACCGTGATTAAAATGAAATTGGGAATGTTTTGGTGGCTATGTGCAAATTCACGTTTTGGTTTGTTGTTGCTGGCTCAAAGCTTACGCGAGGTGGTTCGTGGTTTAAATCTCTAATTCGATTTGGGTTCTATTTCAGGTGTGCGTCGCGATGGTCGATTGTGTGGTGCAGGGTTGCTTTGTGTTTTATGGTGTGATGGAAGCAGGTGGGTTTATGTGTGAAGGTCTGTTGTGGATAGCGACATTGTGGTGGTTTTAGTGACTACCTAAGGTTTGGTTCTGACAAAGAAAATGGAGATAAAGATGATGCTGACGTGTCATCGTGTGTCCCACCTAAAATGTCCTCACTCTGCCACATCATTTAAATAAGTCTCGTCAGCATGTTAACTTGTTCAATCAATTTAATGACAGAGATTTAATTGCATCAATTTTTTTTACAAAATTAAGGATTTAATTGAGACAAAAAATAAATGAATGACCAATTTGAAAAAATTCACCAAACATAAGGACCTACATATGATTAAACCTATATATAATTTGTAACATACTAAAATATAGTCATAAATCATATAATAGTAGTCACAAAATAATAAGATAGAATAGTTATCCAACGATAATATAAAGTGTTATACTTTACAGTCATCCAAAATAACCATAAAATTTAAAACTTCATATACAAGAGAGTACTCCAAAACTATACACCAAATAAACTACCTAACTAAACTAAACGGCCGTATCCTCACTCTCCATAGCCTGCTCTAGAGGCTCCTCATCTCCCTCTGCTCAAATCTAATGTATGATCATTGCAAAAGAAAAATGTCACACATGCAACACAATCACAAAAAGAAAGGGTAAGCTAGACATAAAAGAAATCATGCAATTAAATAACATATAACATACAATGATTAATCAAGCAAGATAAACTAGTTCAGACATCCTAGCATGTTATAACCTAGACTTGACTATTCGGACTTAGAATGATTGTCGAGCTATGACGGGTTGTGCACTTGTGGTGGCCTCTACTGCTTTACAAATCCATTGTCAATGGTTTCACCCTACCACACTCACAAGGTTAGTCTGT
This sequence comes from Vigna radiata var. radiata, assembly GCF_000741045.1. Classification (NCBI taxonomy): domain Eukaryota; kingdom Viridiplantae; phylum Streptophyta; class Magnoliopsida; order Fabales; family Fabaceae; genus Vigna; species Vigna radiata. Next base: position 34,589,416 of record NC_028358.1, read on the forward strand.
ACCACGCATTGAGGCATATTGGAAACCCCCAAGACTAAGACCTCCTGTTACTCCTCACGACATGGATCAATCCTCTCTATATGAGAAAGAAAGTTCATTAGAGTTTCAGGATAACCCCCAAGACTGAGCTCCTGCATTCATTCTAAACAAACTTGAACCTCCCAAGATATTCCACATTTAAACTTTCATTCACCCTTTTCAAATTCACATACTTTTACTTGGCAACATAACTCAATTATATACATGATACACACTCAATCGCACTTCACAGTTTATGCAACACTTCAGATAACTCAAACCATAGCAAAGAACAAAGAGAGAACTAAAACCAGGACCATTCAATTAGCAGATTCAACTCGCAGAGCGAATCTAGAAGTTTCTCGCACAGCGACCCATTTCGTTGTGCGAATAAACTTGCAGTGGTACTAGACTTCAACCCCTCGCATAGCGCCCCAAATTCGCTATGCAAAAAACCAGACAGAGACCAAACCCCTCAAACACTCGTTGTGCGCCCCCTTTCACTATTTAAATAAACCTAGCAGTGATCCCAGACCACCACCAAGCACTCAGCGCCTAGATTCGCTATGCGAATCATCAGAAAGAGAGCAACCCTCTCCAACCATTCACACAACGCATCAACTCGTTGTGTGAATGCTCAGGTAGAGAGCAAACCTCTTCAACCATTTGCACAACGCACCAACTCGTTGTGCGAGTGCCCAGGCAGAGCATCTCGCTATGACGACTCGCTATGGGAAACCATTCGTTCAATGAGTCTGCATATTCTGCAACACGAAATTTTGCATAATTATTGCAACTCAGACCCCATTTACCAATTCTAACTATTTTTTCCAACTTCTAACACTCTTAGATTGTGTTATACACCTAATTAAACTTGACTAAATTATTATAAACCTTCCTACCATCAATCTAAAGTGTTTTTGGACAATTTACTACTTCAAAACCTAAAAAATCTCAACTTATAGACCCAAAAGCTAATCTACCACTTTTGACACACTTTTGACTAGTTTAAGGGCTCAAGCAAGTCACATTTAACTTACCAAAACTGCTCCAACAGTCTAATTGAGCATCTGACCTCTAATTCTCATTTTCACTACCCCACTTCCTCTAAAATGACTCAAAACAGGCATAATTCACTTAACTTTCCATCTAATTACTCTTATAACATATTACTCACATCTAATATGATCAATTACAGCTACACACATCATCCAATTCAGTTCACAATCACCATTTTACAGTTTCACAATTAAGCATTCCAAAGTACATACAATTTAATCAAATCAAAAACCTAAATTTAGCTAAATTAGCACCATAACAAGGATTCATCACACACACATATTCAATTACTAATTAAAGCCATAATCTAGCTCCCCTTACCTCAGTTCAAGAATACAACTCATAGAAATCCCGATAGTTTGCTTGCACCGCAAGGCAATTCTAGAAAACCCTATAATTCATCAATCGGTGATATGAAATGGCTCTTAAAACCTAAATTGAGCTGGGAATTGAGGAGAGAAACTACTAGACACATGCAACAGAATCAATTGCATGCTCAAGACTCAAGAACGTATGAGGAAAAGAGGGGAAACAACTTACCAGCTAGAATCAAGAAATCGACCGGTCAGTTGTGTAGCCCTCTACGTTGTGATCGTCTGGACACCTCCTAATCGTCAAACAGATAACACTATAGTGAGAAATGGTAAAGAGAAGTAAGAGAATTCAAGGAAAATAGAGTTCTAGAAAGATGAAGGTGATTTAGATAATGAACCGTGCTTTAGAAATTTCTATTTATATTATAAGATTATTTTTAAAATAAAATGCTCATCTCATTATATTACTACACCTATATACTCTAATACTCTATTTTTTAGTTCTTACATAATTAATTTGTTTGTGTTTATAATAATTTTTTTAAAATGTTGTATTTAATATATATGTGACACGAGAATTTAAATAAGCCATTATATCAAATATTAAATAGATAATAAAAATATTATATGAAATAGTAAAAAAATGAAGAAGAAGACAAATATGATAAATTGAGAGAAGACACACATGATTAGGAAATTAATAAAAAAATAATGAAAGAGATCAAATTATTAGTGCATAGTAGTAACAGAAGAATACTATCTAACTAATGTAATAATGAAATTTAAGTTTAAATGTTGAACATTAAATACTATAAAAATATATAAAACTTATGTAGTTATAGCTTCAATTAATTTTTTTCTCTCATTAATACATTTGTTAGTTAACTGTAGTTAAGATATTATGAAAAAAAAACTAATAATGATCAATTTAATAAGTTTTGGTTTTAGTGACATCTAAAGCTTCATGCATATGATGTAATTGAAAAAAAAAGAAAAGATTAGTCACAGTTATCACTATTTCATGTTATGGTCAAAAAATAGAAGGGAGATTGAACTCATTTAATTAATAAATAACATTGTAAATTACCTAAATTTGAGTGAAAAATATGTTTAATTTATAAATTTATCCAGTAAACTGCTTATAATTCATTTCATTAATTTATAAATTTAATTAACACAAAAATATTAATAATTATTTTAAAGGTAATTTATTTTAGAAAATTTCAACTTGTAAATTACAAGGTTTTAGTTTATGAATTTATTTCTTATTTTTTTCTTATATTTTAATATGTTTATGTATTATTATTTATTTACATATTAATACCTATGTTAATATTACATAAAAGTAAACATGGGGCTATTTTAATATAGGTTGAATTACTTTTTAATTTTTTATATATTTAAACTTATACAATTAATATTATAAATTAAAGTAATAACAATAATTTAAATTAAAAATAAGAAATTCTAAAATACACAAAAAACTAAATTTGGTTGATCATCATTAAATCAACTTATTTATATAAATAATTACTGAAATAAAAAATTTATACAAGTTTTAAAAAATAAATAAAAACTTTAATAGATTTAATTATTACAAAAATCTGAAATTATAATTATATAAAAATATTTTTATTGTAAAAATACAACTGTTATTTATGTAATAAAATTTATATAATTATAATCTTATATTTATTAACTAATTTATTATCTAATTTAATAAACACTCATTATTAAATAAGTTACTTATTATTGTCTAGAAATATCTGGGAATTAGTTAAAGTTGTAATTTATTTTTTTGAAGTACAAAATTCAAGATTTGAGTGACCAGAAGATTTTGAGACAAACAGACGAAGGAAAAGACACACGAGTTTTGATCATAATATTTCATTTAAAAAATAAAATTTTAATCAAAAATACCACGTGCGAATTATAGTTTTATAATATGAATTTTGCACGTGTGACTGTTCTATCTCTGTATCGTTATCAATCTATTTTTAGAAAGAAGAATCAATCTTGAAATTGGAGGGATTGGACCTAAATTCATAAATCATAAATTACTATTTGTAAAGTTTGAAGTTTCTTGACTGAATAATTATCCCTTATTCTTCCTTATCTTCCGTATAATGAGTGTGAACAATTTAAGGGATATTCAACCCACATTTTAAAATAACAGTACACACATTATCTAACCAAAAATTGACAAGAAGATAATATGCATAAAACATAACAAAAAAATAATATTCAAACAAAAGTAATAATATTTTCTTTGCATATATTATATTATATACAGAGAATATATTATTTTTATTTTATATTTAGAATATTTTATCTTTATATTTATTTTTTTCTTTTTTTATAATTCATTTCTTTGAATTTATAATCTTACATTTTTTATGTCCTTTTTATATTTTATAAAATATATAAGTAACCTATTTATATTTATACTTTTATTTATATACTAAAGTTTTTATTTTCTTGTTTGAAAAAATTGTTTTTGGTAAAAAAATTTGGTCGTTGCCTAAAAAATTAACCATGGTGCACCTGTTTGAACATACGTTTGGCATATAGAAATACCAGAGCATTTTCTAACAAGGGATAAGTTGATCAAATAAATAATAAAATCATTAGGATTATAAGGAATAAAAAAAAAAAAATCCTAACAAATAACGCATTATCTCAAAATATTATTAATAAATGACGTTTATATTTAAATAATAATTATCTTTAACGCATGCATGTGTATTATTAAATCATATTGAATGCTTTAGTGGTGGCTAATTCAAATAAATTAATTTTATGGATTTTTTAACTATGTTAATATCTTAATTAATTTAAATTAAATTTTATTATTTATTAACAGAAATTATGAATGATTAAAAATAACATTATATCATAATATAAATTGCTCATTATAAATTTGAAATATAATTTTTAAATTGAAAAAAAAAATTGAAATAAAACTATAATACATTCTTTTTCTAATGTGTAGGTTAAAATACTAATTAATTTTATAAATAAACTTTTTTTTAAATAAACAAATTTAAATTCATTATTCCTAAACTGACTTTTATTTGTTTTTTTTCTCATTAAGTAGTTTGGATGCACATGTAATGCACAAACTTTGATAAAGAAAAATATTAATAAGATAAAATTTATATATAAAATATATATCATATATTATTTAATATATTATCCAAATTTATTATTACTAAAATTATATACTTATTAAGTATCTTATACATAATTTATAACCTAATACGAAGAGTGTAAACTTTAACGATAGGATAAAAGATAAAATATTTTAGCAATAAAAAGTAAGCCCCTATCATATCCATAAATTTATAATAAATATTTTTAGCATTATTTTTTTTACCCCAAAAACTGCAAATTGAAATTAAAATTTTAAATATAAGAGTTTTAACAAATATTAAATACTATTAAAATTTAACTATCTAAAATATGTTTTACATGTGTATTATATAAGTAATATATAATATTTACTGATATATATTATATAAGTAAGTGAGAGTCCAATAGATATGCTTAGTCATTATTGGTTTATTTAAGAAATATTTACACATTAAACTTCATATATTCATCTCATAAAATACTTTTTCAATGGAATTGAATCTCCCATCCTTTTAGGCACTCTCTCATCCTCAATTCTGTTGATAACCTTGCAAGCTGTGTTGCTTTGAAGAAAATAAAGGTTTGTGATATGTGTCTCTTTTGTAATTAATTAATTTTATGTCTAAAAGCACATTTAGGAATTTTTTTCTCCTGTCTAATTGAATTTTTGTACTGAGCATTACATTTTTCTATCTTTTTCTATTATTGGGCAATGATCAATATATAACTAAAATATTTTGTAAACATGTTGACTAATTTATAATAAGTTTGTGATATGCCACATAGTCATTATTATAACTAAAATATATAATTAAATATTATTATTTTGAATTGTAATGTAAATATTTTTTTAGTCATGTAAACATATCACTACTCCATTTTAATATCTAAAGAAAGAGGTATTTAGGAACTTTGCTTCTTGTACAACTTTTTTCTGTAATTTAATTTTTGATTCACATTTTCTACTGATCATTTTTGTAAGATCGTGGTTAGGGGGAAATTAGAGTCTCTGTATATCAATTAGAGATTCTTATTATTTTATATGTTTTTCACACAAAATATTTTTATCATAAAAGAAAATAGTTTTTTTACATGGTATTTTCTCTTTATCAATTATTGTAAAATTTACCTTTACAGTATTTTTTTTTCCACAATATTGTTTATGTGCTGTGCATCATAATATTCTCTCTCTTTTATAATAAATGCATAAGATTGGTGTAACAGTAAGTCCAATAGGCAGTCAAAATAGTTGATTTAATATATTTATGATATAATAGTAAAAAAAGTGAAAATGTATTAATAGTACTTAAGATTAATGAGGGACATTAAAATATAGGGATTAATTATAGGTTAATATAAATAAGTGGGTTAATTATATTAATTGTTATTTAAAATAAAAATCTTAAATGTGTTGTAGATTAGATAGGAATGTAAAGAAAATATAAGTGTTGCCCTATAGAAGCATGTGTAAGAGGGAGATGATTGGTTCCAGATCCTATTTATAATGTTTCATGTGTGCCTCAAAAGAGATCCCTCAATAACACAACCCCTCTGTCACACTAACATTTCTCTATTCTCTTTCAAGCACACACATTCCCTCTCTCTCATACACATCAAACCATATTTCACCGATTAGAATTTTTCAGCCATCAAGAGATAAATCCAAACCACCATCGTCATTGTACAAATCGAGCAAAACAACCTACGATATTCCAAGGATCTCACTTTTTTGTTTTCCTCGACGTATGTCAATCATCTCAGAGTCGTGCCATAGTCGGATCATGCACAATTCTTGAAACCCTTTGTTTTTTCTCTGCAAGTGGAATCTATTTTCCTTATTTTTGTAGCCGGTTTCTCGTTGAGAATGATGTAAAACTGGCATGTTTTTATGTCTTGCTGTCGTTGTTCGGTGACATGCACCATGCTGGCTACGTGAGTACGGAGGTGTCTGTGTTTTTTTATTGTGTATGTTTGTTCACGAGTGTGTCCTTCTCAGAGGGAGATAGATATAAAGGCAATAGCGATGACAAAGGAACTCATGAAGGTCAACTTGCGGAAGCTCTCAGAAGCCGTCACATGTTATTTGTGCAATAAATGGTTGAGAAACGCAGCCACAATAACAGAGTGCTGTCATAGTTGTAAGTCTTTCCTTTTCTCTTCTACTTTCTCTGTTTCTATTTGGTCTTATGCTTTTTCAATTTTTAATTTTTTTTTATGCTGGTGAACTAATTTCTTGGTATTTTTCTTTGAATTTCTTTTTTTCCCTTTTATGTTTTGGGAGACCTAATGTCTCATCTCTCTGATTTATGGCCAACTTATAAAATGGGTTTATTGAAATTCTTTGTTAACAATGACTTGATTTAGCTTCCATACAGCTAAAAAAATTACACTTAGTATTTACACATCAAGCATAGAGTTCTGTCTTTTTTTTTTTTTTGGCAAAACGGCATACTGTATTTTCTGCATCATGTTTTTACTCTTCTTATGCATGTGATTCAAAACAAGATATTTTTCTCAAAATTAGTTAGTTAAATTTTGCAGGCTTAAACTGTTTCTAAGTTTACAGTAAAGGAACAAGGTATGGGTATATTTTTGGAGTGAAATTAGCAAATATAATTGTCTCTAAATAACCAGCAATTTCTATTGTATCTGGTAATCTGCAAAATGGTTCTTCTTTGAGAAACTTAGAAGTCTCTGCTAGAAACTATGCTATAGTTTCTATCATAAAAACTACCACTCATTGTTTTGACTTTTCCATATACATTTCTGTTTCCAAATCTGTATGCAAGTTGCAAGTCTAATTCTTGAGTTTTCCAACAGTTTGCAGGGAATGTATAGAAAAGAAGTTAATAGATGAGAAATTAAATCATTGTCCCGTTTGCAATACAGACTTGGGTTGTTCTCCACTCGACAAATTAAGGTAGTCACAAGGAAGATGATCCTTCCATAGTGCTGGCAGATTGTTCTAATATTCTCTCTGTTTCAGTTGCTGGTCTCACATCACTAAATCATGCATTGTAATTTGAGTCATCATTAGATGATTATACTGTCAAAACATTTTTTTTCCATGAAATTACTTGATATTCAGTGTAGAACCAACCATACAGGGATATACCAAAAAGTAAGGTTGTTTGTAACTGGAAAAAAAGTGAATGAGATATCTGATTATTTGAATCAATGCATGCACCCTGAAAGAAAATTGATGTGATCAATTCTGCTTCTTCTTTTTCCCAGCTGTTATTTCTATTTGATGGTTGAAAGTCTTGTTTTCTTTTTCTCCTAGTCCTTGGAGTTTTCCTGTATTTTGCCTGACTACTATATTGTTTTGGGATGAACAGGTCAGATACTCGTAAGCAAGAATTGAGGGACAAAATTTTCCCATTTCAAGATCAAAATGATGAGGAACCTGCCGCCAAATTGTTAGCCAAAATAAAGAAGAACTTAGTTTCTTCATTAAAACCCAATAGAGAAATATCCAAAGCTGGTTTTAGAAAAGTTCTCATTGCCGAAGAAGCAGATATTTCATCTCCCAAACTTGATAAAGTGGAAGGTGATAAGGAAGATGAAAACCAGGGTGACGCTGAATTTGGGGAAGAAGGCGCTACAATTGGATCCGCTAGAAGAGCGAAAGCTGCGGCAAGAATAAAATTCATTTGCTCTGCACAACCTCCGGGACAAGAAAAGACAGAGGGTGATCAGCCTCGAGTTGAAACTTCCAGCGGAACTCTCAAAATCAGAATTCCGGTATACATTTTCTCTCATCATCTAATCTTTATCTGGTTTTTCTTTCTTAATCCTCAGTGTGCCTCTCCTTTTAAGGGAAGCTAATGTTATTTTGACCTTTTTTCTTTTAACCTTTGTTCAAATGCTATTCACATTTATGTTTTATTTAGTGCATGACCATTTCCTGTGATATGCAGAATCTTTCAAAACCAAATACTGGGTTAAGGAATGAAAAGGCTGACATGTTTGAGCCAATAAATAGCCAGGTGGGAGCTGGAAGAAAACGCAAGTCCCGTAGTCATTCCACCATGCAAGAAAATGGTGTCACTTCAGTACTTGTGCACTCTAATGACGATGACCCTCAGGTTGGTATGGTCCAAATCGACAACCATGGTCACAAAACTAATGGTAACCAAAAGGGGTCAATTCCTTCAAGCTCAGATTCAGTAAAACCTATTGTGAGCACCCGAGAAAAAAGACCAAAAATCTCGGAGGACTTGAATTTTCCAGCACCATCTGAAACTGATTCCGACAGTGAAAGCAGCAAAGAGTTTGGTCCAATCTGGTTCTGCTTGGTTGCTGCAGAAGAGAAGTGAGATTACGCTTGATGGCATATTTAACATTGATAATCATATTAATTTTGTGAATGTCTAACCTTTTAATTTCCGTATACAGAAAAGGAAGTGCACCATTGCCACAACTATCTTCGTGCTACCTACGAGTCAAGTGAGTTTTATATTCCTATTTTCTGTTGAGTTTTTTTGTTGGCTGGTTTTTTAGTGCTTGAATGAGCATGGCACGCCATGCTTGAAATAATGGCTTATCTGGCTGCTGTTTCATTGGTAAAGAGCTGTTTCTGTATATTCACTTGTATATGCTATAAACCATACTTTCACTGTCCTCCTCTGGCATCCCTTTGTCTATATAAGTTCTTGTGTCATTCTGTATATGTGCCATATGATATCGTTCTCATTCCTTATCCATCTACATTGTCAATTTTGGTTTGTCAGACATTTTGGTAATTATATATTTATCTAATTTATCTTTCTTATCAAGCACAAACTGGTAGTATAACTGATACCTTCCACTAATAAATCTTTAAATCATTACAGGGATGGCAGTGTAACTGTTTCCTGCATTAAAAAGTATCTCGTGAAGAAGCTTGGTCTTGCTAGCGAAACTGAGGTAAATTTGTTCTCTTTTTGCTAAAGCTTACAGCTTAGTGAAACGAAGTATATCTATTTTTCAGAAGCTAATTGGTTTTTATGGTTTACACTTTCAGGTGGAGATCACATTACAAGGGCAGCCAGTTTTATCATCATTGCAACTGAACAGCTTAGTAGACATCTGGTTGAAAACAGTTCCAAAGAATGAGATTCTGACATCTTTTGGAAGTTCAGCCAAGGATTTTATCATGGTTCTTTCGTATGGTCGAAAGGCTTAACACCTCAAACTACCTCCTTGGTCTTAGAGAATTTTTATAATTTATCTGTCTATTTAGAAGCCCCTAACTTTTTCTATTGACCATTTGCGGTAAATACATTATACCCTTCATTTTACAATAGATTTTATTGTTTATTGGAATTAGATCTTCTTTTCATGTTATGATCCTTTTTTATATGTCTCACTTATTTTTCATTTATCTTCTCTTTTTTATTGCTTCTTTGGTTATGCACAAAAAAGTATGAACTTTTTCAAATTATATCCTATTCTTTTAGTGTATTGGTATATGTAAAGAGAGATGGATAAAAACATAATGGAAGACAAAAATATGAGTGCATGTGATAAATAATGTGAGAACAAAAAAACAGCAGAGAATAAGATGATGATGATGATAATACTAATAATAATAATAATAATAATAATAATAATTTTTCGAAAATATGCATTACAGATCTCGCAAGCATTCGATGATGGTCCGAATACGATTTTGCTTTTGGAAGTTAGAACTATAAAATAAACCGCAAGTTATGTTATAGAAAAAAAAGAAATAAAGTATAAATAATGATATGATGGGAAATATAATAAATGTTAATCAAAAGTTGTATTTATATTATTAAATGTTGTATTTATGTTATTACACTCACAAATATGGTTAGTTTGGCAACCAATAATTCTTTTTCATGAAAATTGATTTATTTAAACTCCTTGGGATACATATAAATATCCCTTCAGAGGGAAGAGAGACAGGAAAAAAGAGAAGGAAAGAGATAGATACGTTAGATTATTTTTATTTATTCTAATCTAACACGTTAAAAATGAAAAAAGCGACCTGTTAAATCAGTGCATATTGACAATGGTTAAGAATTCAAAAGAGAAGAACTGCTGTTGTAGTTTACATGTAGATTCAAGAGGGAAGTTTAAAATGAAAATTCTGTCTTCCTTTCTCACAACAGTTCAACTAACCCAAACGGAGAAGATATCAACTAATCTAAAGCCTGTTGCGAGTAAAAGCAGATGTTAAATAACTGACTACTCAACAAAATAAATATTTTAAGTTCGAATTAGTTTGTATTATTATATTCTTAGCAATAGCCATTTAAATTTCTTAAACAAATTCACGTTCATTCTTATTTCTCAAATCTAACTTATTACCTTTTCCGGAACACACTAGAAGTCCAAAACAGGAATAACATCATCAATATTTAAGAGTACAAAAGCAGAGAATTTAAAAGGGAATCAAAATTCTAGAGACAAAATTGAATAACTTTCTATGCTTCATTCTCGTGAGCAAAGAGCAAATATTAGGCACGTGACACTGACACCAGACTAACGATTAACGTCTTGTTACTTTTGGATAATAATTGTAAATAATAGTTGCATTTATTCTGTTGCTTAAAAGGGGAATATAAAAGAACAGCTAATGTTTGCAACAATACACTTAAGGGGATAATTTTTACACCCAAAAATTGATCGCATTGACTGTTGCAAGGTCTGTACCGCCGCTACTATTCCAAATATATACATGTTGCATGCGAAAAATCGGAGAATTCAAGCGCTTGACAAATTCTAATTAATTAGATTACAAGCTTACCGATTAAAACAAAATGAAAGACGCTACATACAATTTTTTTTTCTTTCCTGAAAAAGCGCAGGACCTAAATTGATCAAAGAGAATTTGAATGTTCATCATCCTCTTTGAATTTTTTATTTACTTTATAGGCTAATGAATTTCTCTTTGGAACTTGTATCCACCTAGATGATAGAGACTCCGATAAAAGTAGAAATTTGTCGAACTTGTCACATGACAAAAGTACGTTCGGAAATTAAAAGTAAAAACAGAGGAATACTTCTGTAGAATAAGAAAATTTGCAGCACAACAGATAGTTAAGTAGCAACTGCACAACAGAAAGTTTACACCAAAGATCTAGCGCATGATACATCTAGTTTGCAGAATTGATTTTGAAAGCAGGTAATTCACCAGACAACTCTTCTGAGAACATGATCGTTGATAAAGAAACAAGTTTACAATGAGAGTGCAATAAACTATCACACTAAAAAGGGCATAATGCTGTCAGCAATGGCATGCACAAGCTTGGGGAAATATATCCCACACTCAACAGTAATACCAGTTTATAGGACATTTGATTCCAATTTATACATTCAAGGAGATAACAAATTATGGCGAAATACAGTCAGGTATTACATTGTTGATAGCTGGTTCTAACACAATTAAGGAGACTTTTATAATGCAAACGCAAATCCATACAAACCCTAGGGTGCCACCCCAAAAAACAGGAAATCATTCAGGCACAATGATGCAAGTGGAAATGAAGATTACCAACACTTAGATGCAGAAATTAGGTATTGCTGTACTGTGTTTCAATCAAAATTGGCAGGTTTTAGAAGAGAAACTAGACTAGTAGCAGAAACAGTTACAAGAACTACATTTAAATTGTCCTCAAATGCATTATTTTTGCTTTCTTTCAGTTCAGCCTAGCACATGACAGGGCAAAGTCGTATGGAAACCCTATCATAACGATGAGAAATCCCCAGCAGCACACCAATTACATGGGATCATTCATCTAATAACAAGGCAAATTTGATACAATGAATGCAGCATACATGAATAAATGCGTGATTGTTAGTGAATTGTACATCAGAGTTGAGAAATGGAAAAAGAGAAATCAAACAGGTACATAGGCACCAGAGGCGGGAGTGTCACCAAGCAGCATATTGCCATAGGGGGAATCTTGATCGTCCCCGACAAGGTCTTCCGTACTCCGGAGCACGCCGTGCAGGAAAACCACCACGGCCTCACTTAGGAGGGCAAGAAGAAGGTTGAGCCAGGCAGCGGTAACGAAGAGTGCGACGACGGTGAGAAACGCGAGTGGGAGGATTGCGAGGGGGAGGTCATCGCGGGAGAAGTAGAGGAAGTACCAGGCGGCGGAGAGGAGGAGGAAAATAAGGAGAGGGAGTGGGTGGCGGAAGAGGGTGAGGAGGAAGATGAGGAGGAGGATGAGGGCGTAGTTGAAGAGGAAGTAGGTGACGTTGTGAGCGAGGCGCGTGGTGGCTTCGGAGATGGAGGACGGGAGGGTGAGGGCGAAGAGGTCAAGAAATACGCGCCACGGGCGGCGCGTGGAGATAACGGTTTGACTTGCTTCCTTTATATTGGCGAGCATTTCCGTAGAGGGCAACATTGTGGTGTGCAGAAGATTGATGGAATTTGGAATCGGAGTTTTAGATTTTGAATTGGAAATAAGAGAAGACCAGTGAGTGAATGAGTCGTCGATGGAACCAACCAAGACCAACTTTCTTTAACAAGACACTCCCTTCTCGTCTCTCTCTTACAATTGGGCCCTCTTGGCCCAACTAACCATCAACAACCACCTCCAAAAACATAACTAATTGCTTCTTCCACCTCATTTTTTCTTTCCACCTTTCCTTTAATATTTAATAATAACTTCTTTTAAGAAATACTAACACTGTCCAGAAAATATTTTCATAAATATATTGAAAAGATCGAGTTTATAGATCCTGAAAAATTATGAAAACAAATAATAAATTCTTACAATTATTTTTTTCATTAATATTGAAATGTATTTGATGTCTTTCCGTTTAAAATGCATTTGAGAGTGATTAGACAACAACACAAAAACGGAATATTTTTGTTTCCAAAATTATTAAAATAGTATAATTTTAAAACTAAAAATAGACAAATCTTATTAGTTTAGTATGACTTTATTACGAAAAAGTCATACTTGATACAAATTTAATAAAGTCATACAAAATTCACATGACTTCAATTAAAATTAAAAATAGAATATAATATACTATAATCCTATCAAACTTATATAATTTCAGTTTATATTTTAATACATTCAAATTGTAGCAAGATTACACGAATTCACACAATACATGAAATTATGCTGATATGACTTAAATTAAAATTTAAAATAAAATTACAATGTATTAAAAATACCACTTTTTCGCAACTTACAACAAAAAATTACTATCATTTTAATATTTTGCGTATTTGAAAGTATTTGATTGGAGCCTAAGATGATAAAAAATACATGAAAATCACCGAAGAAAATGAATTTCTGGCACAAGTTATCAGAAAGCTGCTCCAAAGAGCAGGAGGCGGTTAAAAAGGACATCGTTCCATCGCTTCACGTGCTCATCCCCTCTCGGACACAAAACAACCCAATAATTAAATTAAAAACCTATATTTGGAAAACTTTCAAAATTTATGTTTTCAAGACTAATATTCAGAAAATATATATTTTAAATTATTTTGAAAATATGATTTATATTTATTTTCTAATTTTATCTTTTAAATATTTTTAAATTAAAATAATTATTTTATTAATTTTATACATTAATTTATATTTATATGTAAAGGAGTTTTTTCTGTTGACATTTGTTTTTAATTTTATATTTTAAATAATTTTTTTATAATTAAAATAATTATTTAAATACTTTTACTTTTACCTAAATATAATAATTTTAACTAAATTTCATATACCTCTCATAATGTGTTTAATGTGTATGGACATGTGAATATGAAAACAATTGTTAGTTTATAATATGACATGAGAGTACTTGAAAGCAATCTAAAAAAGAATTGGTGGTGATGTTATTAGTATATGCTTTGACATGTGAGCATTCTAAAAGTAGGTATATTTTGATATACTATCAACTATTCAACTCATATAGAAATGAATGAGATGGGGGAGAGAATGACATGAGGTCTTTACTCTAAGGTTTGGTCTCAGGTTGAAAGATTTATCTTGTCACTAGTAGGGTATTAACCTATGCATTTATGACTCAGCAAAGTATAAACACTGTTACAAGTACACACCTATATTGCATACATATGTCAAAATGTGTATTTGGATAATTGAATTTAAAGTCAACTATTTATATGTTTGTATGATTGATAGAATGTTATAAATATTGAATTAATATATGATATGTTAAATGGTTTATGAAATTCTCTTTGGTAGTGATAACCTATTGGTATGAGCCGGTGATGAATTAAGTGTTGATATATTGTTGATGGAGTGGATGATGTTGTCTAGTGATTTATTTAAGTTTAACTAAATGTTGTATGATATTTTTTATCTTTTGAGAGACTTATTTGTTTTTTAAAACCTTGTACAAATATTATGTTGGTATAATTATTACTCTGACCTTACCAATATTTTATAAATTATAATTGTTACTCTCAAAAGTATCGATACTTTATAATTTTTATCTATTTATCTTACATTATCAGAATATGATATTTTGTTTAATAGTTTATATTATTAAATAAAAGGTTAATATTTGTATTTTATTTTAAATTTTAAATACTTAGATAACATATCATATGTTTTAACGATTGATTAGGTGTATGCTAATAAATCCAAGTAAATTTGTTAACGTACATTTGCATTTTTCAATCATTAAATTTAATTATTTAGAAAAATATATTTTTAATAATTTGTTACTATTCTTTTATAATTATTTATATATGATTGATCTATTTCAAATATACAGATTAATAAAATATTAATAGATAATCTGTTGCTAAAAAGTTGTTAAAATATCATATTCTAATTATTTATGTAATCTCATTAACAAATAAGAAAAGTGAAGCACTCCACGGCTCTGTACTTTTTAAACAAAAACATTAGAGAGATATAAGACCATTTTATTAGTAATTATGTCTTGAAAAAGTATTTTTTATTAAAATAAACGGGTCTTTACTTTTTGTTGACTTCTTAAATTGATGTTTTTTCCTTAAAATGGCTGTTACGTGGCCGATACCGAGGAGTGCTATTAGCATATCATTAGCTAATAAAAATGTGATTAAATATTTTAGTTGCATTCCGTGAACAAATTCTAGAGATTGTAATATGTAAAAGGTGTCTACATCAATTTTGGAACTTAAAGTTGGACAAAGACCCACACATTAATTAATTTTGTTTTCCAATGCTTCTCTTCTTCTTTGAAGTTGAAATGTTGACTTATACATTTTTATAATCAGTTCATCGTCAATACTCAATTTAGTTCGACTGATTGAATAATATAAGTTTTTTGTTTATTTTTATTTTTTTTAATTTTTTTATGTTAATTTTTTTATGTTGTATTTTATTTAGTTTTTTAAGAAAAACAAAACAAGAAAAAAAAAACAAAAAAAATGCAAAATGGTGCAAGCAGCACCATGGGCACACAAAAATAAAAAATATATTTTGTTTTTTTAGAGTTTTATTTTTAAGAATAATTAAACATTTTACAAACCACATATTTATTCACTTTTTTAATTAAAGGTATTGTCTTCGGGCAAGTGTTGTAGGATGTTAATACTTTTCTTACACTTAACGTAATCGACTTCTAAATTCAATATTTAGTTTTCGTGAACAGTACCTTATCATTTTAAGGTTTTTCCGTAGCTTTTTAGAATAAACTATGGTGACGATTCAAAAACTTTTTCACAAAAAATCATTTTCTTTTTGAATCGTCATCTCGTTACGATTTCAGTTGTGACACTCTTTAAGATTTATCCTGTATACAAGTTTTTTTTTTATCAATCAATTTTTATTATAAATAAATATAAACACTTAAATGTCATGATGACATGTGTCTCATCCTTATATCACTCTTGTACGATGGCAAAGTAAATGAAACTTAAAAGATAAGTAAATTTTATAAATAATTCATTACATTTTTATTAAGTTATTTATAATTTTATTTTTTTAGTCTCTCTTTATATTAGTAAAATAAAACTTAATGGTAGACATAAAAACTTATTAGTCACAAATAATTTAAGAAATTAACTAAAAATGCTCAAAAAGTGGCGTACTTTTTTATATCAACCTATGTGACAAATAATTCCATGTCCAAACAAAACCTTATCTCTCTCCACCTCACAAAACCACCTTTTATTTTATCTCTACCACAGCTATTAAATAACTTCGAATAATTTCAAGGTACTCTTGTATCTCTATCATTACTATCCATCTTACAGTATTAGAATCTAATTTCTCCAAAATATGTTACTCTTCGACGACTATACACTCAAGCTCCAAAAACACAAAACAAATAGCTCTCAAACACAAAAAAGAATCAAAAAACTTTGTTCTATTTTTATTTATTTTTCTCTCTTCATGTCACAAAAGAAAACTTGAATTGTATTTTACGTGTACAATGTCATAAAATTGAATAATGGAAAAACAGGAGAGACAAAAGTAATAGACACCAGGACTTTGAATTTATAGCAGTGTTTCTTTGAAAAAAAAAATCTATAAATATTTAAAAAGAACAAAGATATAAAACTATAAATAATTCAAGCATGTATATTTATTTAAATTTCATCCCATCGTAGCTTATGTTTAAAATGCATGCAAAACTAAAGTAAACATGTTACACGTAAACTTAAATGCATAATAACATTTTTTATAAACTTATTTACATATAAATCTGTGCATCTTGATCATTTAACTAAGGATCAAATTTGGTGTTTATGGATTAAAATTGAAATCATCCTATATTTCATTCAACAGTGTCGGTGTGGCGATGTGAACTTATTGACCAGAGGCAATCCAAATTTCAGTATCATCTTACGAAAGAAGTGGTGGAGATGTTTGAATCTACGATTGCATCAACTCAGCTGCCACTTTTGACAGTGACACGCGTTATTTAACTAACAAATCTGTGTGCTCAACTTGCTGAAACTCATCCAAAAGCGAAGAAAAGTCAAACATGAAGAAGCTATATAAGTATGTACCAACCCTTCTCCATATTATGCACATCATTAAAACGTTTCCTTTTTATCTTATCTTCACGTCTCTTCTACTTCCTTACAGTTTATGCTTGCCTTGTTCCGATGGCAGCCTCTGCTAAACTCTTATTTTTGTCCTTTCTTACGTTGTTTATCTCCTCCTCCATAGCTCAAACCTCTTCCAGACCAAAAGCACTTGTTCTTCCCGTCACCAAAGATGTTTCTGCCTCTGTTCCTCAGTATGTCACCCGAATCAAACAAAGAACCCCACTTGTGCCGGTGAAGCTAACCGTTGATCTTGGTGGTGGTTACTTTTGGGTGAACTGTGAAAAGGGCTATGTCTCATCCACTTCTAAACCTGTCCGTTGTGGCTCTGCTCAGTGCTCACTGTTCGGGTCGCACGGTTGCAGTGGGGAGAAAATTTGCGGTCGCTCTCCTAGCAACACTGTAACTGGGGTCTCCACATATGGTGACATTCATTCTGATGTTGTTGCTACCAATTCCACCGATGGAAACAATCCTGTAAGGGTGGTTTCTGTGCCCAAGTTTCTCTTTATATGTGGATCAAATGTTGTCCAAAACGGCCTTGCCAGTGGTGTTACAGGCATGGCTGGTCTTGGCAGGACTAAAGTTTCCTTTCCTTCTCAATTTGCCTCAGCTTTCAGCTTCCCCAGAAAATTTGCCATTTGCTTGAGTTCCTCCACTATGACAGATGGTGTTATGTTTTTTGGTGACGGCCCTTATAATTTTGGTTATTTGAACCAAGATCTCTCCAAGGTTCTCACTTTCACCCCGCTGCTTACAAACCCTGTCAGCACTGCTCCTGCCTCTTTCTTGGGGGAACCGTCGGTTGAATACTTCATTGGAGTGAAATCTATAAGAATTTCTGACAAAGAAGTCCCGTTGAACAAGACCCTTTTGTCTATAGATAGAAATGGCGTTGGTGGGACTAAGATTAGCACTGTTAATCCATACACTGTTATGGAGACCTCAATTTACAAAGCTGTGTCTGAGGCCTTTGTGAAAGCAGTTGGAGCCGCTACTGTTGCACCCGTGGCTCCATTTGGGACTTGCTTTGCGAACCAAGACATTGGGTATACACCAATGGGCCCGGCTGTGCCTACCATAAATCTGGTGTTGCAGAATGAGGAAGTGGTATGGAGCATCATCGGAGCAAATTCAATGGTGCGGTTTGATGATGTAATTTGCTTGGGCTTTGTGGATGCTGGATCAGGCCCAAGCACAGCCCAAGTTGGATTTGTGGTGGGTGGTTCTCACCCAATGACTTCAATCACCATCGGAGCACATCAGTTGGAGAACAACTTCCTACAGTTTGATTTGGCAACCTCAAGGCTTGGCTTCCGCTCGATCTTCTTGGAACACGCCAACTGTGCCAACTTTAACTTTACCTCTTCTACTTAGAATTTGGTTACTCTACTATAATCATAATTTGTATTGTAGTAGGTTAAGATCAATGTGTGTTTAGACGAGGTGATGAATAATAAGTGAGGTTATCTTTACTAATAGCCTTCAAACTTCATTGCCTTATGTCTAGTCTGAAAATAAAGAGCAGGTTGTTCCATTACTTTCTGGTTTTTACCAATCTACATTGGCACGTTAATAGATAAACCATTGGAATTGGTCTCGTGTTGATCCATTCCTTTGCACACGCTAGATGGGTGATTGTTTCAATCAAATAGCTAACTGTTTGATACAAGTTACAAGGTGTCGGTTTATAATTTGAAGTGAGAAAAATCTCACATTGGAAGAATTAGAGAAAAAAAATTGTTGATTAAATAACCTTGGATGTGCCAAAAACATGAACTAGCTTTTAGATCATTCATGCCCACGCTGAAGCGTTACCAAAAGGAAACCACTAAACCATTAAAAAAGGGAAACCTATGCATAGTGTGTCAACAACCAAAACATTTAATTGCCCATGATTGAATTAAATTCTAACAAGATTAAGAAAGGTTGTACTAGTTTTCCAGTTATTATTTAATTACATTTCGGAAAATAGTGTAATTGCGCAAAAAGAAAAGGCTCGAGTAACACGAATGAAATTAATGTTTTGTGTAGAGTATTTGTTGATATAGCTTGTAACTACGAGATTGTCAGAATGCTTTTGGACCAGCCAATCGCTCAAGTTCATAATATACAAAGTTCACTGTTGTTTTAATCCGTGTTCTTCTTGTTGGATTTCATTACCTATTACACAACTCATTGATAGCATATGCTAAACAAACTGCAGTTCTAAAATATGCCACCATTTTCTTCACGTGAGTCCTGCTGCTGCTATTGGATTTATCAACAAGAACAACATCGATTTCACATAGCTCCTGCATTGAAACTCTTATTTATTAGTATCCCCAAAAAGCCAACAAAGTTGCAAAGAATTGAGTCACAAATAATCATAATAGTTATAAAAGATAACATCATTGTAAATCGGTTTATTCAAATAATTTTTGTAAATGTCTCTTGTTTGAGACTGTATTTTCATTTCTTTTCTCCGTTGGAAATGTAAGAATATACTTACCATCTTTGCTAGAACTCTGCTCCATGTCAATCTGTTCTTGCCATGGCCACTTTAGATTTGAAGATGAGGAACACTGCTGTGGAACTGAAAATGAATATGAACTTGTACTGGCACACTGCTTCTTGCATGATGAAGAATCAGCTGTGGAGCAAATGTCTTGGTCAATGCTTGACATTCCAATATCTTTGTTATGATTTTGAGAGTTATCCTGGTTCTGCCCCTCCTCTACCATACAATTTGGCCTCTTACGAGTAGGAGGGTGGTCTATCTTGGAATCCGGTAGTGCTGGCACCTTCTGATCATTAGCAGAAACAGTAGCACACGAAGCCTTTTCCAGAAAGACAACTTTTGGAGTGTCCAAGTTTTCAACACTGTTAGTGTTGTCTACAACAACTTCATCCCTTGGTTCAGTGCCAGCAGCTTTTGCTGCTGCCTCAGATTCCCACATCTTAAATATAGCTTCAGTGAGTCTTTCTCTGGCCAAATCTACATCAATCATTGGCTTTGGGTAATTTTGACCCAACTCAACTCCCGATGCTCTAAGCACAGTAAGTGGTGCATCCCAGGGGTGATGGATCCACTCAGTTGGCATTCTTGCCAACTCAGGTAGCCATTGTCTCACATACTCACCTTCTGGATCAAACTTCGCCCCTAGAATCTGTCACCAAAATTACAGATATGAGACTTCTCACTTTTATTTTTATAATTTTCTAACCTCCTTCTAGATGAAATCAAGTCAAAAGGGAGACTATTACTTCTTTCATTTTCCTCATGGACAAAGTGCAACAACAGACTTAGTTCAATATGCATCTCAGCAGAAGATAACTTTCTAACTATTAGGATTCCTAACCTACAGAATATTTAATCGGAAATGGAACCAAGAAAGCCATGAATGTTCAATGAGACAAAAAAGAAGAAAAAATTAGATAAGGTATATGAGAGAGCTTCAATTTTTATCTCATAGAAGTCCTTATGCCCCCGTACTAGTAACCAGAACTTCAAATTATCCTGTGAGATAGAAAGGAGATAAGCTGTGAATTTTGAAGATTTATTCCTTTTAAACTTAATTACTCATTTGGTCCCTGTAGATACAAAATTTGTCTCTTTTATTTACTATTTTTAGTCGTTTTTGAACTTGGCTACAGGGACTAGAAGTATTAAAATTAGTTATGATCATCAACTAAAAATGGTACCTGTAAGAATTAAGATGAGATGACTGAAAGGAAATTCTTTTATAGGGATCAAAATTAATCCTTCCTTTTAAAACTTGAAGAAATATGAACGGGTGAATTTCACCAGGTATAAAAGGAATTGAAGAAATTATGAAAAAACTATCTAATTTTCCTACTGGCAGTACGACAACTTAGACTGTGCCAGTTTTTGCTTCACTACACAAAATCAATATCTTCTATTTGTGTGCAGTGTTACTATTTAACGGGTCCTTAGACATAAAAAAATGGCACACGAGGATAGAAATGAGGTAAGGAAACAAAAGAGTTTCGGTGCAGTGTAAAAAAATTGCTATTCCTGGTGGTGATAATGTAGGTTATGTTAATTAAGCAACCTTGAAAGTGCATAGAAATTAGATTATAGAGTGTAAAATATCCCATCAGATTGATACCTCAGGATTGTCCAAGCGCTCGAGCTCATGACCATCTGGTAAGCCACCTGAGATATACTGCCAACCCAAGATATCACTTTCAAGGTCTGCATCCAAAAGTGTGTCCCAGAAATACTTCATCCCCCATTTCCAGGGTAGAAGCAACATTTTGACAGCAAAACTTGAAACTATTACTCTTATTCTGTTGTGTATCCATCCTGTTGCCCAAAGTTCTCTCATTCCTGCATCAACCAAAGGATAGCCAGTCCTCCCTTGTCTCCAAGTCTTAAAGTTATCGGGATCAGGATCCCAAGGAAAAAACTTTAAGTGCCCCAGAAGTGCTCTCTCGTGAGTGAAGGGAAAGTTGAAACAAAGATATCGTGAGTACTCTCTAAGTCCAATGGCCCTCAGAAAAAGATTTACACTCTCTTCACCAACACTGTTGCCTTCATTTGTCCATAATATTTGCTTCATACGTGTCACTTGAAAAACTTTCCTCACGCTCAATTCTCCAAAGTGAAGATATGGGGACAAGAGTGAGGTGGAGTCTCCACCAACCTTCAGCCTTTTCTTGGAGTAGTGAAGTAGATGCTGCTCCACAAATTCTGTTAAGGCCTTGTCGGCATTTCTCCAACCCGGTGACCATGCCCGTCCCAGTAACGCATTGCTTGGCTTTTCTAATTCATTTTCAAGATCCAGTTCCTCCACTGAACAACCCTCAACTTTTCCTGAAATCCACAGGAGAGAAACAAATTCTCACGTGTTTTATATCTATGATAAGTTAATATGCAGACAGGTTGGTATCATAACACAAGTTTATCAGATTGCAGCTACTTTCTATAAGCTTTGTCTTAAACTAGACTTGCTTCTTATTTCTTAACCTCTTGCAGTAACTTGATACCAACAATCATACTAACGAGAAACGATCAAATCAAAGTAACATGATTTATGTGTATAGTCGCATCATACCTTCAGCTGGAGTTAATTGCCACGGAGGAACAACTGAAACAATATCCATTTGCTTGTGCAAGCATTTCTTCCAAAAAGCTTCAAAGGTAGTGAAAGCACGTCCACTCTCAGTATATACTTCCCATGGCTCATACAACAGATCCCCATTGTAGCTTTGCACAGAGATGCCTTGTTCCACTAGTTTTTCTTTGATGTTGTGGTCACGGACAAGTGAAACTGGATCTGGTTTAGCGTAAGAACCATGGATCAGCTAGCTACAACTGGACTGATATGAAATCTATGTCCAAGTTATTTTGTTCATTATTTACCAATCTTGTTAATACCAGTTAATTCTCATGTTTCAACTAGCTAAGCAGCTATCTAAAAGACTAAATAACTAATATGACAAACAAAAGAAAAGTACTAGTGCTAGAATAGAATGCTTAAAACAAGTAAAGCATATAGAGTGCATACATTTGTGTATCAACAGTCAACAAACAAAAATACAGATTTACTGCTAATTCTTCATATTACCTGCTATATAATGACTTTTAATGTGTTATGACAAATAAGAATCAGTGTATATTTTTTTAAACTCTCCATATTTGACAATCAATCGCCATTTTTCAGTAGCAGATTATCAAACTGAAACACAGCCAAAATAGTAAGGGTGAGAAAACGCCTCAAGTAATTGTCACTCAGTGAGCATACGGATATGTTCAGTTTCGAGGACTATCTTCAAGGAGTATCCAACCTCGAAGCTTATCAATAGAAAAAGCCTTCCCTTGCTTCTTCAATTTTTGGAGATCCAAAACATTAAATGATACCAAGCATATGATACGATGGGATGCACTTCAAAATTGACTAAAACATTCAAAATAGAAGGCTAAATCTACACCATCTACATTCTGACAGCAGCACTCACCATATAGATGGTTAAACACTACTTTTGTTGCTTGAATGGCCTTTATGCAGTCCAAAAGAGCTGTGACAGTACTATGAGTTTTGATGAACACAAGCCTGGTCCCAAGAGACTTCAGTGACCGATCCAGGTGAGCAAGAGATTGCTTCAGCCACCACCTTGACACTCTTCCTGGATAAAACTGTCCCTCCTCTTTAGGGCACCATATATAAACAGGGAGTACAGAACCCTCCCTGGCAGCAGCAGCTAATGCAGGATTGTCCTCAATTCTAAGGTCCCTTCTAAACCAAACAATAGTCCTGTTGCCAACCATATTGTACACTTCCAATTTTTCATGGCACAGCCAAAACTTTCAACCTCATACCATGTCAGAGTAACTTCTCCACAAGTTACTTGTACCCGATTAAAGAATTACGAAGTTCGCCTCAACACTTCACGGTTCTCCTAATCAAGAACCCTGGCAAAAGAAGATATGTGAAAATTTAAGACAAGACAAGATATCAGATACAGAACTTGGATCTGGAATTTTGCGAAAAAACATAAAGATATCTGTTAGCAGCATGAGATGAGAACCTAAAAATCACAGCCAAAGTGGACCAAGAAACAAGTAGCTTATCAGGATGTCCAACTTGGATGCCACTTTGCTTTGTGTTAGGTATCCAACCTAAATCCTACTCAGAGAACCCATCCCCACATGTCTCACTCACCAATTTAAAGACCACCACCAGTTAAAAATAACAAAAAGAAAAGAGGAAAAATTTCCGATCGAGAAACAAAAGTGACTGAAGAATAATAAAGGTTGGAAAAGCATAAAAATCCACAAAGCACTGAGTTGGAATATTCAAAATATCATATAAGAAAATAATCTTCAATATAGAGATGAATAACTGGAAAGTTCTTCAAATTCATCCTCAAACACACCTTAAACTGGGACTATATGAGGAGGATATCAAATACCCTTCAGCAGCCGAATCATCAAATCAAATAAAGATTCGGCCTAAGTTACAGCTTAGCTAGAAATAAATAATAGAGGGCATTAAAGGAGGCAACAGTGATTGAATCATGGAAGTGTGTTGGGATGGTTGGAAGGATCTGATTAGAGTGTGATCACGTGCGGAAGATCACAGGGTTTGTGCACTGATGAAAGTGGGAGACAGACACGTATGATTAACAAAGACGAAAGGATAAGAACATTGAACATGTCACTAGAGTCTACCAGCAGTTTCCACAACTTCATCAAAATGGACCAAATTTTTACCACAACATCATAAAAATATCCTCAATAAATCCAAAACCTGGTGGGCGTAACAACAACAGTTGTGCGTCGTGATTTGTAAAAGATAATCATGACACCGACTTCTGTACAATATCAACGCAATGAAACCCAAATTATTTTTTCCTTGTTAAAGACATGTATGATTTACTTCCATCAGTGATCATGACACCCTTATTAATTAGAACTGTAACAAGATTTTTTTTTTCTTGGGTACGAGGATACGTTAACTAGCTGCTAAGTGGAACACTAGATAAGGAATTTTGTACAAAAAAAAATAAAATGTTTCATCCTTTAACTAAAATTAATTTTGTAAAAGTAAGATTCTTCAGAAAAAGATTCTACAAAAGTTTTGTGCAAATATTTAATCGTAATTTAACTACAATGGAAATAGTGGGCTCCCTTTTAATATATTATAAACATTAAATTTGGTAGCTTTATAATCAAATTCTACAGAAAAAGTTTTATTCCCACGTATAAAGGTGAAAACTCATTCATAAATTAACATTCCCATGCTACTTTCCCAAATATGCTAAATGATGATGATTATGATACCTTAAACTATAAGCCCTGCATCTTATTATGATAGTTTTTTTTTTTTAACCTCATTACTTAATTTTATTATCTATTTAAAAAGATATCAAATGAGAATATTACAAAACAATTTTAATAATTAATTTTATGTGTCAATAACAAATAAATAATATTGTATTTCAAACTAAAATAAAAGTTAAAATAATAAATTTTAATGATGATTTTGACTACCTTTGCAGAGATTATTATTGAATTACTCAATACATTGACCAGTATTATTTATCATGTAAAAATCAGAACTAAAGAATACGAATATTCGTAGGATAAAGATGTTGAATGTGATGAAAAGAGATAAAGAATGAAATTTCACAACAAAAATAATACTTTTTTAAAAGTTTGAAAAAAAATTGGATATAGAATAAAGTAAAATGGAACATAAAGTTTATCAATAGAATAATTTAAAATAAAACAAAAATAGTAAGATTCAATAAAATATAACATTATAAATAAATTCACAATATGTAGTCGTCTTAATTTAGTGGAGAATACCAGACACATTTTTGTATATAGGCAATTTCTAATTTTTTTAAAATTAGGTAGGTGATAGAGACTTTTTAAACCATGCACGAAAACGTGAATATGTACGTGCATGTGTATTTTTATATATAGATATAATTTTTTTAATTAAATTGTTTATATTATATACATTTGATAATTTATTTTTATATTTATATTCTTTTGCTGTTTTTTTATGCAAAACTGTAACATCCCAAATTATATACCAAACATATATAAGTATAGAATGCAAACAACCATGATAATGGAAAACAGTTAGATGTATTAGATGAGTGTTTAGTTATACAGTCATCCAAAATTAGAGAAATTTAAAAGCTTTACAATTACATATAAAGTCTTTCAAAATGGAATAAGATAAAGAAACTGAAAGTAAATCTAAGAGGTGGGAGCTACAACTCCACTGTCCAGAGCTTGCTCCAAAGGCGTGTCATCTACTGGTTCTGCTCACATCCAAAAGTAGGATGATCATCGCAAGAAGGGAAGACCAGAAACATGCAAAATACACACATACATTGCAAGGGTGAGCTAGTATTTAAAACATAAACATATTCAATGCATTTTCAAGAAACAGAGCATACAAGCAACAACCAATCAAACATAAATAAATCCTAATTGACCTAGACTCGTCCGGACTAGGAATGAATATTGATCTTGGGCAGGTTTTGCACTTGTGGTGGACTCTACTGCTTTGCAAAGCCATTGCCGAGGGGTTTCACCCGACCACACACAAGGCGAGTCCGTTACCGCGGAATAGACCTACAGTGGAAGTGTCTACCCTAGGACTTCCCACTACTCTCACCACTCGCGTCGATCATCTCTATTTGAGATTGAAAGACCGTCAAAGTATTAGGGATAACCTCCTTTGAAGGAGCATCAATATTCACTCATACACTAAAGTGATCTCACCTAGAGATCTTAGAATAATTCTCAAAGTCCATAATCCATATCACCAATCTTGTTTCACTTCACCAACCTCATCCAATCAATCATACAATCTCATTCAGAAGCATAATAAACATATATAACTCATACATTACATATCTTCAAAGAAACATCATTTATTAATACCCATTTCTTTATCAACTATAATTACCTATACTTAAGTAATTCAAACAGCTTGGAGACTCTCACCAATGGATCCGAAAGGGTCAAAAACTCCCAGAACGACCTAAAGAACGTCCAAAACGAACGTCCGGAGCTCCCAAAATGTAAAAAACATAAAAAATACACAACCTGTCGCAGAAAATTCGCTGAGCGCACACCCTGTGGTGCGCTGAGCGAATTTTGTTTGCCAAAAGTTATTCGCAGAGCGCACAGAGTGCGTTGTGCGACTCTGCATAATCTGCAGAGCGAATTTCTGCAGATTTTAGGAACTCACACACCCAAAATTCGTTTTAGACCTTTTTATTAACTTCTAACCTTCCTAAATTGATTTGTATGATGAATTGAACTTGTTTAGATGTTCCTAACTAATCATAAGTTGATTCCTTAATTGCTATGCATGAATTTAATTCCTAAAACTTCAATTCCATGAACTTAGATAGCAATTTCTGATTTTACCACTTACCAGTTATTTTAGACCATTTTGACTCATCCTATAAGTCATATGTGACTTGTCTAAGGGTTATAAATTGACCAAAACAGTACCTCCTACCAGATTCAAATTATAGCTACTCTAGTTCCTAAATTTCAGCCTAATTTACCTAATTCACTAGTTTTTTGTTTATGGATGCAATGAATCAAATAAATCATCTCACAAATCACAATCCANCTTTACAATCATGTATAATCAATCATCAATAGTTATGTTCAAAATCATTCCAGAATTTAACNGCACAAAGTCTCATACTCTCATGTCACTTAAATACAACTCAAAACAGTATAATGAACCAAGAACTTGCCTACTACTATTATTTCACAGATTTTCACACAAGATTCACAGTGCATGTAAAACTTCAAATTCATAATCCAAGATATGAATTACTAGCTCCCCTTACCTGGATCCTTGCACAGGACAGCTCAAGGCTCTCTCCTAAATGTCCTAACGTTTTCAGAATTTATCCTCCAACCTAGAGATCACAAAACAGTGATCAAAACAACTTTTAAAGCTGGAATTGAAAGAGAAATTGAAGAAAGAAACTGTTAATAGCACATGCAATCAGTAGATTGCATGTTCCAAGGCTTAAATCGGTGAAGTAAAGAGGGAAGAGCAACTTACCCTCTTCGAACGCGGAATGATCGGTGCAACTGGAATTCTTGGAATCCAAATGCTTTAGGCAGTTACAGGAAGGAAATTTAATGGTTCAATTTGGAGAATTTTGGGAGAGAATGCAATGAGCAGAAAGAGAGCTTGGAAGAGGTGGTTTCCAAACAAGAGTTAAGGGTTCAAAGAAATCAGATTTTTGAACTCAAATGGTGTTTTAGTTTTTAAAAGCCATTACCCTCTTATCTGTTGCCACATGTCCCCATTTTGTGCTCACAAAATCCCAAGTCTTTACAAAAACTGTTAAATTATCAATTTTGAGTATTTAATAATGTAAATCTTAATTTAATAATCAATTATACCTCGACATAAATTTTAGTTTAAACTTACTCGTTTCAATTTTTATTTTGGATTAACTTGTATTTATGTTTAGTTTTGAACGACTTGTTTTAATTTTCGATAAGAGTCAACTCGTCTTGATTTTATTTCATATCAACTCAATTCAATTATAGGTTTAGATAACTCAACTCCAATATGAGATGAGTCAACTTGGCTTTACCATGGGTCGAGTTGACTTGAACCGACCTTTGACTTTAATTGGTCCATCTTGACTTTCATCTCAGGCTAGCTCATTTCAACTTTCAGGTTTGGGTTGGCTGGTTTCGACCTTTGGCCCGAGACACAAGTTTCAACTTTTTGGCTGAGCTAACCCATCTCAAACTTCTTCTCAAATTTACCTATCTCGACTTTCAGTCTGAGTCAAGTTATTTTGACTTTTGACCTAGGCTTACTCATCTTAACCTTTGATTCGAGTATATCCATTTTTATCTTTAGCCTGGGTTAACCCATCTTAACCTTCAGGTAGGGTCTGCTCATCTCAATCTTCGACTTAAAATCGTCTATCTCAATCTTCAATCCAAAAACTCTTGTCTGGACATTCAGCTTACAGTAACTCATCTTAACCTTTAATGTAGCGGTTTCGTCTCAAATCTTCAGTTTGATTGACTCATCTTGATTTTTGTTCTAGTACAACTTGATTATAACTTTGACTTAGACTAACTCGATTTGACATATGATTCGGACTAACTCGACTTGAACTTCGATTCGAACAGACTGAAATTGACCTTCAAATCGAAACAGCTCGACTCAACCTTTAATAAGATTATAAATATTATGTTTAATAATTAATTAAAATCTTCTAATATAACTAAATCTATTTTGGTCCACTTATTTAGCAATGTATAAAATTGTACTGATTCAATATAAGATTAGGATTAACCAACACACCATAAGCATATTGACATATCTAACTCTCATACCAACAAAAATTAAATGGTGATATAAGATTAGAATTAACCACCATGAGCATATTGACATTATCTAACTCTCATACCAACAAAAATTAAATGGTAAGAGCAATAAAAATTTGTTTTAAGGTCTCAAATTGAAGAGAAAAAAAAAAGTAAGTAACAAATTTTCTTTATGGTATGAAATTGAGGGCTTATACAGAGAAAAATAAATAAATGAGATCTAATATCGTATATAATACAACAGAACTCACAAAAAAAAATCAAAACTCTTAATGTTATTTATATAACATAATACATAATTTCCAAAAATATATTGATATTTTGTATTTATTTGTTTATTATTAATTTCTAATTTAAATGATGAATAATAAGACACAAATATCTTCCCATTAATAAAAGGCTATCCTTAAACGTGAATTTATCTGCTGACTATAAAAACATAAATTTATTTGGTGAGTAATTTCTATTACTGTAAATATATTTTTTAAATTACTCTAAGTTTGAAACCAACATCCAACTATAAATTAAAAATAAGTTAAATATATTTTTAATTTTTAAACTTTAACATGAAATTAAAATTTATTTTTATCTAAAAATTTAATATGTTTTGATTCTTAAATCTTAAAAATAAATAAATATATTCTTTTAACTTAATTACATTTTTATGTGTCAAACGTGTTTTATTTAATATTTAAATTGTTTACACATTTTAATTTTAGTTAAAAAATACATCGTAAAAAAATTAATATAATTAAATTAAATTAAATATATTAATTTATTTTAAAATTTTAAAAATTAAATACATCAAAATTTTAAACATAACTAAATCTGAATTTCATAAAAGATAAAAGTTTAGAAACGTTTGATATTACAGTTATAAGAGAGAGTGAAGGCCCACGAAAATAAAAAGAAAACCGAAATACCTTTCCTGCATTTATTACACCAGTCCCCTTAACAAGACCCATGCTTCAATTCAACACAATACTAACAGAAAAAGAAAATTTAGTACTTCGCATAATAGAAATAGAAAACAGTAGCACTGTATACCATCACTTTTTGGATAAGACATACATAACAAAAAAATGAAAAAAAAAAGAGAGAGAAAGGTGATAGGACCAAAACAATAATGGTGTGGAGCCAATCATTGCCTGCCAATCTGCCCTGGCCAGTTCATCATGCTCCCTTTCTATAAATTAATTCATCATTTCAATCCCATCCTACACCACATTTCTGATATGGAATCGCGATAATGAAATTAAACTACACATATAATTAATATGTAATTATATTTAAATCTGATATTAATTTAATATTTTTTATTAAACTTTAGACAGACTATTCAAACTTGTATATGTTCTAGAAATGATTCTTGTCTAATAAAGTAAACCAAAACACATGCATTTTATTAAAGGTCGAGATTAATTTAAGAAAAAATATTTTTTCCGAGTGTAACAAAAAAGACATACTAAACGTGTTGTTTGTTTAATTTAATTTTAATGCAGATTAGATCCAATTTTACTAAAAATTAAATATACGGAGAAAATACACAATAATTTTACACTGTTACTCGATCAAATCAGTAAGCTTATTGAGTAGTTTTCATACCTTAAGTTCAGAAAGCAAGTGGCAAATGTTCCAGTCCTGGAACTGAAGCAACAAAACTAAACCCCTGCGTGGATTAAAAGGGAACAAAGTAGATTCACCAACTTCCAATAGAAATTCATCGAATATAAGTTGATTTTTCAATAGCCATTAATATATATTAATCTGCACCTGTGATGCATCATGGCAATAAGGAAATGCTGAAATTCCCCTGCAGTGGAGTTTCTTAGGCAGGAACCCCTAATCAGCTTTCACAGGTGCAGGTTATTTCACTTGATAAATGATAGGTCAGCAGTTTAAGAAAGAAATATATCGAAACAGACAGAACATGGTAGAACTAAAGGGTATCAGTCAACATCATTCCCGCAGGGTCTCATATATCCTAACTAGATCACCTAAAAATACGACCCTCTTGCGTAGCTGCTCAGTTTGCACGCTCTCTGAGGACTTCAAGATCCATCTCTGTTGGGTCTGTTGCCTGAATCTCGTAATGGATGCCCTGTAGTTCCCTTCTGAACCTGTCCTTGGATGTTGCATAAAGCATCTTAGAGCGAATGCGGGATACTGAAGGAGACCTGTAAATAATCCCTTCGTAAACCGTAAAGCAGAAGAATAAAAGCAACAAAAGATGTGCCAAAATGTTTGAGGTAAAATTCCTCTGATTTAGTAACAGCAATGAATAGAAGGTAAACTTTATCTGCAAGTGTCAGATAACCTAGTTGAAAGAAACTGTGAGTCATATTTTGACACCGGCCAGACAATTCTTTCAAGGCCGTCTATCTTGCAATCATAGTCAATCTATAAAATAATCGAAACACCTAAAAATATTTATCAACACAAAATTAAAGATATAAAAAACTATCACATACGTTTAGTGAGGATGACAGAACATAAATTAACTACTGGAAACATTGGGAAAAACAACTAAGCGCAAAAAAGAAGTCACAGAGCTGACAAAGCAACATACAGTATGTTACTAATGGATAAGTCTAGCAGTTGAGGAAAAATATATTCTGTCCCCAGTTCAAAGAGGTGTATTAATTAAAGTTCAATTTTGCTTGAAAATATGTAGACAGTTCCATTACAGCTTACCCCCTACTCCATTTGAAAATATGATGATATATACCCCAATAATAAGTTTTCGTCGACTAGCACATGCCAAATATCACGTGGATCCCAAATAAAAAAGATTACAAGTTCTTCCACAGTAAAAAATAACCATAAAAAAACAACCTCTCATGTCAGTTGATGACCAGACAAATTCCGTTTATACTAAGTTTATATCACAAACAAGGAGAAACTTTATAGCTTTACCAATGTCTGAAATCCATCCCGTGACTTAAGAAAAGAAAAATATTCCAAATTGTGTAATTCCAGTAAGTAGTCTGGGTAAAATAGTTCAGTCATTCATTCAAACTTACTCAATATTATTTGTATACTTTTCTAGCAACATTTACGATTGGCAAAGATCTAGGTAAGTCAGTAATGATCTAAGGAAAAACAATCAAAGAAAAGTATACACTGGCTTATGGGACAGCTATAACCTACGTAATAAATTGTTCGGCATATTTTATAAAATGAAATATACAGAAACCTTTTCAAGTTTCTAAACTAGAGAATGCAATAAGATATCGGACTTTGACATATATGCATAAAAATTGAGATCTAAGAACTTCTCAAACTACTTGTTCAGTCTCTGCCACTAGTATGTTTAGAGTGGGCCATAACAAGAAAAATGAAAATAGGCATTCAAAATAATAGAATATTGGTTACATTGAGAGGGTGCTGGATGTTTCCAAGTATAGTGTTACGAAGAATTGAATGTCACAGGTGTTCCACCTTTGGGGTTGGAAATAGGAGATAGGAGCATTTTCCTCTCACATCTCTCAATAAAGAGAAGGTTAAGTTTTGTATGATCCGGGGTTAGGCTCATGATTCCTCGAAGACCCTTTTATTATTGGAGGGGAGTCATAAACAATCATTGTGTTGCGTGTCTCGTCCTGTGTGATCTTTACTTTACACTTGGCTTGGATTTTCCATAGTTATGCCTCACCGTGGTCAAGTTCTTATCTTTGGCATGGAAGTATGTTGGAGGAAAGAAAGTATGCTTGGCATATTTTCTAATATGCTGTTAATATGGTTGTTGTAACAATAGGACTTTTTCCCAAATTTTGCCCTAGGATATGATGGGGTTGATGGATCTCATAATACTCAATCTCATTTCCCCGAAGAACAAAAGGGTTTCTTTTTTGTTTTCTGATTGGTACACGGAACCTTTTACTTGTATCAGACAATGTGGTTGGTTTCGGACCTGCCTTTTCATTGATATGATCTGGTTCTTTTAGAGGGTTAAGCAACCCTTGTACTCATTTCAATAAAACTTCATTGGCGCATGAAGGAAAAAAAAATACAATCATAGTAAACGATTGGAATCATATTTAGATATACTAGAGAATTACATCACTGTAGAGAATTTAAATTGTTTAATCTGCTTTCACTTTACCCATAGATACCTCTTTAGATGGGCAAAGTGGCCATGATACCTTAAGACGTCTTAGGCTTTAATTATTTATCTGTATTTCAAGATTTGAGGCAAGCTACATAGATGCAACAGTAAAATGCTATACCCACATGCATGAAGCAGTGTAAACAGAAACCAACGTGGTAATATTAGAATGAGTAAATATGATATGCAATTTCTAAAGTAGTATATGAAATCAAGAGACTAACCATGCCACGAAAAAGATTTTGCTCTTCTGGCAGTTCTCAGATGTGACAAAATCAAAGTCATAGACAGCATATCGGCAATCACTTTCAGGCAAGGATGCAGTGAAATCATCGTAGCTCTCAGCAGGGCCTCCGGTTTTCTCTACCACAACCTCTTGCTTTTTCTCGTCAATTTTAAAAACCACATAGCGATGAACTTTCTTCCTCTGTAATTCCAGGAACGTGTTTACGCTATGCTCAGCAACACCCATTCCAGAAGAGGCATTTCCCTACAATGAAGCAACATATTGATTAATTCTAAATTATTGCCCCTTTCAAATTTAATGTTCCAACCATATTACCAAAATCGATAATGATAAGGACAATGATGATGTTCTTACAGTAAAATGAATCTTAGCAGTCAGGAAAAAAAAGGACAACAACCCAACAGGAGAGCCAATCATATACTCCTAACAAATGTAATTCCCTCGAGCTCGGTCACAAGATCCATATGCAGTATGAGTGCAAAAATTAAATAATATTTCAAAAGTAACAAAATGCACTTACTTATTTTGCATCCAATCCCTGGATCAATTAAAAATTCTGATGCAAGCAACCCTAAAGTTAATTGCAACTCAAAGCTACTTCATGCATGGGAAAGGAACAAAATATTCAATAAACTTTCAATTGTTAGCATATGATCTAGCCTGATTTCTTGACCCCTTCCTTTTGTAAGATAGTATGTATCATCACAGTGAACCAATTGAAATTTAAGCCAATGGATAGATCAAAAACCTCTCATTTCAATTTCTGAATCATCCTCGTAGCGAACCCAACATAGCACTAACAATCTAACACATACCAGGCCCAACTCAAATGCATCAAGGAGAAGTTTCAAAATACTAGAATATAGACCCAAACCAAAAGACAACACAAAGATCAATGTCGATTTGATGTCAAGTGAGTGAAACAAACTAAAAAGCATGCGATTAAACAGAGATGTAGCATTAAATCTGTAGCATCAGTAAAATTGGACCTCGACAGCGCAAAAATAAATAAAAGTTCAACAAAATCAAGTGATAACAGCACAGGCAAAATAAGGAAAATAAACCAGAAAATAAAAGTGTTAATTAAAAGATAGACAGATAGATAGATATAAAGAGAGAGAGAGAGAGAGAGAGAGAGAGAGAGAGAGAGGCGAAAAGATGAAAGGAGAGCTTACCCCTCCTCCTCCTACTCTGAAAGCCATGGGTACAGCGAGATGAAGGATGGGTTTTGCGCAGCGAGAGAAAGGTATGAGAAATTGTGTGGAGAGAAGGAGAGAAAAATAATGAAGAAAATTATCGAACGCAAAAAAGGTATTTATTCTCTTCACTCAAGAAAGGTAAAGTAAAACCAAAGCAAAGAGAAAACCTCCACAAAAGAGAAACGCAAATACTTTTACAAAGTTTACAATTTCCAAAGCTCTCTTTTGCAATTTAGTCTAAAGTTTGAGTTTCGAAATAATGTCATAGAAAGATTTAAATATACTTTTATTTCTTTAATCTAATACAATTATTTTTTTACCTTTTAAATAACAAATTATAGAAATTAGTCTTTAAAAAATATAACGATATTTTTGGAATCATTCTAATATTCTAAAATAATCCTTTATCTTAATAAATAACATTTTTCTAGTATGCTATTAATTTATTATTGGTAAAATATTGGCCTGACTCTTTTCATTTAGGTGATCCTGTGTGATGAAATTACCTACCCACTCTATCGACTAATTAGTCTATCATATTTTTAATTGCACATTTCCAATTTAATCTAACAAATTAATAACTACTTTAATATTTTAAACCGTTTTTTTATTTATTAAATTATTCCTTCTATCCAACTACCACGCTAAACTAAATGAAAACGTTTATTGTTTTCTTGTAGTCGACGCAAATACACTTGAACGGCTCTTATAAAAAAGTCATTTTTTCTTTTGCTTGACTAAATTTTATTATTTTCTGGATTTAACTTAATACAATTGAAGTCCTTAAATTTTAATTATTCGTAGTTTTATTTTTAAATATCCATAATTTCTTATTATTTGGACCAGTAAATATGGAAACTAAAAAAATTCCTCATTCTCCGATTTTTTTTCTCTAAAGGTTTGGAAAGATAACAACAAATTTTAGAGTGCTTCAATGTATTTTTAAATATTGAAAATTGAACAAAGTGAAGGAAAATTTAAAGATTAAAATTGCTCAAAAAATTCAGGTTTCAAAATTATAGATAACCAAAAACTAATAGACTAAAATTGTGGGAAAAATTAAAAATTAAAATTATAGATTTTGTAAAATATAGGGTTAAAAAAACATTGATAGATCGTCTCGAGTTAAGATCTAAATTCAAAAGGTACAAAATTACAATTAAGTCTTTTTTTTTATAATTTCCAATTGAATTAATAAACTAAAAAAAATCTTATCTTATACTGTATTATAAAAGAAAAGAAGTTTGAAAAAAATAAGCCTTTGTTGCCTAAAACTAAGCTGATGTTTTTTGTAAAAATACTTTAAATTAAATTATTGAATATAAAAAGTTACAATAATATAATGTCTATAATTAATAATTGAATATATATCACATTTACAACAGAGACTTCCAATAATTTGTCACACAAAACTATTTTTGTTATAATTCGATTACTTAATACATTGAATTTGAATATATATATATATATATATATATATATATATATATCACATCCATACATGTATCTCTCAAGAACAGTATAAAAATGAAAATTTACTCATTTGGCATACAAAATAGAAAAATGTTTTATATTTACTTAATACATTAAAAAAAACCATAAATTTATCTCGAAAAAAGTTATCACTAGTGCAGAAACGCTGTTTAACGTCGATTAATTTGGGCTTTTAATGTCACTTACACAACAGATGTCTATAAGGGTGACGCCCATGGAACGTCAGAAATCCTCTTAACCGACGTCCATATAGACGTCTACTTATACCCACACCGACGTCTAATTTCTCTATATAGACGTCCACCTATGCATAAAACCGACGTTTACATGAATATATAGAGGTTTAAAATGACAATAACCGACGTCTATGTTCCTTATAGATGTCGGACCTGGCACTAACCGACGTCTAACAAAGGCGTTGTCTTTTAGTGCAGTTTTGATCCAGACTTTCGGTAGCATAGTGCAACACTCTCCTCTCGCTAGTTTCCCCACAAAAAAAGCTTGCGTCTTTTGAATCTTCTATGACATTTCAACCCAAAACCGAACCTGGGTCCATGACTACTTCCCATTATTCAACCGCAAAAGAAAAAAATTACAGTGACACGAGAACTAGATAAGGACCCAAGTTCCATTTAGGGTCGAGAAGCCATAGAAAAC
The DNA here is from genome assembly GCF_000741045.1 of Vigna radiata var. radiata. Lineage (NCBI taxonomy): Eukaryota > Viridiplantae > Streptophyta > Magnoliopsida > Fabales > Fabaceae > Vigna > Vigna radiata. Next base: position 34,626,477 of record NC_028358.1, read on the forward strand.
TCAAAAGATTGCCACTCTTCTTGTGAGGAAACTAGCAAAGGGAGAATGTTGTACTATGTTACCCAAAGAGAGGATCAAAACTGCACTAAAACACAACACAAAGAAAGCAAATTTTAATCAGTTCAACCACAAGATAATAGATGAAAGACTAAATAAAGTTTAAACTGTAAGCATAAAAAAAAACTACGCACCTGGGATGCAAGAGAGAAAAAGGAGAGGAGGAAGACGAGAAACAATAATAGAATGCCGAAAAGAGAGAAAAAGAAGAGGTGTGGCAAGAGAAAAAGGAGAAGAGGAAGACGATCGATATCAAAAACTGAATGCCGCGAAGAGTTGCGGTGTATTTAAAATGGAATTGGGCGACGGTTATTCTCCAGAAAACCGACGTCTATAGACGTCGGTTATCCTACTAATGTGACGTCCAAGTGAACATTTAAAACTGACTTGAATACCCATTAGATGTCGGTTTTTGTCACCGACGTCTAGGAAGCTGAACCGATTGACGTTTGATATCTTGTCAGGGATGTTCACGACTGTTGGTATGGGTCACCGACGTTTATAATAACATACACGTCGGGGCCCTAAATAGCCAACGTCTCAGGCCCTCGAGTTTTGTAAGCATAATTGTTACAGGTATAATAGACGTCGCGTAGCCTGAAACGCCGACGTCAACATTGAAGAATTTTTTGTCTTTCCTGCCTTCCAGACATGCCTTAGACGTTGGATTTGGACTACATGACGTCTAAGCGCCTGAGAATTAGGTGAAAAGCATTAAATACAGCCCAGTAGACGTCGGGGTGCTACAGTGCTGATGTCTTGAAATTAATAGACGTCTATTTTTGGATAAAACTGACGTCTAGTTTACCAGACTATTTACGATAATGTCACCATCCGTTCCTATACGTCGGATTACACGAGTAACGTTAAACAACATTTTTGCACTAGTGTATTGAATTTTAGAGTATATTAAAATTAATTAAGAAATGGTTATAAAAAAACGTCTCTAATTAAATGTAACAAAACATATTTAATAAGGCTACTTTAACGACAACTTTAATAACTTAAGATATTAATATAACATTATTTCACAATTTAATATTAGCAAATTATTATAAAAAAAAAAGCTTGAGTATTAAATGTAACAACATATTTAATAATAATAGTTACTTTAACAACATTTGTACAAATTAAAATATTAATATATTCACAATTTACAAAATATGCTAACTTTCCTTTAAAAATTAAAATTAATTTGTATACATATATACTTTATAATTTCTATACAATATATATTATACTGCAGTAGCACATAGAGTCCTTATTAGACTATATATAATTTTTCTAACAATATCAAATACATTTCTAAGAATATAAATTATATGAAGTTTCAGTCTACCACCTATAACATCTTTTTTCTCCAGAATGGAAACACCTCTATTTTATATATATATATATATATATATATATATATATATATATATATATNATATATATATATATATATATATATATATATATATATATATATATATATATATATATATATATATATATATATATAGATACCAAACTTATAAGTCTTTTTAGTAAATCAACGAGGGTAAGTGTTTTAAAATCTTTCTTATATGTTTACTCATTTAATAATCTAAATTGTAAATTATATTTTTTATAAATAGAATACATCGTTTGAATTATTACATAACATTTTTTATATATTTTCATTTAAATATTGCAGAGGTTTTATCTATTTTTTTTCTTTCATACATTTTGCCTTGATTTTCTATTTTTCTGACCTTGCTCTTCATTTTCCTTCCATTTTCTTTTGATCTATTGGTTTTGTTTTTATAGTGAGATTTTCTCTAATTTACAAAGGATAATTTTTCATCTTAAAATATTTTTCTACTGAAGCAACATTTGTCCGGTGTCTTATTACAATTTATCTTTGTTGTTTTGTCTTATTGATCTAAAGTCTAGTTATTCATGATTTCATTATTTATGACGTGTTTTATTAGAGAGATTTGAGGGGAGAGAATGAGTAAATTTGTAAGATGCATGAAGTGTTTTTAGGTAGACAAAATCTAAAAATATTTAGCTCCAAAACTTTCTATCATCTTCTTTTTCTTATATTTCCAAGTACATTTTTTTATTAGTATTCATCTGCGTTTCTTTTGGTTTCACTCCATAATCAAATTGATTAATATTTAAAATACCAATTTTTATAACTTAAAAAAAAAAATAAATAAATCTAATTCCTTAAATGAACCGGTTTCGATCACACCTTGCAAGTTGCAACACAAGGTTTGAATCAACTTTCTAAAGTCAAGAATCAAAAGCATTTCCTCTAATTCCTGTCATAACTTTAGTAAACCATTATATTCATAATCACGATTAAAGTTTCCACAGTAGCTAACAAATAAAAACTACAAATTTCATATTTAAAAATTGGCCAAAAAAGAATATCCCACATAAACCATTCAGGTCAATAATAATTTATTTAATTATTATCAATATTCTCAAAACTCAACCAACCTAGTAGTGGTAAAGTTTCGCAGACAAAACCGACCCTAAGAAACAGCCAAAGAAATTCTTAGTTCTATATCTATTGAGAAATTAGTGCCTATGATAATTGTAATTGGGAATGGGGAATGGGGAATGTATCATCCAGGTCATAATCAACTATCAAATTGGAATATTAACCTGTAATTTCGATGAAAATATCTATAGTTATCAATGTATACAAATCACTATTTTTCAATATTATCATAATAATCGTTCGTTGTCATAATTATCCCATGATGGGTATTTATGTCAGTATCACGACAAAAGACACCACTAACATAATGTTTATAACAAAGATGATGGATGGTTAATGATAAAAAAGGATGCTCATGATGATGATGAAGTATAATGATATGGTGGTGATGAAAATATATAAATATATTATTCTTGCTTTGGCCATCAACATTCTCATTACAACCATTAATAAACCAGTCAGCAACATAACAACAAATAAATAATCATAACGATGTTTACTTATAATTACTATCTCGATTCTCGTCTTCTTTATACTTTTATTTATTTATTTATTATTATTATTATAATAACAATTTTATGTGATTAAATAAGTGCGTGAAATTAAGTAACAACATGCAGTAAGTGCATTTAATTATGTGTTTAATCTTAATTAATATAATGTGTTTGATCTTAGATATGAAGGGGTAAAGATTAAATACCTGATCATATGAAGTCCTGTACTTTTTTCTAAATAATAATAATTAGTATTATCATTACAGGTATGATCGTAGTTGTGCCTGCTATCACCATGAGAACTGTGTAATATGTTTTGGTCTAAAACTTAGAAAGCAAATCGAGCAACGTAATCATAAATAAAGGTGTAAGAGACCAAATTGAATTTTTGGACACTTCATTAAAAAATCAGCACTATCATGTCAAGATGCAGCTATTAGCTACACAACCTTTTCATAACATAATACCAATATTAATCCTTTTTAATAATTTTATTTTCACTATGCATCTTCATTTTTTTTTCTTTTTCTCTTTTAAATATCATGGATAGGGACATCCTCAGTTCTTTCGGTCAAGTAAAAGTTTTGAACAATAGTCAACTACGTTTTAAAGTAATAGTTTTTATCATCAATTAATTAGAGATAACTTTAATAGCGGTGCTTAAATATTATTATAATTTTGATTACTTTAATTATATGAAAATTCATGTTTGGATTATTTAATTAATACTGTATATTTTTTATTTTGTAATTATAATTATACATATTGATTTAATTTAGAACATAATTTTTTGGTTGAAAAATAAATTAGAGTATATCTATATATTTAGAAAAATAACAAACATTACTTCTAAATTTTATAATAATTTTTTGATGAAGATTGTTAATATCCTAAAAAAAATAGTAAAAATAAAATAAATCTGAAAAATAGTAAAATAATGATGATGACAAAATAAAAATTTAGATAAGATTTAGTTAGAGGTTGACTTGGAAATTAAAATAAGCAAATTTAAATAATATGAAATAAGTTTACATAATTTTATAGTCACAATGAAACTCATTTATTGTTACAACAAAGTAATTCACATTTTTTTTTTATAATATATATATAGTCTCATATAAGATAAAATCAATTTACAATACGTAAATAAAATAAATATCATTGATTTTGTAAAATTGATTTAAACTTAAAATTCACTTCGATGATATTTATATTTCGAATATATTAGATTTAAAGTTCACTTCTCCATTAAATAATTTTGATTTGCATATATAAATATATTTATTTTATAACAATTGTGTAAATAACATCTACGATAATTTTTTTTTCATTGTATCTCTCGTTATATTATTTGTTATGCAAGATCTATAAAGTGAGTTTTAGAAATACAGATTAAATGATTACATGTTGTGAACATGTTATTATATAAGCTTAACGCATTAACAAGTCATGGTAGATTCACAATCCTGTTTCAAAGATAGTTTCAATCAGCACCATATATTATAGACACTCTTCTGTCGAAAGCAAAATTTTCCAACCTTGTGAATCAAGAAATGCATCATATTATTTTATAAACACATCAAATCAATCTCCAAATAAGATTATGAAATGAATAAAAGAATAATATATGTGAGCAGATTAATTTAGCCTTAATAATTCCCAAGTTTCAAACCTTAAGTTCACGTGCGAATGGTTTCCTTTTCATATATTGCCAACTACACAACAAGTGGATGAAAAGAAAATTATAATTGCAATATTCACTTTAGTAAACATAGTTATTAATATTTGTTTAGTCAGTGTCTAACACGTTTGAGTAGAATTGGTAATGATTTCATCACGGTGATCGATGAACAACGAGAGATATTAGGGATTCTAAAGAATCAAATGTGAGTTTAAGTAGGGTATACAGAAATAAATTAATTTTAATATTTGGAATAGTGTGAATTTTTTATACGACTTTAACTTGTATTAATGTTTTTTTATTTGATAAAATTTTTAAAATATTTCTACAAGAAAATCTAATATTAATAAAATTTTATTGATGAAAAAAAAATATAGCTGTAAAATAGGATTTACCAAAAAATAATGATAAAATAAAATTTATTGACAAATTTTATTGATAGTTTTAGAATTTTAATAACTAACGGATATTTTTGTCGATAATGAATCTATTTATTGGTGTAGGAAAGGATTTTTGTACCAATTATTTTAGATACTGTATTTTAGTTGTAGAATCAAACCATATCAAAATGAGGTAAAAAAAAGTAATTTTTTAGTTTCAGTTATAAACTGAGACAAAAAATCCATGTAATGCTTTAATTCTCTCAAATTGAAACATGAAACCATAAATAAATAATATAGAATAAGAAGATTTTTATACTAACTAAAAACCTGAACTCTTTCTAATATAAAAAAAATTGTTTGATTTTAAGGATATTAGGATTCAGTTCCAATAATAGTCGAAGTTTAATATCTTTTATGGTTTAAAAAATTTGTTTAATTTTAAAGGTATTAGACTTTGGTTAATTTTCTTAAAATTAAATAATGTTTTTAATCAGAAAGGATAGTAGACTTCAATTATAACCATAACCGAAGTCTAATATTTCTCTATGCTTTAGTTTTGATTATAATCAAAGCTTAGTGTAGGTTTTTTTTTAATGTTTTTTTTTTCCTCAAAACATATTAAACAAGAACATAATACCACTAGTGATTGCTATAATTTGTCGATAATGCAAAATATTAATTATCAATGAATATTTTTCTGAGTAAAATTTATTGGTAAAATTGACACCACAGTTCTAGCTTCAACTTTGATCATGTTGTGATAAAATTTGTTTGTAAATTAATTTTTTTCAAAATCTATCATATGTTCATTAGTAATTGAATTTTTTAAAACTCGTCGATAATTCTTTCAATAAATCCATCAGTAAAATGGATGTCTATTTTCTCACCAAATCTAATAAGGAGTGTGTTATAGATTAAATGGAGATAGGTAGAAGAAAAACAACTATGATAATGACAATAATGCCAATACTAATAGTGACGGTGACAGGACTAGTGGCGACAACAACAAAGGAGGAAAATGAGGAAAAGGAGGACAAAAATAAGAAAGAGGAAATGAAGGAGAAGGAGGAGGATGAAGATGAGTCAAAGGTACTAAACATAATGATAAAGAACAATAATGAGGATAGGAATAGAAGAAAAAAATAAGACAAAATCGCGATATTTATCAATGATTTTAATAACGAAAAAAAGTTTGTCAATAACTAATGACATATGTTAACCAATACTTAATTACAATTAATTTATACCATCAATTTTTTTTTTCACCAATAAATACCAACAAATTTCCCAATCTTTTAGTAAAATTTATCAACTAGTACTCTATTGACACATTTTTTATAATCAATAATTTTGTTTAACTAACCAATTTTTGTACTCACTAACATAATTATCTATTGATAATTTTCTTTTTGTGATGCATCATCAATGTAGATTAGTCTTTGAACATTCAGTTATAATATTTTTTCTTAATTTTTGTTATTATATGCTTAATATGATATGAGTATATATGGGACCTTAACTCATTTTTCCCATAATAATAAACAGCGAATGTGCCAAAATGGAACACATTTTCGGCCATACACGTGGTATAATAAAAAGTCAGAGTCTACGGTTAATCATTATAATAGTATTATTCTTGTTTAGGCCGAGGATTGTATTGTTTGTGCTCACATGTCATGTTCTCAAGTCTACGCTTTGAATCCACATTTTTGTATTTCTTTTACTATCACTGATCAAGTCAAAATATGTGCACTTCATTATTAGTTTTTGTATTCTATTTCTTGACCTTTAAGCAATGATACAAATTATATAATGGAGATATTGTATATGGTAATTCTTTTGGGTTGAATTACAGAATATAATTATTTATTTTTTTCATTTTATTCTTACACTTGGTATAAAGAATTTCATCAAACTGGGTGAGTTGAAACTTTCAAATATAAATTAATATATAATCAGTGTATCGACTATAAAGAATGTTGATAATGCATGTTATCATTATCACGTATAGTTTTTAATTCGTTATTTATGCATGTATATGTGCATGGTATGACTTACGCCACATTCAATATTTCTAATTAAATTTTGCTTTTACAAAACATCATCAAATGAACAATTTCTGTTATATAAATTATGTCTACAACTTTTTTTATTAATTTAAAGTTATTTCATATTTCATAAAATATGTAATGTGTAATTTTCAAAATACATATATAAATAATTTGGCTATCATTTTATTGTTTTTTATTTGTCTTTTTGGCAAGGCATATCAGTTATATCTACGAAACATCCCCAAAAACATTCATTAATTAAATTTTAGAATTTTATAAAAAAAATTGTTCTTTTTTTTATGTCACTTGTTGAATGAGTTTGGGGATGTTATTGGTGTTTATATTTATTTATTTATTTCCCTTACTCTTTTAAATCTAAAAACTTAGTGTAAATAACCATTGCAAGAAAAAAAAATTATCCAGATTGAATTAATTAGTGATATTTGAGTTTAATAAATTAGCTACTAAAACAATTAGAAACTAAGTTAATTTATAAATTCAAAGTAGCCTTGATTTTAAAGAATTTTTAATTTAATCATATAAAATCAAACTTATAAAATAATGTTTATACATAATTATATATTATAAATTTGTTTTATTTTTAATTGATGTGAAATCTCTCATTCTTGAAAACTTATTTAATAATTAGTTAAGATACCTATTTAATAACAATATAAAAACTAATAATTCTCAATTTTCAAATAATATTAATTTTTAAATCCATACATAAGATGATTAAATATTTTTTATTTTTAATTAATATGTATCTAATAATATTTTTATAGTGAACGAAGATAATAGACGATTATAATTTATTTTAGATTTATTCAAATAATATTTCATATAAAGTTATACAATATTTGTTTTAAGTTATGTTGGAATCCCTTCATTGTTTATAATTTGTTAGATAAGTTGCTAAATTAAAAATAATTATAAAATTTGCATGAGAAACAAAACAAAGAATTTAATTAAATTATAAAAGAGAAATTTGATTTAGTTTACACTTAAATATCACATTCAAATTGAATCATATTATTATTTTTTAATTCAAATACTTTTATATAAAATTTGAATCAAACGAAATAACAAACTTTAAATAATTGATAACACTTATCTATAAATATACTAATAATGGTGCATTAATTTGATTTGATTTAAAAATTATAAATATCGATAATGATACAAATTTTGCTATTCTTTTACATGATAAAACAGGAACGTTTTGTTTAATTTAATTATATTGATTTAGTCTTAATTTCTGCTTAATTTTTCTTTAAAAAAAATAAAACAAATTAACAAACACACTGAATGAGATATGGATAATTTCTTTAACTACAGTGACCTTCCTTAATATAATTTTCCTTTTACTAATTTACATCATATTTTTGTTTTCTTTTTGTTTACATCATATACTAATCATATTTAAGTGTGTAAAATAGTTATTGAATAAAAATATATGGATGAATTGAAATCTTAGGAAAAGGAAGAAAATTGGCAAGTTATAGAGTTGCTTGAGTTGATTCTTGGGTCATGGAGACATATCCCGTGTGGTTGGGAAGGTGACCTAGTTTTATAAACCATTGTGTCCCATATCCTGTTTTGACTTATTACCACACGCAATAATTGACTTTCATATCCAATTCGGAACAACTAAGCCTTTAAGCTTTTAACCTTTCACATCACGGGTTAAATTTCCCAGTGCGTTTTCAAATGAGAAAAATACAATATAAATATATTGTGAAACTTAAAAGAGAAGAGTTAGATTTAGTACAAGGGTTCTTGACGTCACAGTGCTAAATTAAGACTTTGACCATCACTCACTCCGTATATATATAACACTCTAAGATTTACGTCTAATAATTTACTTTGCATACCTTTTTTATTATTCACTCCTCGCGTTCGCATTCCATCCATCACATTGCAAATATTAAAATTAAGAAAAATCATATTTTAACACTAATTTTTGACATCATTTTGATATTGTACACGTGTCAAAATATGATTGGATGATTTCAAATTAAAAAAAATTGAAACAAGAGTATATTTAAAAGAGAAAAAAACCAAAGTTTTTTTAATTTGAAATCGTCCAATCACATTTTGACACGTGTACAATATCAAAATGATGTCAAAAATTAGTGTTAAAATATGATTTTCCTAAAATCAATAGTTTCCAAAACTTTTTGTTTTCAAACTGTCGTCCCATGTGTTGTATCATAAACATTCAATTTTTTTAAAAGAAATTCTTCTATCTCTCTCTCTCTCTCTCTCTATATATATATATATATATATATATATATATATATATATATATATATATATATATAAATTTCAGATAAGGTAGTATGTGATAGTCGCCTGCTCTTGATGACTCACATAAAAAGTGCAGTGAATAGTTAAAAACAAATTTTTTAATTAATTTTAGATCTTATTACTAAGATAATGACAACAAAATTTCATTATTTTTATGAGATCAGAGCGTTTTTGTGTGATAGGATGGATTCTATTCAATAAATTCAATAAGAGAACTAAAACTTCATTCTTTTTTCCATTAATCCCTTCATATTTATCACGAAAAGCTAAATCTTATCACCAAAATATCTAATAACACGAATTATCCTAACTATATCATCCTTCCCATGCTTTTTTCTCTTTACTTATAAGTCCTTTAAGATGTTTATCCATTTTTAAAACTTTTTTTTTAAAGTTGACTTACAAGTCAATATTGTTCATGAAGTCATACATTGGTTTCTTTAAACAATTTCAAAAAAGATGTTTCCAATCATTAAAACCTTTATTTGTTAAGTGATTTGTTTTGTGTCAAGTATCTAAAATCTGACAGCAAAAACAAATAACCTCATATCTAAGTAGATAAGTGATGAATTAAATGACAATGAGTAATACCTATCAAAATTAGCCTTCAGATCATTACCATTTGACCTCTATCTTTTCTAGCTATTTTACACTGACTCCTGTTATAAATTACTTCAAAGATTATTCCATCTTAAATAAAAGTATACACATTTTTGTTATTTCTCACCGTTATCACTTAGCTCTGCCAAATAAATTTTAAAACAATAAAAACTAACAAAATAAAAAATGCAATACCACATTAAATATATTTGTGGTAGAAAGGAGACTAATTATATATTTTGTCATTTTTTATTATTTATTATTGTCACAACTATTGCTTTTTACAAATAACATAAAATCAACTGTTATTCTTTATTCCTCAAACTACTTTTTTAATTTTTTTTCCTTTCTTTTCTTATTTCTTTATATTTGTTTTTTACTTTTTCAAGAATTAGTTTTGAAATCCTCATAAATTTGTAAAAAATTCCTTGTCAGTTTTTTTGGATGCATAAACTAAAATTATTAAAAAAAAATTGGGTGCTACAGTTAAGATATTATTGTTAATACTATAACAAATCTAATTTTTTATATTTAATATTATTTTTTATTTCTGTTTAAATATAAAAATTCATTCTTTTATAATTATTTTATCTTTATAATAGGCATCAAATGAATAAAAATGTATATCACTTTATCTATACTCAATCCTATTAAATGTGAAAGGAAACTCCGACTCATTCTTTATACCTTACATCGTACTCACTTTATATTTATATATAAAGACACAATATATTCTCTGTTTTCTTAATATATTTTTTTCATAATAAACTTGTTTTAATAAAAAATCTTTACAACTTAATAATTTCATTTTGAAAGCTGATTATGGAGCATAGGCCTTTCGGAGGTGCATGTTTAGAAGAATTAGTTATTTTAAGAAAATAATGTTTGTATTTATTTATATTATTAATTCCTCTTATTTATAGTTGATATATTTTTTTTAATACATTCTTTTATATGATGTACATTTTGAATGATAGGTTTTAGATATTATTAGATATTAATAGATGATTTGATAACAAATAATATGATAGATTAAAAAAATTATTAAAATAAAATTAAATAATCACGATACCTTCTTAAAAAATTAGTTTTAAGCTAAACTCAATATTAAAAATAACAATTTATAGTAATGAGAAATTTACATTATATATTTGCGTAATTTATAATGGATGTGAGATTGTTAAAATTTGACTTGTAAGAATCAAATTTTGCTGAAAATTTCAACCTTAAAAAAAATTATAGTAATGAGAAATTTACATTATATATTTTCCTAATTTATAATGGATGTGAGATTGTTAAAATGTGACTTGTAAGAATCAAATTATGCTGAAAATTTTTAAGAGTAGTAATACTCAAACACATTTTTTTCCCATCAACTTGCATCCAATACCAATAAAATAATAATTATGATAGTTTTGTCTAAGCTTCCTACTCACTTCCTATAAACAATAAGCTTTAAATTGGGCTTAAATTTATATATTTTACCAATAATTAAATAAAACATTAATAAAATTAGGAAGTGAATAAAAATAAAATGAAAAGATATTGTTACGAATCTTTCAATGTAATGTGATTAACTAATAAATAGTTTAGTGGATAGAGAAAGCAACGTGGCATTCTATACAATATTAGCATATAGAAATAAATGTATGCAATTTGGTTGGCAAATGACAATGAATGTATGCGAAATTTGTCGTCACTCTTTCACCACTCCCAAGTCTCACTAGTATATGCATGTAACATTTATTTTTATTTTCTCTTTGTGTATGCGTGAGAGAAAGAGAGAGAGAGAGAAAGAAAGGAAACCCCTTTCGCGGAAACTGCTAAATGGTTTGAATATGGAAATTTGTTTTTCGTATTGTTGGACCATTCTGGTCATGGCGTGCGGAGTATCCAAGGATAAATAGCCAGCGATAGTCTTTGGAAACGAAGTTGAAGGAGAGAGAAAAGAACTAGTTTGCTAGTGAGACTAGCACATACTATACTACTACTCTCTACTCCATCAATTTCTTCATCTTCCCATCAAAAACATGGTCAGAGCTCCTTGTTGTGAAAAGATGGGATTGAAGAAGGGTCCTTGGGCTCCCGAGGAAGATCAAATCCTCACTTCTTACATCCAAAAACACGGCCATGGAAATTGGCGTGCCCTTCCAAAACAAGCTGGTAAATATTATTCACTATTCTTTCTAACACTTTCTGCTTACTTTTTTCTTCTAATTCCTATGACCATTTTGCTCAGGCCTGTTAAGATGTGGAAAAAGTTGCAGACTGCGATGGATTAACTATTTGAAGCCTGATATCAAGAGAGGGAATTTCACATCTGAAGAAGAAGAAACTATCATTAAGCTGCACGAGATGCTGGGTAACAGGTATTCATTCATCATTTCTGACAAAAACATCATGCACATGTCTAGTTTACACGTCACGCTGATCTTTTTAATTTGCTCAAATCATGATATGTGCGGTTTTTCCAAAGTTTCTCCGATGGATGTTGATCAAGTGGTGGGGGTCGGAGGCAATTATTGTCAACTTGGGTGAAAATTAAAATGTAATAAATGCTGTGTTAATTAATTAGTATTTATTTCATAATGGGGAGTGGAGTATTGTGTGAGAAAATCGAGGTATACGATCCCACCTTTGACGGTGCAAGTGATCACAGAAAGAGTGTTATGATAGATATGCAGTTATATATAAGTAATTAATTGCGTAAACCCAGATGTTAATTAAAAGAAAGAGAGTATTGAAATACAAAACTATAGACTATTAAACATCGAAACCAAAACTGAAAAAAACAAAAAGTGGGGCTGCCAGGGAAGGAATCTCTGATTAGATCTGCCTCGCACGAAACAAATTGCCGTTGGCAGTTTATGCACATGCAATTATGACATTTGTTAGACGTAAATACCAATATGAGCATGAGATTCATTTTCCGTGTACTATAGAATTAGGACAACATCAATGTTTGTTGTTTACCGATTCACTACAATAAACAAAGTGAACGCGAATCTCGTGCAATAATTTCTCGAATATAATATTAACCGTGTTGATCCTTATTTTCAGGTGGTCGGCAATTGCAGCAAAATTGCCAGGAAGAACTGACAATGAAATAAAAAATGTGTGGCACACCAATTTGAAGAAGAGGTTGCTGAATTTAAATTCCAGAAGAGTCACAAAGCCAAAAATCAGACGTTCTGATTCCAATTCCAGCATCATAACTGAATCAGAAGCTGCCAATTTTAATTTCAGAGAAATGGATTCAACATCTGCATGCACCACTTCTAGTGATTTTTCATCGGTCACAGTTGGTGAAAGCAAAAATATAAAGTGTGAAGACATAGAGTCTCTTGAGACAATGCCCGTGATTGACGAGAGTTTTTGGTCAGAACCTGCAATTGATGAAACACCCTCCATGTCATCACCATCCATGACAATCTCAAATCAGATGCCATTTCAATACCCTTTTACTAACTATGAGGAAACTTTCCAGCAGAGTCATGCTTACGATTCAAAGTTTGATGACGGCATGGATTTCTGGTATGACATATTCACCAGGACCACTGATTCCACAGAATTGCCAGAGTTCTGAAATTTTCAAATGTCACGTTCGAAGAGGGTATTATTAAATTTACCGGATAATACTGTTCAAATGAAAGGGTAACTTCAATTTGACCGTTGCAACAAAAGGGTACCATAATTTCGGTGGTTGTGGGGACGCCATTATCGCCAGCTGCAAGATCTTGGAGTCATCCATTGACAAAGAAAGCGGCCAGAGTAATGGGAAAGGCTAATGTTCTGTAATGTATGTACACATGTAATCTACTTGTCAAACACTGACTTTACTTTTTTTAGTGGAAAACACCAATCTTCTAACATTTTTGTATTTTACAAATTAGTGTTTAATTAGGCTAGAGCTTTTTGATTGTAATATCAATAAATGATGTCCTAAACGTTATTATTCAAAAATCCATGCCCTTTTTTAAGACTTTTCTGGTATCACGATTAAGCATTTACACTCAAATGGAAGATCAATTTTGGAAAAGTCTATGGTGAATTTGGTTCTTTTGCAACTTGCAAGTGATTCATTAGACGACGGAAAATAAAATTTTTGGTTGCGGGTGTGGGTGTGGTAATGGGCTAGTGGCGGTACATTTTGGACCAAACATTTCAACGTTCAAAATGCAATTAGATATTATTTTAGTATAAAACTATATCATAATTTTTGTTAAAGAAATCTGATCATTGGGATAAGAAAAGGAGAAAACCTATTAACCTAAGATCTAATCTAACTTTTATAATTTTCTTATAGGTCAATTAAGTGATTAATATAAATATAAGACATTGTGGGGTCGTTCCAAGAGATAAATACAGATAAATGAATACATAATGAGTTAATAGTAAACTTGGTTAAGAGACTATATGTTTCTTTCACATTTATGCATTTCTATTTTACAGTGTGTTTGTTTTGGCATATTTATCTACTGTTCACTCAAATAAAAGGAAGAATTTTAATAAAATCACTTTTAAACTCCTAATTTAGGAATCCTTACTCTTGTCTACATAATATTATAAAGTTGTTTGAAACCTCTATTTTTAAGTTGATTATTTGTATAATTATCAATTGTAATATCGCTAACGAGTTTTTCTAAAATATTCATTGAGGAAATTAAAAAAAAATAAGTTATATAAACTCATAAAATATTATAATACCATCTCTAACTTAAAGTTGTGTTATCATGGATTTAAAGTTAATAGAGAAGAATAACAAATTGAAGGGAGTGGACGTGTAAGAACGTGACTTGGATTCAGAGAATAACTTGTAAAACACATCTCTCAAGTTATAATTTTTCTCTTTAAGTCTTTTGTAATTTAATAATGAGTTAAAAGTGAATTTATAGCAAATCCTATCTATATAGTTTATAAGAATTTGTCTTACACGTTCGGTTTTATCCCTTCATTTTGTTAGTCTCCGGATCGGTTAGCTTCAAGTATATGATAACTTTGTAATAATATGTTTATATTTTTTCTTTACTTTTTTTTACTTAACATATATATAATTCAATACTCAAACTAAATCCTTAATATGCTTGGTGCAAAGGTTGGCCATGAAATTCTTTTCCTGAAGAACATTGATACCACCTAAGTCTCTGTATTCTCTTTTTCCAAGTTTGTGATTAGATCCATAGAAAATCTCTCTTTTCACCTTTCCAAACCAAATTAAGCGTATTTTATTGGACAAGCGTCGTTTCTTTCTAATAAGGACCAACTACACCTTTAGAAGACTTCTGAATTTGTTGCCCATCAGACTAACATCACATCTGAATTTTCTTAATTATAATTTTTTTTTTATATTCTTCAAAGATAAACAGGAGACTAATTTGTTTAGACTTTAAGATGGATTTAAGGGAATGGAAAATGATGAAAATAAGAAAAAAGGAAGTGGAAATGTGGAAAGTGGAATAAAAATTATTAAAAATTGTGAATAATTTGATGGGTATGATATATGAAAAATATTTTAACTAATAAAATTGTAACATACAATTTTTTCCTTATAGTTAAAATTAATTTAAAATAAAATTTAATGAATTTAAAAAGAATGTGACCAGTGTGTGTGTGTGTATATATATATATATATATATATATATATATATATATATATATATATATATATATATATAATTCTATTTATTTTTAACTTTGATTTTAATCGTATTCAACCATCATTAAAATGGGTTAATACAGTCTCATTTTCTTTTGTTGTAGACTATAAAAAAAATTTACTCAAATTAGATAAAACTGTTATTAGTGACAGATTTATTCTTTTAAGTATTTTTTACAATTAAATATCCGATATTTAAATTTTAGACCTCCAAAGTTGAGTCACACACTCCATAATAACCCCTTATAATTAACTTTTTTTATTATTATTATTAGTAGTGTGTATATTCCACTTAATGAATGTTAGCACGCTAACCTCAACATGTACATCATTTCAAGTCTATGCAAAGAGGAGTTTGTAAAAGTAGATTCTATTTATTTAATTTGGAGAGACTGATTTAATTATCTACTCATCTACCTTGAAAAGTTTATGACAAGAAGTTCTATTTATAGTCTAGTTTGGCATTCTATTTATAGTCTAGTTTGACAGTTTCCAAGACCAATAATATTTATAAAAAAATTTAAGGTTAAATATGTTTTTAGTTTCTATAATCTGGGGCGATTTTAGTTTTAGTCTATTTTTAAATTAAGGTATAATTTAGTCCTTTAATTTTAGAAAACTCTGGTTTTAGTTCTTTTTACCAAATTTTTTTAACTTTATTTGTTGTTTCAAGCACGTTTCATTATAGCATTTGGATTGTTTACACTGTTTGACACATTTTTGCTTCAATGTTAACTGAGAAACAACAAATAAAGTTAAAAAAATTGGTAAAAAAAACTAAAACCAGAGTTTTCTAAAGTTGAATGACTAAATTGTACCTTAGTTTAAAAATGGACTAAAACCAAAATCGCTCCAAAATATAGGGACTAAAAACATATTTAACCCAAAAATCTTTATCAGTCAATAATATTTATAGCAATCTAAGTTTTCTACAAAGAAGTGGTCTAGTGGGGTAAATTAATTTCTAAGTTGTGCGACACCACCTATTGTTTATCTTCATTACTGTTTAAGAAATATATATACTCACTCTCAGTGGAAAACTAATGATCTTTGAAGTAAAGAATTTAAATTAACTTGTTCTCACTCCATAAATTATATGTGCAATTCATTGAATGTATCATCTAGCGTATTTAGTTTATTTAATTGGTTAAAAATATTTACTTCCAAATCCACTCTCACTTATTTCCAAATCTATTCAAATAAATAACATAAAAATTTATCTTCAAATCCTCTCAATTATTCTCCCTCAAATCCACTCAAGTGAACAAGGTCTTAAGGTTTTTCAGGTGTGTGGAAAATCTGTTGTTCAATATTATAAAATTGGAAAAAATTTCTTTAACAACTCTTTTTTTACAATTTTTTGACATCGCATATGTGATAGTTTGTGATAGGTCTGTTTCTAATATTTTTTAAAAGATAAATTCAAACAAACCAATAAAATGGTAACACGTGTCCTATTATAAAAAAATTATTAAAAAAAATTATTAAAGTATCATAATCCTATAAAATTATAACCACTTTCATCAATGGGATTTTTTAGGCTTTGGATATAAAGAAAATAATGTTAACTTTTAAAGAAGACTTCTTATGTACAGAAAAATGACTTAAAAAGACTCTGTCGTAGCACTGTAGATTGGTCCTCCCTTATGTTGTACTTAAGAAACATGAAACCCATTAGATCCTAAGTATATAAAAAGTTTAAACATGTGTTCAAAATTCATTAAATTAAAAAAATTAATAATTATTTTATAAACATTTTAAACAAAAAAGAAATATCCTCTACTTTTTTAAAAGTTATTTTTTCTAAATTGTCATACAACCTTGAGAGTTAATTCATATTCTGTCTTAATCTCTCTCAATTTCTAAAATAACAGGTTTATTTCTTCTTCCACAACTCTATCATCTCTTTCTCTTAAAAAAGATATAATATTATATGTAAAAATTAATGTGTTCTATGGCGCACTCTTTCCAAAGTCTTGCTGGTTAATTTCCTCAAACTTTCCCAGTCAAAAACCTGCTGCTTATTGCTTCTTTCCATTTCTTTTGGATATTTTAACTTTTTATTTCGAAAACCATTGCTTTTGTTAGTCTTTATTAAAACAGATATATGCCAACTTTAATCGAGAAGTGATATTAACTATATATATTTATTGTAACATGTTATGTCTAACTTGACATGGAATCCAACTTTAATGGAGTCAAGGTTAAAATAAACCAAAACCACAAGAAGAAGTTATGTTAATGTAGAAAGTCCAATAAGAAAGTATGTAGGAAGACTTTTTTTTTTTTTTGGATTGGGAGCATGAGAAATCTTGCTTTGTTTCTTTTTAGACTAATAGCTTTCTCATCATTCAGCACAGTGACTACTGTTACCTTAATAACCATCTTTCTCTACTTTCAACCAACAACAAATAGTGTTAAAACTGTAGTAATCATCTATACCTATTATTGGATAATGATAATACTATGATTCGGAAGGTATTTTTATTGAAGTTTGAATATACATATGTGGAGAATATATCATTTAAATCTTTGTTTCTCAGATTAATCTGAAAATATTTAAAATTCCTTAAATTACACGGCATGATAACTATATAAATCTCCACATGAAATTATGATAATATATATTATTAGAATGGTTAATGTTTTTACGATATTACTCACACACTTTTACTGTCTTGATTTTTTTTTTTCTCTTTTCAGGTTACTTCAGTCTTCAACTTCTCTAAATATTCATAATGATTGATTATCCAAACTTTTTAAGATGTATGCGCAAAAAATATTTTAATATTTAAATTAGTACTTATATGAATATACGTTATATTGAATGTTGTAATAATTAAACCCAACTATCTTAGATATTTTATTACTCATAATAAATTTGTACTTACTAAAGACCTAATCAGAGTCTAAACATATTTTAATGTTGTTATTTAATTTATTCAGGATTTATCTTTACTTAATCATATTTAGGTTGGTTAATCATGTTAAATGGTCCATCTATCCTTTCAATCAGACATTTATTAGAATGATTGAATCACCTAATCGATATTAGGTTAATTAACTACCTTTTTTACGTTTGACCTAAAATTTATACTATACAATTAATAAAAGAAAAGGGATTGCAAAAGTTAAATTCATCTTCTATTGTGTAAGATGTACAAGATAAGCTATTTATCTTCTAATGGAGAATTGATGGAAAGATATTAAAGTGGAAGAAAGGAGACTTGGATATGACTTTTGTACGTAACTTTTGTTGACTTGGAAAAAAATTATATTCCATAGAAGTTTCATAGAATATACTTTGAAAAAAAAAAAAGAAGATATATAAGTTTATGTTTCAACATTATTGATGGAGACTACTAATCACTTATGAGACTAGAATTTCCTTATTAGCATAGATGATATATTTATATCAAGTTGAGGTCATATATATATATATATATATATATATATATATATATAATTGTTTTTTTAAATTTTATTTTAACTTATTTTTAATGACTTTTGTACTATATTTTGACCAAATGAGATTATTTAAGACAACAATTGGTCATCTGAATCCAATAAATATAGCTAAATAGCACGAGAACAATCTAGTTGAACATGACCATAGACTCAATGGACATTCTTAGACACTATCTCAAATCAAGATTACTGAAAAGTGTTACTTAATAGGTAATGTCGTCACGAGTCGTGATTAGGGTTTCACTAATACCAAATCCATCCAAAAAACTATAAATAAAGGAAAAATAAGAAGACAGGTGATTATATTTATTGTGAATTTAAAACTTTATTGTAACCTTTAGTTGAATTAATTACTAACTTAAGTATGAAGTGTCTTTGACAAGTATACCTAGACGGTGTAAAGGTGTGTTTTGTGAAAGATGCTCTACCATACACCCAAAACAACTTTTATTTATTTCAAAATCTGATGTATAAAAAATTAATAAAAATAAATATAAAATTTTAAATTAAACTTAACCAATAAAAATGAATAATACGTGAAGATGAACTAAAATGAAATTGAATGAGATGAAATAAAGATAAAACGAGATAAAAGTAAGAATGATGTGCTGAAAGAAGAATTATGAAGAAGACGAGAGAAGAAAGAAAATATGTTTGAAAATGACTTTGAATGCATGGTCATTCAGTAAATATAGACTCGTGATAAATACATTTTATATTTTATATATGTCTTTTGAAAGTTAATTTTGTCTTGATAGTGCAATTTATAGGTACAGGAAGAAAGTCCCAGAGGGGTACTTAAAAACCCAAGGCTCGCTTCCCGATTAATATTTGAGTAATGTCTACGAACATTGTTACCATTATCGCTTTCTTTAATTAACAGCCATGGAAACGTCATCAGGTGAGTGTTTTTCAAAGTTTCATATGGTCCACAATTGCTTTCGTGTCATCTTCTTACTTAGTCAATTAATTAATTGTCTTTATAATTAAATACTTTCGGATTCTGATTGTAGATTGGGTGGTAAATTTAAAAAAAGAACAACATCCTGAAATGGTCACAAAATTCCCTCTAATAAACTTTGATTTTCTCGAGGTTTCGTAAACAGAACAAAAGAAGGAAAGGGGTCAAAGTTATAATTCCAATTTTGTACCTTGCAACGTGTAGACTTACTTCTAGATTCTTTAAGATATGCAATTTTATCTAGTAAGGTAGATTTATAATTTTAAAGTTGGGAAAACACTATTTCATGTTCTTCATTGTGATTTTATTACATTGCATTGGAATGACAAATAAATATGCTTATAGGAGGACCACTGGAAACAGCTTGAATTGGAGAAAGCACGTAAAGCTGGGCTTGCACCAGCTGAGGTAGAAGAAGATGAAAAGAGATTAATCCTCATATTCCAAATTTTATGTCTTTGCTCCATGGTATTTAAAGCTGAGAAATCTGTAAGCGTCCCAACTTTCTATTACCTTTCTTTTTCTATTCCTCTTTTGACCCCGTAATTTTTATGCTGGTGAATGTGTTTTGAGTGGCTTTTTCCTATTTGTTTAGAGTCTTAAACATCAGAGGAAATGGATATCAGACTCAAATCATACAAAATGTTGATACGATAGAAGTGTCTCCAGTAGACAGTCATCACAGCAACGACAGAACAACACTTTAATACAACTCTGGCTAAACCAACCAACCAATAGTTGAATGGTTGAAAGATAAAAGTTTTTCCTTTTTTAATCAATCTACCTATAATTCTGGAGATAAATGTGGTTATGATTGTAGGAGGGGAAGTAATAATAACTGGCAATGTAATTGAGATAGTGGACAAGTGCAGGAAGGGAGCATGTCAAAAGTAAGTGGGTTTGTTTTTTTTTGTCTAATTTCTTTTATTCTGGTATGTCTTTGCAGTTATCTGGGAATGGTTTCTTGCTGCATGAAAACGACATACAATTTTTTTTGTCTAGCTGCAATGAGGTGTAATGGTTATTACTGTTTGTAAAACTCATGTATTGGGGATAATATTCCAATTTGGTCTTTGATACTTTGATACTTAGTTTTTGTGATAACAATCCAATTTGATCAAGATGCTTGGTCTGGCTTGTTGTGGATATGTTATTCAATTATGAATTTATATAAGATGATTTCGTTTTGGTTGAGGTTTCGGGGATTTAATTGAAGCTTACATAGGTGTAGCCATATAATTTCATTTAGCCACGTACTTTCGTGTTTAGGTGTCCAATGTTAATAGAAAGCATAGATGATATCTACCCGTGTCTGGTGTTGATTGAAAGATGTATGTTTCTAACTATTGTCTTCTCCAAGGCAATTATGATATATTATAATCATAAAAAAATGAAGTCAATGTAGTGAAATTTGGTTAGTTACAGAATGGTCAAATCAAAGAGATGGGGCTTAAAGGGAAGCAAGCTTGCCCTTGTTCATGATTTCCTTCATCCTCTCTCTGTCCTTTTCTTTTTTCTCTGGGTGATTTGCTTTTTTGAGTAGGTCTTTCGGTCACTGACATTCGTCGATGAAAATAAATATGTGATGATTTTAATGCATTTGGTGTTACTAGCACCTTCTATCAATTCTTTTTTGTA
Organism: Vigna radiata var. radiata; assembly: GCF_000741045.1. NCBI lineage: Eukaryota > Viridiplantae > Streptophyta > Magnoliopsida > Fabales > Fabaceae > Vigna > Vigna radiata. Next base: position 34,648,252 of record NC_028358.1, read on the forward strand.
AAACCTGAGTTCTCAGGATTTACTTTTTGACTTATTACCGCTACTAGTTGTGATTATTTGACATTATTTTCCATCCACTTTTGGCTTATGCTTATCCTTAGGCTATGCAGCAATGACGCATACAAAGTCATGCATGGAGAGGTGCCGAGTATTCCTATGGTACATTAGCCCCAAGTTCGAGTGTAGTGCACTGGTCTTCCACGTTTGAGTGTGTAGAAAGAGTTTGTGAAAGTAAAATTCATTTCTTTGTCGAAGTATTCTTTGAGTCATAACTATTTTCCAAGTAGCAAGCCTTTTCTCCTCTGTTGGAAGAGTAGTATCTGCATTTAGCAAACCAAGGCAATGTCTTTTTTGGCTTTTTATTTTTAATTTTCATTTACCTTTCAAGTTTCCATTCCTAGTTAGAGATCATGTAATTCGTTGACATTGCCCAAGATTTGGAGTTTGACATTCTGAAAATATGTGCTTAATAATGATTTTCATTTTCTTAGTTTTGTTGAGCTACAATTTTGTCTGGCCAGCAGATGAAAGAAAGAGGGAGGAGAAAGATGAATGGAAACGCAAGTATAATGCTAGATGGAATGATGAGGTAGTGTTTATATTTTGCTTTTGTTTCTTAAACCCATTATGCACCATAGCTTTGGGGGACGGGAAGTTTATTTTGTGTTTGATACCCTAATGCTTTTCCCGGGTAACTCCAGAGGAGATGGAGGCTTATTGCATGAAAAAGATTCATCACGAGGATCCGATGAATGAATTTCTGCATTAGGTGTCTTCTCCTTTGGGTGTATAACAAAATTGCTGAACTGTTGAATGTCATCATTCTGCCTTTTACAATATGACGTGAATCCTATTATGAATCTAAGTCCTTTATCTAATAGAGATGAAAATGTTGAATGACATATAAAGTAAAAGACTTAAAAATTTGTTGTGTTAAAATTTTAAATGGAAAGTAATATCAATTCTTTATGCATAGTTGTTGTTCCTGACAATATAAGTAAAAGGTTGGTGTTTAGTATTCATTTTACTTTTAGCTTTCTATTCTCTTGCACTTGGGATGTGGGACACTCCAAATATTTTTTGCCATTGGCTTGGAAGCACGAGCACGCAAGACCCTATAAATGTATAATAGTAGTGCTCCTTTTGGATTGTGGGTTCTTCAAGACAATTATTTTTAAGTTGAATAAAACTAGTTTTGGTTGAATATATTGAGTTATTGAACATAATTGGGGTGTATGCCTGAAATCTCTATTATAGATTTTACATTAAATCAATGTTTACACGAGGAGTTGATTCCGATGGTTTGCAAAGAGTCTCTTAGTCTTAAATCTGTAGTCCCCATATTCTCTTCGTTTTACCTATAGATAACAAGGGGAAGCCTTATCTTTGAGTCGTAACAGAAAGTCGATTACATTTTGAGGAAAAACTCGATCAAATGGATGATGAGATAAAGCGAGCTTTCTAATTTAATGCATTGTATACAAACTGCTTATCCTATACAGGTTGATGCACACTTAATCATATGTACATGAGAATGAAGAACAAAAACAATGTAAAGGGGAAAAGAAATCTCTTATGCAAGCCTAAAGAACAGAAATATACAGTCAGTTGCTTTGGCAAAACCCATTTCCACCGACTACCTTAAGAAGAACCCAAATGAAGAAAAAGAAAAGCAATTCCAAACAATCATGCTCAACAAATCTATGAATTTTGTACTATGCAACACACAAGGCAATAGTGGAGATAAATTTCAGGCACCTCGTGCTAGCATTTCCTGGAATTCCAGCAAAGACCTTTCTTTCTGAAGCCTCATATCTTCACGAAACTTGGAGATGAACTCCTCTGCCTTCTGATCCACCTGCAGCTGAGGTGACTTAGCAACCACAGCCTTCCATGCATCCTCCAAAGTATTCACGCCACTGTTCCCTCCTGCCAGATCCTTCTTCTTCTCAATCACCACTCTGCCTCTGCTTGTTTCCCCTTGTGATGAATGAGTCTTGTTGGCATGCGCGACCATGGAAGAAGCAGGCTCAGGAAAGAGGTCATCTATGCGTATTGCAGATATGTTCTTGCCATGAACACGATAATCAGAAGCAGCATATGATGATCTTCTTCCTGCGAGAGAACGATGACCTCTAGAGGATACGAGGTGATGAAGGGAATGCAAGGTCGCAAGTAGGCGTTTGAAGGTGGCTTTCATGGCTCTTGGAATGCTGAGTTTGTGGAGTTTTGATTGCATTTTGTTGGAAAAGCTCTTCCAAGCCTTCTTGGCAGGTTGAAGCTTCTTTCCTAGCTTCAGACGAGACATTCCAACGAATACTTCTTTTGGTGGAAAGAGGATGAAAGAAAAAGAGAGAAGGGGTGGATAGGAACAAGTTCCACTATAACAGGTGGGAGAATTAGAACTTAGAGATTGCTCTTATTGTGAAAAACGTTTTGATGCACAGTGGTTTTATATAATATCTTGATTCTCAAGTTTCCATGTGTGATAATTGAACACATCATCAGTCAATAGAATGACTCTAGTACATTATGTTTGATTTCTATTGCATCCAATTTAGAACACGAGTCTCTTTTGAATAACTAATAAAAAAGAAATTGATTTAATTCATATATATTTGATTTTAAATGTGAAATTAATTAAATTAGAAATCATCCTAATTTATAAAGTTTGTGTTTGGAAATTCAGTTCATTTCTATCAGACTAGATTTAGTATTAATTAATCGATAATTTTATTGTCATATATTTGCTATTCTACCTAAGGTTGAGAAAACAAATAGTAAAATCATCCTTTTGGTTTATTGATTTGAAGATATGAAACAAGTAAGTTCCAAATGAAATGAAATTAAATAAGTTCCAATTTCAGAAATTCCAAACAAAATCATATACTGATAGAAATTGGTCAATAAAGATAGGTAGAAGTTGAAATGTAATGAAATATAATAGAAAATAATGCAATTTGGTGTCTAAATATATCGCTTTCGGCATAATTGAGAGCGTTGAAGCAACCTTGCGTGATAAGTTTATGAGGAAAGCTCACTTCCGTGAACCCCACCACATTACGGGGAGTGCCGGCATCAACTTTAATTCTTTCTTTTTTCAGATACAAAAAATCCAATTTTCTCCTTCTGTGCTTTGGAAACAGTATAGTTAGGTTGTGTTTGACAGTGGATTATATATGATTGGTTTCCACTTGTTTTGAAAACGATAACCACAATTTCTACGCATGAACGTAAATTCCATTGCCTGTGTAGGAACTATTCAAGACTCTACATCCAAACTAAATATTAATGAATAATGTAAATATTTAAGAATATATAATTTTAAATATAACAGTTTGATTGTAACTTCATTCACAATATTTAATTGATACAATTGAATTATATTATACAAATTCAATTATATATTAAGTCGTCATATTACAACTATGACGTCCCACAAAATATATATATAGAGAGAAAAGACATATATAATAAAGGCGACATCATAAATAATGCTAAAAAGGAGTTAGACAAATACTTAGAGTATTAAACTTACAGTCATCCAACAAGGTCATAATTTTTAAAACTTTAAGTACAGGAGAGTGTTAGGATTATAGTCATCCTCAAAAGACTAGGAATTTAAAACTTGAACATAATAGAGTTCTTCAATATGACATAAGTTCAAAGGAATAAGGCCTAGGAAACTAAGCTGCGGCATCACCCACTCCTTCCAAAGCTATCTCCAGGGGAATCTCATCTTCCTCTGCTCACATCCAAGTGATGATCACTGCAAAAGAAAACACAAGCACACATGGCACAAACACAAACAAGCAAGGGTGAGCTAGGTATAAAAAACATGTTATACAATCACACACAACATACAAAGTTCACACAAACATATTAAAAGACATTACAAGGCTTGTTGCATTACAAACTGACTCGTCCTAGAATGATTGTCGAGCTATGACGGGTTATGCGCTCGTGATGGCTTCTACTGCTTTGCAAAGCCATTGCTAATGGGTTCCACCCTACCACACTCACAAGTTTAGTCCGTTTCGTGCCCTAGAGCATACTAGAAGCCTCCAAGACTAGGACCTCCTGCTACTACTCACCACATGATTAAATCCTCTCTACTTGAGAATGATTGATCATTGTAGTTTCAGGAAAACCCCCAAGACTGAGCTGTCATGCAATCATTCTACACTACAAGGGCACCACCATGTATCCTCTCCTTGAGGATCATGAAATTACGTCCATGAACTATACTTGTTACACTTACACCAATCATAACTTTGTTTCATACATACTTTCAAACTATAATTCAAAACACAATACAACATACCCTCAATCATGTTGCAAAATCAAGCCACCCAAATCAGTTATATAGATATACATACACCTTGGTAGTCAAACAACATCAAACAGCTCAAACAGATGAGGAAAAGTGTGAAACTCACTGAACCGGGTCGCACAACGCACCAGGGTGCAAGGCAAGACAGCAAAAATTCGCACAGCGAACCACCCTTGGTGCGCTGAGCGAATTTTCCTGACGGGGGAGCCTTTCAGCTAAAATTCACATAGCGAACATGGTGCGTTATGCAACTCTGCATAATCTGCAGAACGAAATTCTGCAAATTTCAAGCACTCAACACCCTAGAACTCATTCTAGACCTCTTCCTTAACTTCTAATGATCCTAGATCGTAGTATAAGCCTGATTAAACTTGTCTATTTGATTATAAACATTATTAACATGATTATAAAGTGATCAATACCCAACTTTTAACTTGAAACTCCGATTTCATTAACCCAAGAACCCAATTTCAATTCTACCATTTTGAACATGACTTTACTCAGTTTTATGACCCTAACCAGTTCTAATTAACTCATCCAAGCTAGCCAAACTGCCCAATTGCACTCAAGACCACCTATGCTCAAATTTACTACCTCAGTTTCTCTCAAAAGACCTAAAACAGTACCCAGTAACTGTTTACTCATCTAACAAGGCTAACACATGATTTCCACCTCAAACACTCCTTTCTAACCCAATTGGTCATCGGAGAAGAATCAAATGTCTGAACGCATCAGACTCACCATAAACGCCGGTACATACTAGTCACAACTTGCTGGACCAGGCCAGGGTTGCTCTATGATCAAGGATGTACCAACTCCGGTTTTTAAGATTCCTCTATCCTACCAACAACGTGCTCTCAACCAGTCCCAAATTACCTCTCTACATTGTCTCAGTACTTCAATTACACCCCCAATCATAGTAACTCAAAATTACTATCTCAGTTCACTTAATCCCTTCCAAAATGACCATCATAACAGTATTAACACTGTCCACCATATTTAATCACAACAACACAGTTATTCCCAGATCAATCACAACATAAATTCAAAGTTCGTACAACATTCACATACAAGGAAGTTTCATATAACATAAATTTTACAACTTCAAACAAAAATCTAAGTCATACATGCCCTAGTTCACTAAATTGAAATTAAGAGAAAAACCCTGCTCCCCTTACCTGGATTCCAAGCACAACTAATTTAAGAAGTCCTAACAGTACCTCCGCACAGAGGCAGGTTCAACAGTACCTATAGACCACCAAATTGGTGCAAAATACAACTCTTAGAGCTTGTTTGGGCAGAAAATATGAAGATGAAACCTCACTAGTAACATGAAACCAGTAACGTTGCATGCCCTAGGCTCTAGAAAGAGCGAAAGAAAGGGGAAAAATTGTAACATCCGGCAACTTACAGGGATTGCTGACTGCCCCCACAAATCAACACGAGGCTTTCCAGTGTGCTTTGTCCTCACTCACACACTTTCCGAGAAAACTTCTCGGAAGGTCACCCATCCCATAATTACTCTGGGCTAAGCACGCTTAACCATGGAGTTCTTATGAGTTAGGCTATCGAAAAGCAAATGCATTTGTTGCTATGAGTAGCCAAATCAATTCCTTTAAGCTATCCTTCAACTGTATAGTCTCATACCTATATAGTATCTAGATCCCTCTCATTCCGATGTATGTTCGATTTGTCCATGTACCCCTTCCACTGGAAGCCTGCCAGGAGCCGCTCCTTGTCTGTGCTTGTCCGTGCCCCCTGCACCAGCGATCACTCCCCGCCCTCGTCAGTGCCCGAGTGTCACATGCCCACCAACTTCCGTCTGGTTCATCCTCGAACCACACTGTACTGGGAGAGGCTAGGCTCCGATACCATTTGTAACGCCCCGGTAACTTACAGGGACTGCTGACTGCCCCCACAAATCAACACGAGGATTTCTAGTGTGCTTTGTCCTCACTCACACACTTTCCAAGAAAACTTCCCGAAAGGTCACCCATCCCATAATTACTCTGGGCTAAGCACGCTTAACCATGGAGTTCTTATGAGTTAGGCTACCAAAAAGCAAATGCATTTGTTGCTATGAGTAGCCAAATCAATTCCTTTAAGTTATCCTTCAACTGTATAGTCTCATACCTATACAGTATCTAGATCCCTCTCATTCTGGTGTATGTTCGATTTGTCCATGTACCCCTTCCACTGGAAAGCCTCGTGTTGATGTGTGGGGGCAGTCAGCAGTCCCTGTAAGTTATTGGGGCGTTACAAATGGTATCAGAGCCTAGCCTCTCCCAGTACGGTGTGGTTCGAGGATGAACCAAGCGGAAGTTGGTGGACATGTGACACCCGGACATTGATGAGGGCGGGGAGTGATCGCCGGTGCAAGAGGCAGGGTGCAGGGGGCACATACAAGGAGCGGCTCCTGGCAGGCTTCCAGTGGAAGGGGCACGTGGACAAATCGAACATACACCGGAATGAGAGGGATCTAGAGACTGTATAGGCATGGGACTATACAGTTGAAGGATAGCTTAAAGGAATTGATTTGGCTACTCATATCAACAAATGCATTTGCTTTTCGGTAGCCTAACNCATAAGAACTCCATGGTTAAGCGTGCTTAGCCTAGAGTAATTATGGGATGGGTGACCTTTCGGGAAGTTTTCTCGGAAAGTGTTTGAGTGAGGACAAAGCACACTGGATAGCCTCGTGTTGATGTGTGGGGGCAGTCAGCAGTCCTTGTAAGTTGCTGGGGCGTTACAACAATCACTTACCGGTCCAAACGAAAATATGATCGGATCAAAGAAGCCCTTGATGTTGCAGTTGCTTAGGCGATCCCTAAACAAAAATCTAACGATTCAGCGAAGGGATATTTTAGAGAGAAGTCAGAGAACTTTTAGGGAAAAAGAATTTCTAGAGAAAGAAAAGAAAACTGTAAAATGAACTTAAATTTTTGAAAAGTCTCCTCTAAAACTAAGGTATCCTTAATTTATGGGTTTGACTGTCTTAACATAAGGTCCAATAACCTTATACTTTTCAGGCCCTTACAACAACTATAACCAATTCAATTTTCTCAATCATTCATTAATTATAGATCAACATGACTCTATAAAGCAAAAGCATGTTCAACACAAATGTTTTTGGAAAGATTAGCATTAAATATATCTTACCATGTGTTAACACGTTGCCATCATGGGCTTCACAGGTCAAGAAAAAGTTGAAGGCATTAGAAATTTTAACATTTACCTATACCTAATAAACATTTCTTCAATTATTTACTGTGTCAAATTTTAATCTACATGATTTAATTAACTCTTAAACACAAATCAGTTACAAGAACAAATATTACACAAACAGCAGTAACTAGCATAAATCAATTTGGTCATTTTCCATTTAGTTTAAGCTTTAAAAACAAATTTCAAAAGAACCTTATATTTTCCATCCCAAACTGCATTGATTCAAAGTATTAACTCTAATTATCATATATCTCAAAATTATACCTCACTTAAAATTTTACTCTACTTCCACATGCTGTTATGCTAGTTAAGATTAAATATAATTATAAAATCTTCAAAGTTCTCCTTAAAAACCTAGCATTTAGATTCCAACTTATCTATACATGAAATTCCACAATTTAACCAAATCTCAAACAAGATATTATTTCACTAATTATATTTACTTCCTATACAAAAATCCAAAACAAAATAATATTTCAAAGATAACTTTCTTTATTTTAATTTATGTGTTTTTCAAATAAATACTCTGAATATTTACAATGTTACTGACACACACACACACACACTTAATACAAAATATAATTACAGTTTTCAGTTTACTTTCAGATTAAATTAAAAGTGGGTTATATAATTCATATTAGTTATTTTATTTAACATATGTTTTCAACTTAAAGATTCCATTAAGGCTAATTTTCTCATAAATAGTAATGTTTATTTTCCTTTTTAATGTTTATTTCTTTCAAATAATCTAAATATGTTTTGGCATATAATAAAGAGCTATTTAACTAAATTCTGAAATTCTGTATAAACATTAAGATAAAGTTGCGAATAGAAACTATAATCTCTCACTTTTTCTCTCAATCCATCAAACAAATCTTATTATGTATCGGTGAAGGAAATTAAACTCAACTTCTCTTATCCTCCTTAAATTAAAGTCAACTTTATAAATCCAATATTGCTTTGTTTTATTTTATAGTTCACAACTATTGTTACCTTTCCTTTCAACTTTACCAAGTCAACTTTATAACTTCCTTTTGTCTTATTTTATAGTGCTTACAAAGTTTGACGGTAATTGAAAATTATAATATTTTCTTAATATTATTTTTCAATTTTTTATTTTAATTATAATTAGTTGGTATTAAAATAGAAAATATTAATGAAAATAATTGAGATAATAAAAAAAATTAAATTAAGATAATTAAATTAACTTTTATGTGAGAAACGAATATTAATCAATTAACGTGTGTGTTTATTATTTTTTAAATACAAGATAAATTATAGATTGTGTATTTCTATTTCTAATATATTACAAGCGGTAACTTATATTATTTCTCTTAATTATTATTATTTTTTCTTATAAAATATTATTTAAAGAAAATAAATACATATAATTTTTATTTTATAATTGTATAAATTTATCATTTCATAATTACTAAAAAATTACATTTAATATATTTGAAATAAATTTGTTTTATATTAACTTTGCATTGCATAAGGATAGAAATGTAAATAAAAACTTTATATTAATTATAATTTTTAGTATGAGACTAGTGGGCTTAAGCCCACTTACCTGCGTTTTGGAAATTGCTTCCTGCACTTCTTCAAATTTAAACCTGCACATCATTAAATATGTAAAATGTCAAAAGTAGTCTCACGAGTTTTCTTAATCAAAACCTAATCCTCTTCCTCTTTACCGGTGCGCTAGTTTTGGCAGTTCGAAACACATTTTTGGAATTTGAAATTTGGTAACACCAATGCCAATACCGGCTGGGTGTTTCATCTTACACCTCCAAGCTTCCATCCTGCACTTCCAAAAATTACCATTTTAACCTTAATTAATATTATTTTAATATTTTTTCTTTCTTGATAAAGTCATTCTGTACCTCTCTAATTTTTTCTCTTTCTTATTAAAGTCAACCTACACCCTTTTAATTTTTTTTCTCTCTTATTATAGTCATCCTACACCATTTTAATAGACTTTAAAATCCATACAATTTTTTTATAAATTTTTTAAATTTCATTTTAAATTTAATAATAGTTTAATTTAATTTAAAATTTTAAAATTATTTAATGTACGTTTATTTCTTAATAATTATTAAANTATAATTTTTATTATTATAATAGTTATGTTAAAAAAATAAAAACAAAAAAGTAACTAAAATAAAAATAGCAATAATAAATATCAAAAGAATTGTAAATAAAATTACGTACAGATTTTGAAATACATATTATAAAAAGTAAAGTAAAATTATTATTTATAATATTTTTAAACAATTCTTTTAATATTTATTATTGTTACTTTTATTTTAGTTACTTTTTTTTATTTTTTTAACATAACTATTATAATAATTAAAATCATACTTTAATAATTATTAAGATATAAATGTGTATTAAAAATATTAAAATTTTAAATTAAATTAAATTATTATTAATTTTTTATTAAATTTTAAATCTCGAAATGAAATTTAGAAAATTTATATAAAAATTGTATAGATTTTAAAATCTATTAAAATGATGTAGGATGACTTTAATAAAAGAGAAAAAAAATTAGAAGGTGTAGGTTGACTTTAATAAGAAAGAGAAAAAATTAGAGGGTGCAGAATCATTTTATGAAGAAAGAGAAAATATTAAAATAATATTAATTAAGATTAAAATGATAATTTTTGAAGATGCAGGATGAAAGCTTCGAGGTGGAAAATGAAACACCCTACCGGCTTCTGCCACTGTCTCTCTCTGGGAAGGAGACAACTTTCATATAAATCAATCAATGGTAAGAGTAGAATTCCAAAAAGTGATCGGTGGAGGTAGAAATTGATGGGGTGCGGAAAGCATTTGCCAACCTTTTTTTTTTGTTTTGGACTTCTAAAATATAAATTCTCTTTATCTGCCCACACCCACCTCTATATTTCTACTTTTTTTTCTCTATTTTTTTTAATATTCATTGCTTAGTAAGTGGAGACTTAAGGACTATTTTTATCTGAATAAATTTTAATTTATATTAAGTCTATTTTTACTTTAAAAGTCATTTTTTTCTGCTAACATTTGAGCTTTATTTTTATGTTTAAACCACTTTTTAAGATTTTAAGATTTTGGATGATATTTTTCATACATCAGGAGAGTATTGGACGACCATTTTGGTTAATTATCAGGAGTCGCTCCTTGTCCGTGTCTCTTGCACCATGCCTTTTGACCGATGATTACTCCCTTTCTTCGTCAGTGTCTGAGTGTCACAATATGTCTCTTACCTTTTAAAATACTAATTAGTATAGTGAAAGATTAGACAAGCAGTTTATTCATGAAAACGGCAATGACACATCAATAAGGCTTTGGAATGAACAAAGAAATGGTCCCTACATAATTAATAAATAGAGTTCTTAAAATTATAATTAATATTTAAATTGATTAAATAACATGGCCTCAATGTTATAAATTATCAATTAATTTAATTTTTTAAATTGTAATAATAAAAACATAAATTATACCTCAATTACAAATATTCAATTTATTATTTTTCCAAAACGTACATCTATTTTTGGCCGGTAAATCCGAAAGGTAGAAATGCAGTTTAGTATTTATAGGTGAAACCAATTTATCTTATTATTACAGCTTCAAGAACTAGATTAATTAATAATTCATAATTTTAAGAACTATTTTATCACAGTATTTATTGTATGAGTTAATTTGATTGTCAATTATAACTTCAACAATAGTTTGTTATTAAAATCAATGACAAAATTGACTTTAAATACTAAATTTCAAGGACTATTTCATTAATTTATTAATTTTAACAATTAATTTAGTGAATGGGAAGATATGCATTCCTGTATATAAGTAAACGCTGAAATGTTTGCAACTTCACAGAAAGTGTCCATTCCTTCTCTCCTAAGATATCAGTCACTATCACTCTACGCGGTTGGTTTCGGAATAATAAATATAAATAATAATAATTATTAGTATTATTTATTATTATTAGTCATACAATCGACATATTAAAACTGTAATTGAGGAAATTTATAAATGATTATAACAATTACAGTTAACCAACAAACAATTAATTATTATTACATTTTATTAAGCATATAGCCTAATATTTTCGTACCCCGTAATTCTTTCAGATTTGGTTATTTACATTTATAGCCCCACCCATTTCCAAATGATAAATTATTATCCTTCTTCTTCCATTCTCATATCATATTTTCTCACTATCTGTTTCCTTACACTGCTTATACATTTTCCAGGAAAGTTCAAGATTTCCTGGAAAAAGTTCTGATTTAATATACAGACCCAATTTTCATTTCCTCATACCAGAATACCCATTTCATATCTTCTGCAAAATCTACATATACAAATAATAAAAATAAAAAAATTCCTAATTTTTTTCCAATGGGGCAAGGGCAATCCAAAGACGAGTTGCTCTACCAGCAAGTCAGTTATGGGAACACCGAAGGAATCAAAAGCCTTCACAGAGACGGTGCAGGCCTTGAGGTATTGGAACCGTGGCAAAATTTCAGGGGAAATGTGAATTTTGTTATTATTATTGATTGTTCTAGGTTTGGATCGGTTGCATGTTTTTATTTATTTTTTATTGAGATTGGTGTGCTGATCTTTGATGCAGTGGAGGGACAAAGATGCGAAGACCCCCTTGATTGTTGCTTGTATGAATCCTCATCTTTATAATGTTGCGAAAACTTTGATAGAACTTGGAGCCAATGTCAATGCATATCGTCCTGGTATTGATCTCTTTTCAGTTTGTTGTTATTTCTGGCTTCATCAATTGTCTTGATGGAAATGGTGCTTACTGCTTTTAATTGTGAATTAAATAAATAAAATTTCCGAGAAACAAGGATGTTGTGGTAAATTGTCATTTGATAAAAATGATACTTGGTAGTAAAAGTAATATAATCATCAGAGTGTTCTGGTAATTAGGAATAGTTTAGATGTTTACATGGCCTGTAGATTCCTTAGTTGAGATGGTTGTCTTGCTTGTGTACCGTCATCCTTAATTTTTCAGAACAAGACTTGTAATTGAAATTGAACACTGAATTGATTTATGTTCGTTGTCATCTGTTGGATTTAACTTTCAACTGTTGTTTAGGTCGTCATGGTGGGACTCCGTTGCATCATGCAGCTAAAAGGGGCTTTGAAAGTATTATTAAGTTACTTCTCATGCATGGCGGTATGGTTAATAATCAGCAATGCATGATTACTTTTGTTCATTTGAATTCTAGAAACTTATCTATTTGGGCTTTACCAATCAACTTTGCAGCTAATCCTTTAATACTAAATGATGATTGTTTAACTGCTCTGGAGGTTGCCAGAGCCAAAGGACATGGTGGTGCTGTTCGTACAATTGAGGTATAAAACCTTTGTTATGTAGCATCAATTTCCTTTTCTTTATCATGACACCATGGGACCTGAGTTGTTTAAATGATGATTGTTGGCTTGCAGAGTCATCTGTGCTTGTTCTCCGGTTGGTTACGTGAGCTTCATGGACCTGAGTTTCTAGAAGTAGTGGCTCCTCAGTTGTTATCTAGAAAAGTGTGGGTTTCATGTGACATGTTGAAGGATTTAATTTGCTATTTTATGGCTAGTTGCTTTACCTTTATTTCTCAATTGATGGACATGCATTCAAGCAACCTGCAAATTAGTTTTTTTCAGTTGTTTAAAGGATGAACTTTGGTAAATTTGGTGAGTATTCTCACTATCAATTAATTTTATTTTCAGTTGGGTGGTTGTTTTACCAGTGGGCTCCCGAACTCTTACCAAACCTTACAAGTTGGAGCTTGCCATATATTCTAATTTGCAGGTATTTCATAGTTAATTATTTTTCCCTAGCATTTGAAGCACACAGAAGATAACATATTTTCCATAAAAAGAAGATATTTGAGACACCGAATCATTTTACATTGAAATGCATCTACTAACAATATATGTTTGCCCTTTACATAAGACTTAGAGTTTATGCTTTACAGCTTTTATCATTTTGAAAATTCTTTACTGCTTTTATTATTTTCATATCATTATACGAATTTTCATTTCTTCACTAATACATAACCTAAATACGCAGGACGCACAACCACGTACAGTTATTGCACTGTGGAAGGCCAATTTACATCCAAAGATACACCAGTCTGATCCGTCAGTTACAATTGTTGATCAAACTACTAGTATTCCCTCATACTATGCTATTTTTCCTTTCCTGTAGGGTTGTCAAACTCAAGATTTGGGTTAACTCATGGAGAATAGTAAACTTGAATCTAAACTTGGATAAGTTTACATGCTTTAAAAATTATCTAGAAAAGATATAGTGGTACACTACTCAAATATAATTAAATGGAAATACATAATTAATATTGAATATTCTACATAATGGAGAAAACAAAAGTAATGAAAAGAAGAACTTATCTCAATTCTGGAACCAACTGTCATATTATGTTGGTCCATTACTTTGTCAAAAAAACAGAAAACATAAAATTATCCTCATAAAATAAAATTAGAGCAAAAGGAAAATAATGGAGATAAAAAAATATAAAATTAGCTTTATAGAGTCAATGCATCCCAGAGAATGGAGGCAGCTCAACTGAAGTACAGAAGCTATGTGTTTTGACTTTACTTGAATTGAATGAGTTTATGAGAAAAAGTGGTTTATTCTGGAGTTAACTGATTTTTGACAAAGATTCCTTGAATTTAGTGAGTTTGAGAAAAAAAAAAAAAACTTAGTTTGCAAAAGATTTAATTTTGTTTTTGTTCAGAGATCTTGAACTCCTTTGAGAATAAAGACTGAGACTTAACTAGAGAGTGTGACAACCATGGTTTTTTATACAAGAAATGGTTTCTTCTTACTGGCTTTGACATTGTCTATTTTATCTGCTTCTGTCCAGAAACACGTGTTAGACTTGGGCCTGCAAGTGAGAATGACAAGCAACAACTTGCATTTTTTTCTAATGCTTGCAAAGGAATTCCTCAGGTATGTCACACGTTATGTTCACTGATTCTATTATGATTGCTAGCATTTTGTGGTGCTTAGATAGTAAATTTAAATCACTATTTTCTGAATTCTGAGTTTTTCTTTGGAATGTAGTGCGTGATGGTTGTCTATTACTCAAATGTTAATCCCTAAGGAAAAGTTTTGATTCTTTTTCCCTGAAGAAGAAAGTCATTGAGATAACTTAAATGTCAATTACGTGTTTCTGAAATTTTTGGTTTAAGTATAACTTTTAATCTGTCAAATAGCTTAATTTCTCCCTATGATTGTTAAAGAGACAATGTAAATTGCATTTTCTCTCAAAATAGTTTGTTTTGTCATTGCTAATAATTATTTAAATTAGAGGGTAATTGGATGAATTTTGTTCGACGACAACCATGATAAAGTTTTATCCTACCTGGTGACGTTGACTGCATAAATCACACAAACTCGTTAGACTTGTTTAAATGATTAAATCTTCTATGTAGTCACCATGAGATCCCTTTTAGCAGCTTAAGTAATGTCTTTCTTGGGTTCCTCTCCTCTTTAATATGACTAACAACCATGGATATACTAAAAGATTCACACCCATGGATTGAAACCCAGCATTTGATCTCTATAAATGTGATACTAAAAGATGGATACTTTTTTCATTGAAACCACAACGTTATTTTATTTCTGACATTTACCAAATATTAATACTATAATGTAAATAAGTGTGGAAGATTGATCTATTTCGTTATTTTCCAGAGAACCAAAACATTGTGCATGGTGCAAACATTCTTTGCTTTCGTTTATTCAGAATGGTTAAAATATTCCGATTCCCTGTAAACATTCCCTTATCATATAAATTCGAATCTTCGTAGCATATATTATTGCGGCAATTTTCATTTTTTATTTCCTTTTTATCTATTGACAGACGTTTTTCTTGTGGACCAATTTCTATTTGTTCTTTTTTATCTTTACAAGAAATTTTGATTTTTCTCTCACCTTAGTTTATTTGTAACTCCAAAAAGGTTCACGAAAGTTTGCAGATAAGTTTTGAATTTTGATACATGACTTCCTTGCTCATTGAGTGATGCATTATTCTTCCGATCTTCCAGGCAAGTCCGGCATTCTTGCAAAACAATGCGCCTACAGGTCCACCCACAGCGCCACCAGCTGTAGAAGACACAGAGTTGGCTATGGCCATCAATGCATCCCTTCAGTCTGCCATGCAGGAGAGGCCATCTTTTCCTGATACACAACCAAACTCTGATGCAAGCTCTTCAAGCACTGCAGTGAATACAGGCAATCATGGTTTTCTTGGCACACCAAATTCAAATACAAGTGAAAGTGAGCCGGTGCAAGAAACTAAAACTGGTGGCAATGGTGATCACCACCAAAGCCATGTCAATGCTAGTGAATTGGAATTCAATCCATCGGCTCCACCAATCGTGGGTGATATTCCAACTGATGGTCCCATTCAGTATCCATCAATTGATTTAAGCCCTGTTGATATGGCATCTTCAGATGTTGATAAGCTTCCTAATGGAGAAGGAAAAACTGCAAGTGGAAGTGGCTCATCATGTGTGATATGTTTAGATGCTCCAGCAGAAGGGGCGTGCATTCCCTGTGGTCATGTTGCTGGATGCATGTCTTGCTTGAACGAGGTGAAATCAAAGAAATGGGGTTGCCCTGTATGTCGAGCTAAGATAGACCAGATCATAAAGCTATATCATGTTTGAGATTTGAAACGGTGTGGAAAAGTTAGCCATGTTTGTGCATGTTCTCTACATATTTGTTTAAAAGTTGAAATTTTCTGATAGAAATAAAAAACAGAAAAAATGTCTATACTAGAAGAGTCCAAGTCCAGCATGGGGGCTTTGTGAATATGTTAAATTTATATGCTTTAGTTCCATGTACTTGGGGATTCAAATTAGCAGTTCTGGAAGGTCAACTATGGAGTGAAACTAGTGTTGTTGCTGGTCTCAATTGTCCCGTTGTGATTCTGCATCTAAGAGACCATGAGTGAAATACATTGGTCCCAGGATTCCTGGGATTTGTTTCAAATCTATGCATTTTATGTCCCAATGTTTAAGTTTTCTAGTTCTTTCCTTTACTAAATATATATATATATATATATATATATATATATATATATATATATATATATATATATATATATATATATGGGGTTTGTTAACACGCGTAAGTCTGTTTTTCAGTTGGTACGTTTTAACAATATGTACCGGATTATAGTAGACAAAAATACCCTCATTTATCATGGATTCTAAGTTTTAAGATCAAGGATATTTAAATAATTTTCATTCTCAAAACTAAAAAAAAAAAAAACCCCAAACCCTTACTCACCTCCCTCATTCCTCTCAACACTTTCTCTTTCATCTCTCTCACTCCAACATTTTGTCTGTCATCCCTATTGTTGTTCCAATTGAAAAAAAAGAAAATCAAAAACCCTTGCCTAACCCTAATCCACCTTCCTCACTTATCCAATTTGTTTCTCTCTCGTCTCCATACTCTCCCTCAGTCACACACAACAACCCGTGACATCGTAATTTGTTGCTCTTGCTCTGTTAGTTCATTTGGAGGATGTGTTATATATTTTTCCTTCTTATTATTATTAAATTTCATTTTTAAATTAAATCATGTAAATAAAACTTTCATAAATCAATTAAATTTTCATACATTATTTACACATCTACACATTTCATTATATTTTTAAAGAACAAGATAATTCCCTCTATTGTCCTTTTTCCTTTACACAAAGTGTTTCTTTTTCCTTTCTCTATTGGTATGCTATACATGATGTAAGATTACAACCTATAATTGAAAGAATTGTACTCCTAGGTAGCTCTTCTATACCTATTTCTTTAATTTCCTTATGTCCCTTTTTTATCACTGAATCAACTTCTACAGACGTTTAGAATATGAAAATGTCTCTTATGACAAAGGGTTTCTGATTTTTTTTTCAATTGGGACAACATTATGGATGACAGAGAAAATGTTGGAGTGAGAGAGATGACAAAGAAAATGTTGGAGTGAGAGAGATGANAAAATGTTGGAGTGAGAGAGATGACAAAGAAAATGTTGGAGTGAGAGAGATGAAAGAGAAAGGGTTGAGAGGAATGAGGGAGGTGAGTAAGGGTTTGGGGGTTTCTTTCTTTTTTAGTTTTGAGAATGAAAATTATTTAAATATCCTTGACCTTAAAACTTAGAATCCTTGATAATTGAGAATATTTTTGTCTATTATAATCCGGTACACATGGTTAAAACGTACCAACTGAAAAACAGGCGTACGCGTGTTAACAAACCCCTGTATATAATGGCAAAACCTTTATAAGACGTGTTAAAAAGTTTGTGCGAAGATTAAAAAGAAGGTTAAATTTGTAAAAGTATATTTTGATCCGCTCAAATCCTCACATATATATGGGAGGATGTAAATCTTCTCCATCAACAAATTTGGACTTCCAAAAGAAAGTACGTTTGTCCTCTTCCATTTTTATAAACAGGAAATCCTCCGATACAAATACAGCCTTAAAAGGTATTTTTAATTCCTACTAGTATAAAATTTTGTGATCATGGCAATTACCTTAATACCACGAATAGAATTAGTACAAGTACATTAGCTATTCAACTACGACAATGAAAAATATTTAATTATTCTATAACAAATAGAATCTCCCATCATTACGTTCTTCAAATCTCTTAATTAATCGCGTCATAAAATGTCTAAACAAAATTGGAAGACGACAAATTGATATCTTGATAATCATAACACCTATTTAGCAAATTTTTTACATGAGTGATGGGTCCTCAGAATCCATCTTTAACAATTTGGCAGAAGAATAATTAGTAGCTATACGATCTTTTTAAGTTATAGAGCTATCAAGCTGGACTAAAGTACTTAAATTAGTTTAGCTTATAAGTCGGATTAAGATAAAAGATAATTATTAAAGCTAGTACAACATGAGAATTAATATAAAAAAAAAGAGATTAATTATTTGGACGATCTCCACTTTAGTGAGAATAGTTTGGTTCCCGTTTTTAATTTTATGTTAATTTTATTTCCAAATTCGTTAATATTTATCAATTAAATCATTTATGTTAGTTTTTCAAAAATAACATTAAGAGTGTTGTTTATTTTGTTTGTGGAGGACACAGAACCACAATGTCTCATCTCCTAATGGTTGGTCTAGGGACTTGGATGGAATACTATTTTTTTATTACAAAAAACATTATAATCGAACTTAGATTTCAGTAAATGAACTGCGTATGGACTGCATAAATGTTATCTTGTATGATGCTTTTTTGACAAATAATAGTTATAATATATCAAAACAGCGATTTTATCTAAATCTTTAAAAATATTTAGAATAATTATGTAGAAATATTATTTTAAATAAAAAATAACTCTTAAATTAATCCATATTCTATATATAAGATTGAACAATAATGTCTTCATTGACCTATTATGATATTAAAAACTTAAAAAATATTTGATAAAACTAAATTGAACAGCAAAATTATTTATATATATTGAATTAGAATTTAAGCAAACTAAAATCAACTAAATTAAATTAATAAAAAAATATTTTTAATTTGATTAAACCATTTAAGTTGTTTGAAATATTATTAGTTGTTATTTTTATCTTAAAACTTATTTTACAATTCTATAAATTATAATTGAATTCAGTTTGAGAAATGCTATTTAAAGAATAATTCAGCTTTTCAAAATAAACTAAAACAAAAACTTAATTTATTTTTCTATTAAATGTTTTTAATTAATTTAATCTTAATTCGGTTGAATTACTTTTAATAATGCAATCTACATAAACTTAAACCAATTATGAAAGCAAAATGATACTGATTAATTTCAGTCTTAAAACATTATGGAAGTAGATTTGAGTTAAATCTTGTTGGCATATCAAATATCAAGACAACCTATGTGTCACCTCAGTTTGTTTCTTCTACATACATTAAACATGATTTGATTTGTCTTCAAAAAACTTCACACTTTCTCAAATGCCTACTATCAATTCTTTTATCTCTCTACGTATGAGGATGTAATTTGAGCTCAAACTTTCACCTTTAAAAGCAAAATTAATTTGCAAATTTGTGATTATCCTGCCAACAATATTTGCTTCCTATAATTGGAATTCACCATCATACAACTCAATTCCGCAAAATATGCATGCTTATATTACAAAAAAGTTTATAATAAAATTAATATATAAACCTTTTATTCCATATGTAAAATCATTGAAATTATTTCTCAATATAAAATCAATTAAATATATGGACACATTGAACTTAATTTTATATGGGTTCAATGTATACAGAATCAAAGACGCACTAACTAGGAATTTTGAACGAGAAATTGTATTTTTTTTTATATTATATATTTAAAGTTTTGTAAAGTTTATTAGATAGATGAACATACAGTGAAGCGTATCTTAACTGCTATTTTATGATATTTTAAGGGGATTTGATTCCTCATGGCAGCAGATAATACTTTCCTTAAAGAAATCAAATACGTGTTTAGCCAAAAAAACCTCCTTTCCCTAATAATGATCTAAACGATATGACAAACAAAAACAGCATTGTTAAAGAAATTATGAGAGACATAGATTTAATAGATATAGCATATTCCACACTTTTGTTTTTGTCAACACCCAAATGAATGTTTATTGTTTTAAATAAGATCACCAATTTTTAAGACACTTTAAATCCTTGCCATTCCATCTCTAACAACGTTTTCGTCACAAAAATCGATTGTCATGCTTAATCTTTCTTTAACCTTTAATGAGACTTAATATTCTTCTATGAATGTACATTTCATACAATTGTTAACATGGTCAAAAAAAACCTTTAAATCATCCTACTAATCATTATATTATATCATCAACTATTATATTATTATTAAAGGAAAAAAAAATCCTTACATAACAACGATGAGATATGAAATATAATAAAATTATTTTTTTTTGTAAGAATGGTATTTTCACATCCAAAATTTTTTTACACCAAATTTATTGTTACTTTTCACTATTTTTCATATTTTCCACCTTTATAAAAAAATATACAAATGTACTTTTTATTTTATTATTTTATCAAACAGTTGTGAAAAATGATACAAAGAACCTTTTCTTTTCTAGTATGGTTAAGTTTACTTTTTTTTGTAGTACCAGAGTATGCATTCTTTTCATTATTATTGTACATGAAAAAAATTCTTTCCGCAATAATATAACCCATGAATTTTTAATGAAAATAAGTTAAAATCTATCTCAGATTATTTTATTTTATTTTTCGATATATATTTTAATCTACTTAATGTTACTTTTCATTTTTCTTTTAATTCTCCCACTTGTCTAATAGTCAATAAACTGATCATCTCACGCCTCAGATGATTAATATCTTTCATAAATTCCAAATTCTCTTATACTTTTTACATCTATTTTTCTTTTACTTGAAATCCATTTTATCATAAATTTAAATCTTTTAAACAATATATCAAATGTAATTAATATTATATAAATTAAAATAAAATACATAAAAAATATATTAAAATCAACCATATAAATATATAAAATTATAACAACAGTTAAATTTTAATTTAATAAAATAAAATAACATTTGTAATATATAATTTCTAAATAATAAAAAAATGTTTTATTGGAGAAACTCTTGATATATGATTTCTTCTTTGTGTTTGATTATTGTGAAAAAGTTGAAAATTTGAAGGTTTGAAATGAAGTAAAATGAATTATTTTTGGGTTAGTGGTTGTAATCTTAATTTAGCAATAGTAGGGGATTTAATTGAAGTGATTTAGAGTGAATGATTTAGATCATTGAAATCATTATAATGTGCACACAGATATCTAGGGCTTAGGGATTAGCACTTGTTGAAAAGTAACAATCTAATGATGGTAAGTTTACAAGCCCTACTAGTGTCTACTTGTATGCAACTATGGTTGATGATCCCATATTTTCCCAAACTAAAGTTAGTCGTATCAGACATAAAAGGGCAAACAGGTAATTTCGAAAGGTATTGTCAATCAACGCGAGAGAGATAATAGAACCACCCAAACCATTATATTTAATTTTAATTTTACCTGTCTGCGTCAACAATCTCTCACTGTCTTTTTCAACCTATTTCTATTTCCACAAAAGCCCTAAAGGCCAAAACACTTCTTCTCTCCTCTCTCACCATCACATTCTCTCTTTGCTTCGGACACTGCCATAGGTCAAACCACCTCATCTACCTGCATACCCTTTCTTCCTTCCTTCTCAAAAAATTCCTAAAAATGGTTTCAGAAAAACAGGGTTAGCAAAAAGCACCTAGCATCACCACGCTTTCAAGTATTCTAGGAGTTATCAAAAAATATAAGGGGTTGAAGTTAGCCTAGCTACTAGGAAAAATAGGTTTCTCCTTCTTCTCTCTCTAAACTGTTCTTTTACCCTCCTTCCTGTGAAGTTATCTCCATTCTCCATCAATTCATCCTTCTCTCTCTCTCTCTCTCTCTCTCTCTCTTTCTCCCTCTTTCTCACTTCTCAGCACACCGAAATCTGATCATCATCAAAGCCATTTTTCTTTTCTCATGCCTTATATTCTTGAGAGATCTTCTTCCTTCCCCTCCTTACACCCCTCAATCTCCACAACTGTTCAACATCCTCCTTATCGATCCAACACGCAAACTCACTGAACAACAAACATCAACAAACCCTTCCCAAACAGTAAAAAAGAACATCGCAGATCCAAATATCCGATAACACCTTCCCTTACAGATCATGAATTCCTTTCAAGAATTTGACTCTTCGTCAAACTCTGAAACCAAAGCCATCGACCTCTCAGCAGGTAACACCTCCAATTTCACATCACCACCACCACCTTCATCTTCCTCATCACCACCTTCGTCCTCCCCCACTACTCTGAGCCGCTACGAGAACCAAAAGCGACGCGACTGGAACACGTTCGGGCAGTACCTTCGGAACCACAGACCCCCACTTTCACTCTCACGCTGCAGTGGCGCACACGTGCTGGAATTCCTGAGGTACCTCGACCAGTTCGGAAAAACAAAGGTTCACACCCACCTTTGTCCCTTCTTCGGGCACCCCAACCCTCCTGCACCTTGTCCTTGCCCTCTACGCCAAGCATGGGGCAGCCTTGATGCTCTTATAGGTCGTCTCAGAGCTGCTTTCGAAGAAAATGGAGGAAAACCTGAAACTAACCCTTTTGGTGCTCGCGCCGTGAGACTTTACCTTCGTGAAGTGCGTGATTCACAAGCCAAGGCTAGGGGAATTAGCTACGAGAAAAAGAAACGCAAGCGTCCTCAACATCCTCCTCCATTGCCCCCTCCAAATAATGCAAGTTAGTAAGGCCACATGACTAACCTCATAATTCCATGTACCTTAGTAAATTCAAGGGTTTTGGTACAGTTATTAAGACACGCTCTACCTTTTTTCCTATGCAACCAAACTCATTAAACTATCAGTCAAACAATAACTGTATCACGACTCTTAGGTTTCTATAACTAGCTGTAAACTAACCTGCACGTGTCATGTGACTAATCACCTCTTTATTTGGACTTACTTTCACATTGTGCTATTGGTAGTGTAGAGATTAGCATGACATATATGTGGTTCAATTATGTTTCTTTGTTTTTTTTTTCGTGGTTTTTTTACTTGCGTGTTTGCTTGTTATGCAGAAATTGTGATTTGACAATGGGCTGGGGCACTGCAAAATGGGGACACCCTTTGCAATTGCATTAGAAAATATATTGTGTAAACCTAAACAGCAGTACTCTTGGTAGATGCAGCAGTAACTTAAGCAGTGGCAGTAAAAAACAGTGGAGGGCTGTGCGTGCGTGTGTGTGTCACAGACCAATATTGCAACATCGTCCAATTTGTATCAATAAAATAAAAATGTGTATGTACTCTTGAAGATGTTATGACGAAAATAATGGATCTCAAGATCGTCTTAGTTTCCATATATGTATATTTTCATTCCTTGGATGCGGTGAAGTGCAGTTTCTTTTCCTTTAATTACTTCCTTGCGTGTTAAAATATCTCTCTCATCTTAATACATACCATTTACTTAATATATGTTCATTTATACTTAAGCCGAGAGTCAGGTGATTTTGGTGGTCGTTTCTGTTCTGTTAGTTCAGTGATTTTGTGTAGTTTCATGTGTAATTTCATTTATAAATATGCAGTTGAACACCGAGTCCACAGAATCATGCTTCAAACTGTCATGCAATTGGTAGGCATCATAAGGTGAGTAGTGCGTTGGAGTGTGTGCACACGAACTCTCTCTGAATCAATTCTGATATATTGTCTACTTAAGTGGGAGAAAAGAGATGGCACTATTGCCAGTAGGTAGACAATTTTAAATACCCTCATAATAGTGCTATTTGTTTTCTTTTGGTCAAAGCCTGAAACTTGAAACAGGCAGCATACTATGCAAAAACCATATATATGGATGTAGTTCTTTTCAAATTTCCATGGAGTGTTGATTAAGCTTTAGTATCTCCTTCTAGATATATAATGTTATACTAATTAGTAGACCAGAATAATGACAGATATACGTCTATTCTAAAATGCATTTTAACCACACATTTGTAATTAAAATGAATTAAAAATTATAATTTATGAATCTTATTCATAATTTTATATTTTCTTTTTTAATAGATACATTATAAAATGTGGAAGAATGCATTTGTTTCATTATTTTACAAATTAAAACAGTCGTTTATTTCTGTCAAGTCTTTGAAAATATATATTATTTTTAAATAACTTCTGAACTCAGCATATGTTTTCCCCATGTAGATAGAGATATTCAAGTTCTTGGATGGCATGACATTCTTCTTGTGTGTGAGTGAATGTTTGACCATACGAAAACTAACATATTGACATGTTTTGAAAGCTAAACAAAATTAAAATGTCGCTAACATGTGTTGGCCAGTCAAAATAAGGTCTCAAGACACTATTTTCTTCTTTGCTTAGTATTGATTTGCACACACACTCATATATATATATATATATATATATATATATATATATATATATATATATATAGAAAGAGAGAGAGAAACGTCATTAGTTGTATGAAATTACAGATAAAATATTGTTCTACAGCAGTTTTTTTTTAAGTTGCATGTTTTCTCTTTCACATGAATTGTATGAGGTAACTCTTTCTGTAGCTCTTCTCTCTTTGTCATTTCATTGGCTTCTGATGATGAAATTTGTTGGGGACGCGTAAGGCTGCTTATGAATAAGACAGCGACTTAACACGTATGAAAGAAATTAATGAGTTCAAAGATAAAAGAGAAAGAACGTGATATAAAATAGATTAATAATAGTTAAATCAACAGTAGTCAGTGTGGTTAAAAAGAAAAACAAAAAACAAAGGATCTCACTTGACAATTTTTTTTTTTTTTACTTCATCAATACTACTTTTGAATATCTATCTATATATTATGTGGATTGCACTAACTTCATATGATTCATTTTTTGATAAGTAAACATTATAATACTTTGTTATGAAATAATTAACTTGGTAATCATAAAGTCATTTTACCAATTCAATATCATATATCAGTTTTGGTGAAGAAAAATGAGTAAAAACTACTCTAAATGAAAAAAAAAAAAAAAACTAGAGAGTATCTAAATATATTTTGTGAAATAAAAATTATAAATGATTTTTCACGAATTCAGCCTAATATAAAACTATTGTAAAAAATAACTTATGCCTAACACATTTTCTTTTTATAAAGATAAATAAATATAATATAGAATTTATGAGATACTCTAACCCTTTTAAAAAATTACATATTGCCATCTACATAAAAGATAGATAGAGCTCAAAACCAGAAACCATTATAAATAAAGGCTCCCCTAGATTTACTATCCAACTAAATTAAGAAATGCAATACAAATACAAAAATATGGAAGAATACACTTCACAACATATATGTCTAATGCATTGGATTTTCAATTAAAAGTTATCTTTAATTGTTTGTATATATATATATTATTTTACTCGGTGAATAAATTTATATGTTAAATTATTTATTGTATTTAATATATCATATAAAAAACATTTTACTGAAGCATGGTGAAAGATTAAATTGTGAAATTTGTCAATTAGTTATCCATTATGTGTGTGTGAATAGGATGGATAGTTTAGAAAGTTTATTGGGAAAAGATGAAAAATTGAAGGAATAATGTATGTGTTATTATTTGCATAAGATGTGGTTGATAATTGGTGAGAAAGAAAGAGAGAGAGATGAAGGATTTAATTGGGATTCCTGAAGTAGCACTAAATGCTGATCATTCATACAGATGCCCTACGTGTGTCGAAATGTTTCCCTTCAATTATAAAAAGTTAAAGGGTATGGAAAGAATTTATTAAAGCAATGTCTTTACATTAGTTTTCTATGTAGTGGGTTTACTGTGCCAAATCATGTAAGAGGGCCACCCTCTACTTCTTACTTCTTCTCAATTCATCATTTTCTTTTTATTAATTTTACCTCCCTCGGTCCTACCTATTAAGGGAATTCATTTTTATATCTGCTTTATCAACAACTTAATAAGTAGAGAGTTTACGTTCATTTCATATAAAATATAAAAATAAATTAATTATAAAAATGTAAGGTTTTATATTTAAAAAGAAAAAGAAAAAGGAAGGATAATATCACATATAAAAAATTTAAATGTGTTAAAAGAATTGTTATTTTAATATTTATATATTGCTATCGGACGGATTTACATTTCTTTACCTACAAAATCTAACATAATTTCTAGATAACGGCTATAACTTTAGTTTAATTCAGGTTTTCCCAAGACAATTATAAAAGGTTAAAAATATCAAATGGAAATAATATGATATACTGAGATTCAAATTTGGTGTTTAAATTCAATTTTTTTTTCATGTAAATGTACATTTTCCATTCTTATGTCAAACTTTTAACAGCCATAATTAATCTTAAATATTATACGTATAAAACTTTTTCGAGTGATATATTAGTTTAGAGATGAATTTAACTAAAAATTGTACTAATTTAATCATAACCGAATAAATTTAACTATAAAACCGAACATGACATATTTGGTCCCAATAATTTTTTATATTTTTAAAAATGATATACTATGATTGAAATTAGGAAAGTTAAGGATGTAACTCGAGAAAAGGTTGTTGTGTTGGCATAATTTTAGTTCCTGTTTATCGCTTGTCTATCATGTATATGAATGTACAACAGCTAGCCTCTCCTCTTTCATACTTTTTGTCCCCCACTTGCCTACAAAATAAAACTGATACGGGGGATTTACAAAGTACGTATATCTCTATAATTTAAAATTAATTATATATATGTTCTCTATGTATGTACATGGATTTTAAAAGTACACCAAGTATTTAAGAATTTGGATATTTTGTATTTTTTTTTCATTTTTAATAATGAAAAATGATAATACATTTTGAGTATAATAGATATAAAAGAATAAAGAATAAGACATGTCTTTGTTTTCCCTTGAATTCCTAGCTAATACCTTTGCACGAAAGCCTGATTTTATTTTTTTTTTGGTTTTCTGTATTGAGAAAAGATAATACTGTAATTGGTATTGCTTTCCATGATAATTTTGGTGTAATAGATCTAGGATGTGGTTGAAGGGAACATTATCCAAAGGGTTACGGTGTGATTTTTGTAATTTATTTTGTAGTGGATTTCTTGTTCTCATATTATATATATATATATATATATATATATGCTCCACTTCTCTTTGCATTACTTTTTCTTAGCAGACTATGATGATGCGAAGCCTTCATGCTAAATTTCCATTTTAAAAACCACATCTTATGAATGATGGATTTGTGGAAGTTGGAACCCAACTCTATTTGTGTCTACCTATAGATATATAAACTACTTGTGAGGTATTTTACATGAAAAATTAAAAACCTTGTATTATTAGTTTATCTTTCAAATATAGTTAAATCATTTAAGGATTCATACTATATGGAAAGTGTATAAAAGATTCTCAAGTTCTTATTTCACTAACTTATATTAACAAAACATTAAAATCATCTTACTGATTATTATATTAGTTTAAATCTTTTTTTTTCCCTAAGTTATAAGCTGGTGTTCAGTTTAGTCCACGCTTTTAAAAATATCATGGTCCCTAAGTTATAAAAAATGTATCAAATCAGTTCTAGCCGTTAACGAAATTAATGAAATATGTACCAAGTTGCCATCTAGATATGGAGATTTTGCAACCTTCAAAGAGCCCACAAGTATGAAAGAATATAGATGAGACTGATTTGATACATATTTCATTGATTTCGTTAACTGCTGGAATTGATTCGATATATTTTTTATAACTTAGGGACCAAAAAAGATTTAAACCTTATTATATTATATAGATTGGAAGTTCCACATCCATTATATTATAATATATAAATAGATACAAATTTTACTTTACAAACTAGTTTTATAGAATTGAATTAGACTTAAATTTTACTTCTTATTATTAATGCCAATAGGACTTAAAATGAACTATATAAATCTGATTCATAAATTTATTATTTCAATTTTTTATTAGATAATGTTCTTAAACTTTCAAAAGAGTTTATTCATTACTCATTTGTCTCCATGGTTACTCGATAAGCATAACATTTAACATTGTTTTTGTTTTTTAGAATATTTATGTGTATTTAAAAGTATAACATATTCTGCTATTTCACGGAACAAATTGTTGGGTTAGACTGTGTGGAGTTGTTTTTTAAAAAATTTGTCTCCATCTTTTGTTCAATATGTTTATGTTTTTTTTATAAATCAAATCAATTTGAAGTGGATTATTATAATAAAATTATTAAATAATTGTTTTTCAATCTAAATTGGAGTGTTTTTATTTAGAATTTGATAATTAAGAATTTATACATTTTTTTATAATTAGATTTTTTAGAAACCTTTGATTATTGACTTTGGATTTTGCTTTAAATGGTGTGAAATATAAATGAAATGATGTGAATGAAAATGATGAAGATGAAAGTGAATTAAAGTAAAATATGATTGAGAAACTGAAAGTATAAAAAATTTAAATGCTGAAAAATAAATTAGGAAGAATAAAATGAAAACTAGTAAATGAAATTTGTGAGAATGGTGATCTAAATTAGTACAATCATAACATAAATTGTCATTATTATTTTTACATAAATAACCTACTTATTATATCCACTTACCTTTTTTTGAAAGTTAAGCTAAAATAAAATAACATAATAATTGAAATAACTGTCTTAAAATCGTTCACATACACCAACTATTCAACTAAATACATTAATTTCATTTTTTATATATTTATTGACTATGAAATGGATTTGAAGGAAACATAGATATGGTTAGAAACGTAACATATTTGGTTAACTTATACATTTACTTCTATCCGTCAGTCAAATTGTAGGTTTAAAAACAAGAAACTAGTTTATAATGTTTAAGAAAAGTTGTAATATTACAAAAAGAATGTGTTTATAATTGCTCGGCGTCTTAATTTGGAACGAATGTGTTTTTCTTCCTTCCTCTGTCTTTTCATAAATATAAATAAAAACTTTCGTTGCTACACTTTATAAAATCAGTTATGTACGACACATGATGAACCTTGAATATGTTTAAAACAAAAGAAGGATCTTACAACACAATCATATAGCTCAGAACAAGTGCTCTGGGTTCTATTTATTTATTAAAAAAAAGAAAAAAAATTAAATTGTATTTGTTTAATAAATATAAAAAAATATTATAGAAAAGTGGAATGGGTAGACTGATTTTATAAGATTTGTTATATCCTTCAGTATATTATATAATTTTTTTATTGGAGAGTACAAAATTTTAAACTCGCAAATTATATCTATATCTATCTATCTAATCTATATATATATATATATATATATATATATATATATATATATATATTATTTTCTTTTTTTTTAATTATTTGACTTGTTCTATATCACAAAATTCACTTACATTTTCAAAAAAATTTCCTTTTATTACAATTTTAATTATACTTTTTTTTTCTTTTCTTTCAAATATTGTATCTTGAATTAAAGGTTTCACATTTGATTATTCTTACTTCTTTTTAATATTTTTATTTGCTATTTATCTTTTATCACATGAAAATGTTTGACTATCAATTTCAAATGCTTAATATTATAAATCCTTCTTTTACTAAAACCCTAATTTTTCTTTATTTTCTTTGAATTCTTAATTTTTTTTATTTTGAAAACTTTTGTTTTGACAAAACTTTGATATCCGAAAAACTTTAGCATATTTTCAATTAAATTTTCATCTCATCATACTCTTAAGCCCAATGTATTTTTTTTTCCCATTGTGCGATTTTATTCAATGGTATGAAATAGGTTATGGACACACTTTTGATCATTTTTATTCTCATAATTTTACCACCACAAAAAGTGTTTCATTTATTATATTACAAATTAATGTTATTGCTACAAATCTTGCTTACACCATCCAACATATATTGATGTTGAAAAGATGAAATATCTATGTTTAAATTTGAGTTATTTTTAGTTTAATATGTTTTTCTTCCTATGATTTTGTTCAAATGTTGTATTATAATCTTTATTAGAATATAAATAAATTTATTAAAATTTAGAGAAAAGAAGTAAAAATACATTCGAAATATTTTTAAACTTTGAACATTTATTTTCTTTTTGTAACTTTTTAAAAATATTTTTTTAACTTTATCAACTTTGTTTCTTTAATTTTGAAAAATTAATAGATGTTTTGGTTCTCACGAAATTTTATTTATGTGTATTGTGTGATATTTTATAATATTTTCACTTTTATGTTGGAAGTGTTTCACAATTATAAATTATTAGTGATGAATATTGTTAAATCAAAATTTAACTTGCATCTTCAACAATATGATTTTGGGACTCATGGTGAAAATCCAATTCAAATGTACAACTATATATGAGATGTTTACAAATGTACAATTTTTTTTAAAACATGTTTAAGTCACCAATTATATAAGAGACTAACAACTCTAAGGCATTACTCGTTATTACAATTTTAAGTGATTAAATATAATCATATTGACATCAATAACATTTAAGTGAGACGATTTTCGATTAATTAAAGTATTAATTATTTTTTTTAAATGATACCATCGTTATCTCGCTTTGAATGATAATTATTTCGCTTCAAACAACATATGATTCATTGAATCATTTTATCATAATTTGTGATGTATCATCCCATTAATTTTTTTTAATGGAAAATGATTTTATTTAATCAATTATTATTATTATTAAATTTTGTCACAAATATTTTATGAAGCATGATTTTACTTTTTGTCTTTAATTTTTGTTATCTTTCGGGAGAGATTATCTATATGAGACTTAAGTTAACCTATATAAAGGGTTGATATCACTTTTAACCCAAAACCTTGAAAGGTATTGAGTTTATGGGTTTTTTTTTATATGGTGTTTAACTTTGTTATTATTCAATGTGGACTCACATTTGGGTTATTCCCAACAATCTTCTCATAAGGGGGAGTCCCTCTTATATGATATATTTTTCTCAATTGTATAGTGATATTTACTTATATCATTGTTGTTGTGGATGTAGTGTTATTGTTGTTGTCACAATGGTTTAAACTGGTAATTAGGACGAACAAAGCTTTGATACCATTGATTGTGTGTGTGACTTACTTAAGTCAATCTCCATATATGATACCATGACTTAAAGTCAATCTCCATATATGATACCAAATACATTTTAACTCTATCAACTTTATTTTATTAATATTGTAAAGTTAATAAATGTTTTGATTGTTATGGAATTTTATTTATATGTGATTGTGTAATATTTTATATAATTATTTCACTTTTATTCAATTGTTATTTGGTATTCTAATTTGATATTTATACAATTATAATTTCTTCTAAATATTTGACTTTGAAAATAAGTTATTTTGATATTAAATATTTAATAATATTATGTTTTTTTTACATTGATTTTTAATTTTTTATAAAAAAAAGCTAATTAATTGATATTGAAATAATGAGAAAATAGATATGTAGACAAACAATAACAGAGTAAATATGAACACGAGTATGAATATACTCGTTATCCGATGGAGATTGAGAGAAGGAAGAGACAATAAAATTTATATATTCTATATGTTGAATATGGATTAAATATAAATGAGAATGAATGTTATTTCGAAGATACTAATGAGATAATAAAAATTGTTCCTATTTACCTCCTTGTCATTTGTATTAATTATCTACATTGTAAAAGTATTTTACGTAATAGTTTTAAAGAGGTAAGATTCGAACATTTGTCATTATCCATAGATGTTTAAATAATTATTCAAAGTGAGTTGATAGGATGATTATTTTTACTTAGATGTTTTGGGAACACTTTAATCCCTATTTTTCCAAACAAATATACTTAAAACAATTTTTTTAAACGTATAAAATATTTGTGAATTATAATAGTAGAGTTATTTTAATTGTGTATCATACACAAAGTATTTTTTTTGAAAATGATTGTTAATCCTTTAATCAAATAAGTTCTTAAAAATAGGAAAATTGATAGGGTATATTACATTAAACATTTTTTTATTGAAATTTAAGAATTTTTTGGATTGCTAATGATGCAAAAATAGGGGAGTAAGATGTTTTGGTAAAGTTTGTAAATGAGAAAATTATCAAAAATGAAATGTAGTTAAAATTTGTTTGTGCAAGAAAGTGGTTTTATGTGTATTTAATATTATTAAACAAATTATGGAAAAATATTTTCCTATTTTCTCTCCTGTGAGTGAGGTCAATCAAATTTTGCTAGAATATTTTTAGTGAACAAGAAGTGATTCACAATTATGAATTATCAGTGATGAATAATGTAAAAAAAAAAAAAAACTTATATCTTTAACAATATGATTTTGAGACTCATGGAAAGATCTAATCCAAATGCGTAACAATTTTTTAAGATATTAACAAATGTACAATTTTACTTAAATCGTTACTTACTTAACACGTATTTATGCTATCTCAAACTATTAATTCTTACGTGTTACTCATTATTACAATGATTAAATATAATCATATTGACATCAATAACATTTAAGTGAGACGGTTTCCAATTAATTAAAGTATTAATTATTTCTTTTTAAGTGCCACCATCATTATCTCTTTTTGAATGATAATTATTTTGTTTCAAATAACATATGATTCATTGAATTAATTGAACCATTTCGTCGTTATTTTTGACGTCCCGTTAAATTTTGTGATAGAAAAGAATTTTTTTAATTTAATTATTATTATTATTATTATTATTATTGAGGAGTTTGTGATAATGTGACTTTTTTGTGTGTTACTAACAAAATAAAAAACAAAGTTTTTTGTCACATATTTTGTGATGCATTTTACTTTTTTTTTCTTTAATATAGTTAAAATGATATTTTTCTTATCATGTGATTTTTTTTTCTGGATTTTTTTTTATCATAAGAGATTCATTAGGAAGATTATACATATGTGACCAAAGTCAAGATAGATAAGGAATTGCATTGCTTTTAACCAAAAATCTTAAGAAACATTGGGTTTATAGGTCCTTTTTCTTATATAGTCATTTTTCTCCTTCAATAATTATTGAAGGCCAACATCCGTCGGTATTGATTACTAACAAAGGTATTACTGACAGATTAGTGGTCGTTGATAATTTGACAAAAAAAAGATTATTACCGGCGGAATATGACTGTTTCTGACAGATTTTGTTCGCCGATAAAACCTTTTTTTTTTGTAGTGCAACAATATCCTTTTAAGGGTGAGTTCATTTCATATGATATATTTTACCAGTGCATGGTGACCTTACTTATATCATTATTGTTATGGGTGTGGTGTTATTATTGTTGTTGCCACAACAATTTAAGTCGATCACTAAGGTGAACCAAACTTTTATACCATTGATGGATTTTTTTATGAGAGGAGTATTCATTAAGGAGATATTATATATATGTTACTTAAGTCAATCTCAATAAGGGATTGACACTACTTTTAATCAAAAAATCTCAAAGTATTAGATTTAACTATCTTTTTTATATGGTGTTTAACTTTGTTATTGTGTAATGTAAGACTCAGACTCATGTTTGAATTATTCACAATATTTTTATCGCAAAATATAATTTGTTAATAATAATTAAACTTCACAAAATCGAGTTATAAAGTAATGTTTGTATCAAATCATATTTTATAATTTAATTATTTCTTTAAGCAATGTTAAAATATCCAAAAATAGGAACAAGAAAGAAAAAAAAAAGGTAAGTATATAAATAGAAGAAGAGAAAAAAATAAATATTTATAATCAAGGGAGAAATAAATAACAATTTTACAATAAAATTTATAAGATGTTCACAAAAATGTCTAAACAAGCAATAAAGCTCATTAAAAAATAATCCTAATTAGGTTAAGATGAATTAGATTGGAAAAGGATATTTAGAAAACCAATTTGTGTCGTCAATTTTTATCAGAGGAAAAATCATTAGATAGATATTACATGTGACTTTAGTCATATATGATACCAAATACATTTTAACTTTATCAACTTTGTTTTATTAATATTGAAAAATTAATAAATGATTCGGTTGTCATAAAATTTTATTTACGAGTGATTGTGTAATATTTTATACAATTATTTAACTTTTATCCAAATGATATTTGGTATTTTAATTTGAAATTTATACAATTATATTTTCTTTTAAATATTTGACTTTGAAAAAAAAAATGAGAATATGTTATTTTGACACGAAATATTTGATAATATTATGTTTTTTTTTTCAATGTATTTAGTTTTTTATATAAAAAACAAATTAATTGATATTAAAATAATTAGAAAACGTAGACAAAGGGTAACAAAGTGAATATAAACATAAGTATAAATATACTCGTTACTAGATGAAGATGGAGAGATGGACGAGACAAAAGATTTATATATTATATATGTTGAATATTGACGGAATATAAAAACAAAAATGAGAATGAATTTTATTTCGAATATATTAGTGAGGTGATAAAAATTGTTCCTATTTAACTTGTTGTAATCTCTATTAACTGTTCACATTAGTAAATCACGTAATAGTTTAAAGAGGTAGGATTCGAACATTTATCTATGCTTAGATAATTATTCAAAGTGAGTTGAGTTTTTACTTGAATATTTTGTAAACATTTTAATCCCTATTTTTCAAGCAATACTTAAGTAATTTTTTTAAACATATAAAATATTTATGAATTATAATTGTAGAACTCTTTTAATTGTGTGTCATACACAATTTTTTTTTTTTGAAAATGATCGTTAATGCTCTAATAAAAGAAGTTCTTAAAAATAGTAAAACTGATAGGGTAGATTAAATTAAATATTTTTTTTATTGAAATTTAAGAATTTGTTGGATTGCTAATGATGCAAAAATATGGGAGTAAGATGTTTTGGTAAAGTTTGTAAATGAGAAAAATATTAAGAGTGAAATGTAGTTAAAATTTGTTTGTGCAACAAAATTGTTTTATGTGTATTTAATATCATTAAACAAATCATGGTAAAAATATTTTCCTATTTTCTCTTGTACCAATCAAGTTGTATTACAATATTTTTAGTGAATAAGAATTGTACCAATCAAGTTGTATTACAATACTTTTAGTGAATAAGAAGTGATTCACAATTATGAATTATTAGTGATGAATAATGATGCAAAAATATAGGAGTAAGATGTTTTGGTAAAGTTTATAAATGAGAAAAAAAATAAGAGTGAAATGTAGTTAAAATTTGTTTGTGTAACAAAATGGTTTTATGTGTATTTAATATTATTAAACAAATCATGGTAAAAATATTTTTCTATTTTCTCTTGTATGTGAGGTCGTATTACACTATTTTTAGTGAACAATAAGTGATTTACAATTATGAATTATTAGTGATGAATATTGTTAAATAAAAAATTAACTATATCTTCAACAATATGATTTTGAGACTCATGGGAAAAATCTAATCCAAATACACAAAGATTTTTTGAGATGTTGACAAATGTACAATTTTACTTAAAACGTGTATACGTTACTTAACATTTAACGCGTATTTATGTCATCCCAAACTATTAATTCTTATGCGTTACTCCTATTAACTCTTATGCGTTACTTATTATTACAACTTTAAGTCATTAAAATTTTATTGTAATCAACAAAATTTAAATGAGACGGTTTCTCATTAATTAAAGTATGAGTTATTGTTTTTAAATAATATCATCATTATCTCGCTTTGAATGATAATTATTATGCTTCAAGCAATATATGATTAATTAAATTAATTGAATTATTTTGTTATAACTTGTGGCGTATTATCCTAATGAATTTGTGACGGAAAATGATTTTATTTAATGTAATTATTATTATTATTATTATTATTATTATTATTATTATTATTATTAATAATAATAAGGAATTTGTGATAAGGTGACTTTTATGTGTGTCAGTGAGAAAATAATTTCTTTTGTCACATATTTTATGATGAGTGATTTTATTTATTGGCTTTAGCTAACATGTTAATTTTCTTATCCTATGATTTTTATATAGGTATTTTATCATAGAATATTTATTAGAGAGATTAAATACATGTGACCGAAGTAAACCTACATAAGGAATTGCATAACTTTTAACCTAAAATCTTAAGAGACATTAGGTTGATAGATCATTTTTCTTATATGGTGTTTAACTTTATTATTAGCTAATGTGAGACTTAGACTCACACTTAGATTATTTTCAAAAATATACTCTTAAGAGTTAATTCTTTTCATATGGTATATTTTCGTTCAAGTGTATGTTGACCTTACTTATACCATTGTTGTTATGGGTGTGATGTTGTGATTGTTGTTGCCACAACGGTCTAAAACGGTCACCAAGGTGAACCAAACTTTTATATCGTTGATGGATATTTTTATCAAAGACAAATTCATTAAATATATATATATATATATATATATATATATATATATATATATATNATATATATATATATATATATATATATATATATATATATATATATATATATATATATATATATATATATATACTACTTAAGTAAACTTTTATAAGGGATTCACACTACTTTTAATCTAAAACTTCGAAGTATTGGGTTTAATTGTATTTTTTCTTTAAATAGTGGTCTAAATTATACATGTTCATTTGGTCAATTATTCACACCAAATTCATGTGTCATTAACAAATTTTTAAATTATTATTATAATCATGATTTAAAAACTTGAGTAAAAGGAGCAAAACAAGATTTGATAATAGAAAAAGAAAATACTTCACAAAAAATTCGAGAACGTAAAATCTCAATTGATATTTTTATTCTTCAAAAATCTTTCATCTTTTATATATTTATGTGAATTTGAAATAATGAATTTTAAAATTTGGATCCGTCTTAATCAAAATCTTAAATACATGTATTTATAGATCGTTGATCCTGATTTGAGTACACCTCAATTGACACTACAAATATAGGTTCAAGCTTTAATGTTACTGAAAATCAAGACTCAATGATAAAATAGGAAAATCACACTCAAATCTTAAATAAACACTTTTATTCCATATAATTTGTTCTCATCTCTGTATATAAGACATGAAACCAAAATGAGAATCAAATGGTAAGACTTCAACATCATATATAATTCAAGATGATACTAAATAAACAAGGCTTTGAAGATTTATAGCCTTAAAGAAAGATCCAGTGCTTCACCATTGATGATATCTTGATTGAAATTCTCAACATTGATAGGTTTATCCAATAGATTGATGTATGGTTTAGTTCCATCAATTGGAGAAACCTCCATCTCCCTTTCATGGATTGCATCAAGAAGTAATTGTGCCACTTCAATAACATCACTGCTTGCAGGTAACATAGAATATGGTGAACCTTGGAGATATCGAGAAGCAGCAGCACCACCTTGGGTAACATAGGTTGCTCTAGATTGAGGTATCACCCTAGGTTGTTCTGGTTGTGCATGAAAAAGCCTATTGTTAACAGAAAATTGAGCTTCCTGCATCACCATTGGTTGTTCAGGTGGTGGCTGAAAAACCCTATTGTTGTTGACAAAGACATTTGTTTCATGCATGAGCATTAATCTAGAAAGGTTTGGGTGTAAAGGGTTTGGAATCACTTCCCTTCGAGAGTTCACCTGATTTTGTGAATATTGAGCTCTTATAGCAGGATCTTCAAGAGATAAATGAGACTCAACATGAAGTATGAGTGCCTGAAAGGTAACAAAGATAAGGTTGCAAATTAAACATCTAAAACCATTTCTGTTGTTTTGGTTAGGATCTTCTCCAGAGTTGGAAGCAATTAGGCGATGAGCGATGTTAAGAATGTTTTGGCTATTCATGGACATGATTTAACACAACAATTCTTAGAAACCAAAAGATGAAAACTTGATATACTCACTTTCATCTTTTTTCTTTTTATAGAAGAGATTGTTTGCCCACATTAAATGCATAAATTAATATATTTAAAATTTATTACTACATTAATAATAATCGAATTAATGCATTCTGATAATAGTTATTACATTTATTATTAATTAGAAAAAATTAACTAAGAGGGTGTTGGAAGAAACTCCTCAAAAACATTTTTGAGAGAGAAATAATATAGAAAAAATAAATTAACTTCTTCATAAACTAAATCTAAATTAGGATGAACTGATTTGTAATAATAACATTTTCAAAATCTAATTTTTTACTCATGCATATGATGATTTTTTTTTTTATGTTTTTCTTATTTTTTTTCTTTCATGTGATATTTATCAAGACTTTTCCTTCGAATATGTTGTTAGAAGTGGGTTCTAGGCCTAACTCAACCCCCACAAAACCAATTTGTAAGGTGAGGTTTGCACCTCACTTATATATATTATCAATTGACCTTATCTCTAGTCGATGTGGGACTTCCAACACACCCCCTTCACGACGCCGAGGTATAGACATCTCGTGCGTGATAGTAGAAATTTGGGTGGTCCAATAGCGGCCCGACAACGAGTGGAATAGAAAGAGAAATGCCCACTTAGAACTCGCTAGGATAGGCTTTAACCATGGCTCTGATACCATATTAGAAGGGGGTGTGTTGGAAGTCCCACATCGACTAGAGATAAGGCCAATTGATAATATATAAGTGAGGTGCAAACCTCACCTTACAAGCCGGTTTTGTGGGGTTGAGTTAGGCCTAAAACCCACTTCTAACATATGTATTAAATTAAAAATAAGTATTAATAAAAAAATAAAGTACAATATTCATTATATTAATTTTTATTTTATACTGGTGTGCGCTGGACTGATCTGGGCTGCTGAGGGACAGCAGGTGACGGGGAGGGTCGTGGCTGGGTCGGAGGGACGATTGAAAGAATGTCTGAAACTTGAGGCAACGCTCTCATGACCAGTGACTTGAAGTTTATAAACTCGTTTCTCAAGTCACTGTATTCTTCTTTAAATTCACGACGGGGAGGGTCGTGGCTGGGTCGGAGGGACGATTGAAAGAATGTCTGAAACTTGAGGCAACGCTCTCATGACCAGTGACTTGAAGTTTGTAAACTCGTTTCTCAAGTAACTGTATTCTTCTTTAAATTCACGATTTTTCTAGTCACGTTGCTATAGTAGTTGTGTCAAGTGCTCTTGTCTCTTTTTCTTCCCCAACGATATCGACCCAACATTGTGTCCTACGGATGTCGTCATATGCATTACTCGCATCATCCGGTGTAGGAAATTAGTAAAAATAAATGGCATATTCACTTTTAAAGGAACTCAAATATATGTCCGAGCCAAATCATTATTCTTTAGTGAAAATAAATGGCATGTTCACTTTCATTTATGATAATAAAAAATAATAAAATTATTATTATTATTATAATTATAAAATTAAATATAGATATTTTTTATTATTTTATTGTAGGTAATTTTTTAATTAAAAAATAGTTAAGTTTTAAAAAATATCAAATTGAAAAAACAGTTAAATTTAAAGATAAAATTGATAAAATATCTTTTTTTATTTCAGATATGTTTTATTTTTACTTTAAAATAATTTTTATTTAAAGGGAAAATTTAAAAAATAAATATGGATATAAAAGAAATGAATCAAATTTATATTGAATTTTTTTCCAGTAATAGATTATTTGGATCTTTGTTATTACTACTAGACCTATATGTGTTTTATTTTCTCTATATCTTGTAGATGTAGTTTAATTATTTTTTTTGTTTTAAAAAATATAAATTTCTATTTGGAAAAAATATAAAAACAATATTTAAAATTATAGAAATATTGAAATTTTGTAGAAAAATTTTTATTTAAAAAATATAAAAATATAGTTAAATATCAAAATTTTTAATTGAAATTTATAAAATTTATAAATTAGAAAAAGTATTAACATTCATTAAATATTTAGAAAAAATATAAAAATAGAAATCTAAAATATAGTGAAATTTGGATTATTTAAATGAAATTCATAAAACTTTGAAAGTAGAAAAATTATAAAAATTTAGTTAAGAAATTTTATTTTAGAAGAAATACAAAAATAGAAAATTTAAAATATAGTAAATTTAAAATATAGTAAATTTAAAATATTTGAAATAAATTTGATTATTTTTATTGTATTTAAATATGTAAATGTAAATTAATATTTTAAAGATTTAGTGTTTTATGTTTAATTATTTAAATGTGAAAATGTTTTTTCCATTAATTTTTTTACCAGTTTCTGATTATTTTATTCTGACATAAAACGGTTGAATTTCTTTTTTCTTTCAACATAGCACATCGTGAATAATATGTACACAAATAATATGATTTTCTTGCTATCAAAATCAGGTCTCCAAAATGGATTTTTTACTTTCAATGTGGTATTTTTATACTGAAAAACCGGTCGAAATTTGGTTATTAAGGAACCAAATTATGTACTGGACTTTAAAATGTTTTTTTATTCATTTAATTATTTTAAAAAAGAAAAATAAATTTTATAATACTCAAATTTCTTAAAATTTTACAAAAAAAGCACTAAATGTTATTTTTATATTTTTTTGTAAATAATTTTTTAAATAAATTTTAATAATTTTTTATATTTAATAAATTTTAATTAGATTGATATTTTATTATATTTTAAAATTTCTATTCTTATATTTTATATTTAAAAAAATCTTCAAAAAATTTCTACATTTCTACAGCTTTAAATGTTAATTTTTATACTTTTTTAAGAATAAAATGTTCTAGTTTAGGAAAAGAAAAATCCTTTATATTTATATTTAGGTATAAATTAATTTATTATTCAGTTCTATTCGAAATTTTGATTTCTTCATTTTTTTTCTTTGGTCAGGTTTTAGATTTTACCAAATTTATAATATTTTATTTTATATATAGTAAATTTTGTTTGCTTTTTATTTAAATTAATTAGTTATTTCTTGAAGGTACTTTGGATTAGTATATAATCTTTAGAGTTTAATCGAATTCAATAAAAAAAACATATCAAAACTATGAATTTTTAAAATCTAAAATTAAAATTAAAAAAAAAGACATACTAATATTAATGGAAAGTGAAGTACAATTTGTCCACTCATTACTAAATTTGGGTAGAACATGTCTTCTGTAATACACTTAGTAAGATATTTTCCAAACAGTCCCACTCTTCAGATTTCAACCAATACGATCCCAAATTCATTCTCATTTAACTTCTTTCGTTAGCAGAAACCTTTATTATTTCTTTCAACTTCTCATGCGTGAAAAAGATGAAAGAAGTGTTATTTTTTTTTCTCCTTTTTCAAAGAACCATTTTAATTTGACCTTTATTTTGAAATTATTGCATAGAATAGACAGCACCGACTGACAGAAGAGTTGTAAAAAGGCTGGAGTACCGTGTGGCATGGCGTGACATGATTGTTACATGTTAAGTGCAAACCCACTTAGTTGGTCCAAATGGAATCTCAGTGGTAATCTATCCAACCCACATCATATCGTATACCACAAAAGTCTTGCCACCACGGTCAATTTGCTGTCTGCAACTCTTTCAGGTTCCAAAACCACTATCATTTTATCAAAATTAACCTCCCTTAAGATGTTCTTTGAACTGCTCCACTGTCACACACTCACATAACAAACTTCAGACATTCAACCAGATCTCATCTTCCTCTTCCTTTTGTTCTTACTTATTTCTACTTATCTTCTTATAGAATTATTTTTCGGGGACGAAGTTGGGATTTTGATTTCACTTTCTTGCACCCAATTGGATTTTGATCAGAACCCAGTAAGCTTTTCTTTATGTAATGCTACTTCTGTTAAGTTTGTTTTGCCTGTGTGTGGTGTAGCATGACGGTTATGATGGATCTGGAATGTTTTACTGCCGTTGGTCATAGTCGTGGCCTACTGAATGTACCTTCGACTCTCTTATGTGATTTGGTGTTGTTAATAAGTATTACGCGTTTTAGTGCTAGTGATGATTGTTTTGTACTGTGCTAGATCTGAAAGTTCAGTTTAACTGTGTGGCAGTGTTTGTCATTGAGATAGTTCACGTTGCCCGTTTCAAATCCATCTAACTCTGAATCCTATACGTGCAAAAGGATTTGTTGTATGTTGTCACCTTAGATCATGTTTCTTTTAAGGAGTGATTCGGATCCATTGTTTTCACTGGTCTGCTGTCACCTCAATAGCAAGCATAACGGCTCTCTTCAATTTCATTTATATATTTTTCTTTTTTAATAATCTTCTTTATGTTTTATCCAAAAAAATTGCTGAAAACTAGGACTGAATCTTGTGAATTGAGTGGTAACTTATTGTTGGGCTAAATTACAATTGCTTGAGACACACTCTAGGATTGTACATGTTTGACAATAAACTAAGTTTTGCAATATCTTAACAACCAATAGATTTTCTTGTATTTGGTTATTTCTCATTGGCAAACTCTTTCTTGTTTGATCTAAACTAATAGGAAAACGGTAGTTTTGTTCGGGCTGCCTGCACTTGGCCAATTGATTGCTATTATCCTTTATGCTTTGTTTATGAATGTCCTTGGTGCTGCGAAAATCTTTCTTTGCTGGTTGTTCCTTGCTTACATTTCTCATTGAACTTCATCCCGCAAGGTTATAGAGCTATTTTAAGGTTCCTTACACGGATCTGTTGTCATAAAGATGTTTGAAATTGGCTT
Organism: Vigna radiata var. radiata; assembly: GCF_000741045.1. Taxonomy (NCBI): domain Eukaryota; kingdom Viridiplantae; phylum Streptophyta; class Magnoliopsida; order Fabales; family Fabaceae; genus Vigna; species Vigna radiata. The sequence continues at coordinate 34,690,995 of NC_028358.1, forward strand.
TTGTATTTCAATTGGTTTTCCTTAGTAGAGTTTAGATGTTTTCATGATGAAAAAGTGTAATAATGGTCTGCAATTATGGTATAATATTCTTTATTCCTTTAAGCACTATGATTTAATCAAAAGTAAAACAACGACAACAAATGAAGTCCTGTATCTCGTTTGCTAATTGCTCTTCCCTTGTTTGCAGGTCAATCATTTAGTCAGTGTACTACGAGGAAACTGTTTGTCTTGTTTATGATTTGAGGAACTAAGATTGCTACCTTAACGGGGGTTTCAAGTCGGTAGTTTGACATTGAATGTCTGGCGAATCAAGATTCTTTTAGACCGTAACTGAACAGTGAAAGTTGCAGTTTGGATTTATACTTTCAACTAATAAATGCCGAGGGGGAGATCTGATGGATTGCAACAAAAGCATTCAGTTGCTTTCCTCTTTATTGTGGCATTTTTTCTTGGTTTTTTGTATGTGTATGGCGGATCCATCTTTGGTTCTCAGAATAGTGGGTCATCTGCTCTTGAATATGGAAGATCATTGAAAAGACTTGGCTCATCATATTTAGGTGCAGAGGATGACAATGGTGGCAATCGAGATGAATCTTTGGCAAGCTTCAAGCAGGGAGAAGGGGAGGCAAATATTTTCTCAAAGAGTTTTCCTGTATGTTGATTTGTAAGCTTAGACTTAGAGCGCATACATTCTTTCTCAATCGCTTCATGCAACATTCATTTTATTGCTATTGCTATCATTCATGCTTAATGTAACATCTCTAATTTTTTTGTTTTTGCTATTGGTATTTGGTTTAATCAGTGGTATTACTATAATGAACTCTCTCTTATATACTGTTTTATTTGAATTTCGGTTGCTAAACTCGGAAGTCCAAGCATGAGAGTTGGATAAGTTTTGATAAATATAACATGTTACGGAAGATGCTTAAAATGTATCATAAATGGAAAAGTAAAAGATGAAGAAAACTAGTTTCTTGTCCACATCCACAATAACATCCCAATCAAGCAACAAGGTTCTTGTTTACATAATGAAAATAAAAGTTATACTTTCATAGATAAATAAATGGAAACAATCAAGTTCATGTACATCATTTAAATTTACTTCTGGCTCTTCATAAATCTCAGTGTTTACGATGTTTATGCTTTTGAAGGTTTGTGATGATCGTCATTCCGAGTTGATTCCATGCCTAGATAGACACCTCATCTATCAAATGAGGATGAAGTTGGACCTTTCTGTAATGGAGCACTATGAGAGACATTGTCCACCTGCAGAAAGGCGTTACAATTGCTTAATCCCTCCTCCATCGGGATACAAGGTGAAGATTTGTTTGAATAGATGTTATTTCTAACATATCCTCTGATAGACATGTATTGTTCCACTCCAACATTTTCTGTTTCTATAATGTTGCAGGTCCCTATTAAGTGGCCACAGAGCAGAGATGAGGTATGGAAAGCAAATATCCCACACACTCACCTGGCACATGAGAAGTCAGACCAGAATTGGATGGTTGAAAAAGGTGACAAAATAATGTTCCCTGGAGGTGGAACTCATTTTCACTATGGAGCTGATAAATACATTGCATCAATTGCAAATGTAAGTCTGCAACCGACTTTAATGGTTCTGCCTGTAAAAAATCAGTTATGCTTACAAGTACCAGGCTTAACAGTGCTAGTTGTCAACTTTAATGGTTCTGCCTGTAAAAA